>NC_063224.1:22610700-22922900 GCF_020740725.1 Corvus hawaiiensis
TGCCTTTCTCAGCTTGAAGCCCTCGTTTGATGCAAGCAGATGCTCCCAGGTGTGTTCAGCAGCTGTTGCTCAGTGTTGATGCAAAGCTTTTGTGTTCCTCATGGAAGCAAGGAGCCATTGTGACACTGCAGGGGCTCATGGCATCAAGGAGACAATTGTGACACTACAGAACCTCCTAGAATCAAGACTCCATGATGACACCGTGGGGAATCATGGAACCACATGGAAATGTGTTCCTCATGAGATGCAGCAGGGCCTTGTTGGAACCAAAGACACCTCTGCAAAAAGCAGGGTGGCTCACAGAACCATGGTGTCCATTGTTACAATAGAAAACCTATGGAAGCAAGGAGACCATTGTGACCCAGTGGGGCCTCATGGAATCAAGGAGACCATGGTGACACAGGTGATGCACATGAAGCCAAGGAGCCATTGTGACCCAGTGGGGCCTCATGGAATCAAGGAGACCATGGTGACACAGGTGATGCACATGAAGCCAAGGAGCCATTGTGACACAGTGGGGCCTCATGGAATCAAGGAGACCATGGTGACACAGGTGATGCACATGAAGCCAAGGAGCCATTGTGACACAGTGGGGCCTCATGGAATCAAGGAGACCATGGTGACACAGGTGATGCACATGAAGCCAAGGAGCCATTGTGACCCAGTGGGGCCTCATGGAATCAAGGAGACCATGGTGACACAGGTGATGCACATGAAGCCAAGGAGCCATTGTGACACAGCGGGGCTTCTTCCCTTCAGCTCTGCAGCTGGCTGTCCCACACCGAGGCACCATGTGCCAAGTGCTCTCCTCAGGGCTCTGCCTGCACACAGGCCCAGAGAAGTTTTCCTGTTTGTAAGGAAAGAATGAAAAAGCCTGAGCAGATTCCCTAGACAACCAAACCCACATGCTGAGTCCAGGCTGCCTGCAATGATGTCCCCTTTCTACAAGGGACACTGTGAGCAGGAATGATCTCTGGGAGCAGAATTTTCGCAGTCTTTCCACTGAATTCCCTGTCCCTGTCCTTTGCCTGGCTCTCTGTTGCAGATGGAAGCTGCTGCTGCCATTCTCTGCTTGAAGCCCTCTTTTGATGCAAGCAGATGCTCCCAGGTGTGTTCAGCAGCTGTTGCTCAGTGTTGATGCAAAGCTTTTGTGTTCCTCATGGAAGCAAGGAGCCATTGTGACACTGCAGGGGCTCATGGGATCAAGGAGACAATTGTGACACTACAGAACCTCCTAGAAACAAGACTCCATGGTGACACCGTGGGGAATCATGGAACCACATGGAAATGTGTTCCTCATGAGACACAGCAGGGCCTTGTTGGAACCAAAGACACCTCTGCAAAAAGCAGGGTAGCTCACAGAACCAAGGAGTCCATTGTTACAATAGAAAACCTATGGAATCAAGGGGCCATTGTGACACAGTGGGGCCTCATGGAAGCCAAGGTGCCATTGTGACCCAGTGGGGCCTCATGGAATCAAGGAGACCATGGTGACACAGGTGATGCACATGAAGCCAAGGAGCCATTGTGACCCAGTGGGGGCTCATGGAATCAAGGAGACCATGGTGACACAGGTGATGCACATGAAGCCAAGGAGCCATTGTGACACAGTGGGGCCTCATGGAATCAAGGAGACCATGGTGACACAGGTGATGCACATGAAGCCAAGGAGCCATTGTGACCCAGTGGGGCCTCATGGAATCAAGGAGACCATGGTGACACAGGTGATGCACATGAAGCCAAGGAGCCATTGTGACCCAGTGGGGCCTCATGGAATCAAGGAGACCATGGTGACACAGGTGATGCACATGAAGCCAAGGAGCCATTGTGACACAGTGGGGCCTCATGGAATCAAGGAGACCATGGTGACACAGGTGATGCACATGAAGCCAAGGAGCCATTGTGACACAGCGGGGCTTCTTCCCTTCAGCTCTGCAGCTGGCTGTCCCGGACCGAGGCACCATGTGCCAAGTGCTTTCCTCAGGGCTCTGCCTGCACACAGGCCCAGAGAAGTTTTCCTGTTTGTAAGGAAAGAATGGAAAAGCCTGAGCAGGTTTCCTAAACAACAAACCCCACATGCTGAGTCCAGGCTGCCTGCAATGTTGTCCCCTTTCTACAAGGGACACTGTGAGCAGGAATGATGTCTGGGAGCAGAATTCTCGCAGTCTTTCCACTGAATTCTCTGTCCCTGTCCTTTGCCTGGCTCTCTGTTGCAGATGGAAGCTGCTGCTGCCTTTCTCAGCTTAAAGGCCTCGTTTGATGCAAGCAGATGCTCCCAGGTGTGTTCAGCAGCTGTTGCTCAGTGTTGATGCAAAGCTTTTGTGTTCCTCATGGAAGCAAGGAGCCATTGTGACACTGCAGGGGCTCATGGCATCAAGGAGACAATTGTGACAGTACAGAACCTCCTAGAAACAAGGCTCCATGGTGACACCGTGGGGAATCATGGAACCACATGGAAATGTGTTCCTCATGAGACACAGCAGGGCCTTGTTGGAACCAAAGACACCTCTGCAAAAAGCAGAATAGCTCACAGAACCAAGGAGTCCATTGTTACAATAGAAAACCTATGGAAGCAAGGAGACCATTGTGACACAGTGGGGCCACATGAAAGCCACGGAGCCATTGTGACCCAGTGGGGCCTCATGGAATCAAGGAGACCATGGTGACACAGGTGATGCACATGAAGCCAAGGAGCCATTGTGACCCAGTGGGGCCTCATGGAATCAAGGAGACCATGGTGACACAGGTGATGCGCATGAAGCCAAGGAGCCATTGTGACACAGCGGGGCTTCTTCCCTTCAGCTCTGCAGCTGGCTGTCCCAGCCCACAGCACCATGTGCCAAGTGCTCTCCTCAGGGCTCTGCCTGCACACAGGCCCAGAGAAGTTTTCCTGTTTGTAAGGAAAGAATGGAAAAGCCTGAGCAGCTTTCCTCAACAACAAACCCCACATGCTGAGTCCAGGCTGCCTGCAACGATGTCCCCTTTCTACAAGGGACACTGTGAGCAGGAATGATGTCTGGGAGCAGAATTTTCGCAGTCTTTCCACTGAATTCTCTGTCCCTGTCCTTTGCCTGGCTCTCTGTTGCAGATGGAAGCTGCTGCTGCCTTTCTCAGCTTGAAGCCCTCGTTTGATGCAAGCAGATGCTCCCAGGTGTGTTCAGCAGCTGTTGCTCAGTGTTGATGCAAAGCTTTTGTGTTCCTCATGGAAGCAAGGAGCCATTGTGACACTGCAGGGGCTCATGGCATCAAGGAGACAATTGTGACACTACAGAACCTCCTAGAAACAAGGCTCCATGGTGACACCGTGGGGAATCATGGAACCACATAGAAATGTGTTCCTCATGAGACACAGCAGGGCCTTGTTGGAACCAAAGACACCTCTGCAAAAAGCAGGGTAGCTCACAGAACCTAGGAGTCCATTGTTACAATAGAAAACCTATGGAAGCAAGGAGACCATTGTGACACAGTGGGGCCACATGAAAGCCACGGAGCCATTGTGACCCAGTGGGGCCTCATGGAATCAAGGAGACCATGGTGACACAGGTGATGCACATGAAGCCAAGGAGCCATTGTGACCCAGTGGGGCCTCATGGAATCAAGGAGACCATGGTGACACAGGTGATGCACATGAAGCCAAGGAGCCATTGTGACACAGTGGGGCCTCATGGAATCAAGGAGACCATGGTGACACAGGTGATGCACATGAAGCCAAGGAGCCATTGTGACCCAGTGGGGCCTCATGGAATCAAGGAGACCATGGTGACACAGGTGATGCACATGAAGCCAAGGAGCCATTGTGACCCAGTGGGGCCTCATGGAATCAAGGAGACCATGGTGACACAGGTGATGCACATGAAGCCAAGGAGCCATTGTGACACAGTGGGGCCTCATGGAATCAAGGAGACCATGGTGACACAGGTGATGCACATGAAGCCAAGGAGCCATTGTGACCCAGTGGGGCTTCTTCCCTTCAGCTCTGCAGCTGGCTGTCCCAGCCCACAGCACCATGTGCCAAGTGCTCTCCTCAGGGCTCTGCCTGCACACAGGCCCAGAGAAGTTTTCCTGTTTGTAAGGAAAGAATGAAAAAGCCTGAGCAGGTTCCCTAGACAACCAAACCCACATGCTCAGTCCAGGCTGCCTGCAATGATGTCCCCTTTCTACAAGGGACACTGTGAGCAGGAATGATCTCTGGGAGCAGAATTCTCGCAGTCTTTCTACTAAATTGCCTGTCCCTGTCCTTTGCCTGGCTCTCTGTTGCAGATGGAAGATGCTGGTGCCATTCTCTGCTTGAAGCCCTCTTTTGATGCAAGCAGATGCTCCCAGGTGTGTTCAGCAGCTGTTGCTCAGTGTTGATGCAAAGCTTTTGTGTTCCTCATGGAAGCAAGGAGCCATTGTGACACTGCAGGGGCTCATGGGATCAAGGAGACAATTGTGACAGTACAGAACCTCCTAGAAACAAGGCTCCATGGTGACACCGTGGGGAATCATGGAATCAAGGAGCCCGTTGTGACACAGAGAGGCCGCCTGGAAGCAATGGTCCATTGTTACACTGCGGATTCAAGAAGACCATGGGGACAGCACAGAACCTCATGGAACCATCCGTCCATTGGGACACAGCGGGGCCTCATGGACACAAGGGGACCATTGTGGCAAAGCAGGGCCTCATGGAAGCATGGAGAGCATTGTGACATTGTGGGCAATCATGGAAGCATGGAGAGCATTGTGCCACTAAGGAAACTGATGGAACCAAGGCGATCCCTGGGACACAATGGAAGCACATGGAATCAAGGCTCCATGATGACTTTGGAGGGCCTCATGGAGCACAGGATCCATTGTGACACAGCAAGACCTCGTGGAACCAAGGAGCCTTTGTGATACTCCAGATGCGCATGGAAGCCAGGGTGCACTGAGACACAGCGGGGCCTTGTTGGAACCAAGGACACCTCTGCAAAAAGCAGGGTAGCTCACAGAACCAAGGAGTCCATTGTTACATTGTAGAAAATTATACATTACATTCTAGAAAACCTATGGAACCAAGGGGCTATTGTGACACAGTGGGGCCACATGGAAGCAATTGTCCATTATGACAATGTGGATCAAAGGTGAGCATGGTGACACTGCGGAACCTCATGGAAGCAAGGAGCCATTGTGACACAGTGGGGCCTCATGGAATCAAGGAGACCATGGTGACACAGGTGATGCACATGAAGCCAAGGAGCCATTGTGACCCAGTGGGGCCTCATGGAATCAAGGAGACCATGGTGACACAGGTGATGCACATGAAGCCAAGGAGCCATTGTGACACAGTGGGGCCTCATGGAATCAAGGAGACCATGGTGACACAGGTGATGCACATGAAGCCAAGGAGCCATTGTGACCCAGTGGGGCCTCATGGAATCAAGGAGACCATGGTGACACAGGTGATGCATATGAAGCCAAGGAGCCATTGTGACACAGTGGGGCCTCATGGAATCAAGGAGACCATGGTGACACAGGTGATGCACATGAAGCCAAGGAGCCATTGTGACACAGCGGGGCCTCATGGAATCAAGGAGACCATGGTGACACAGGTGATGCACATGAAGCCAAGGAGCCATTGTGACCCAGTGGGGCCTCATGGAATCAAGGAGACCATGGAGACACAGGTGATGCACATGAAGCCAAGGAGCCATTGTGACACAGTGGGGCCTCATGGAATCAAGGAGACCATGGTGACACAGGTGATGCACATGAAGCCAAGGAGCCATTGTGACACAGTGAGGCCTCATGGAATCAAGGAGACCATGGTGACACAGGTGATGCACATGAAGCCAAGGAGCCATTGTGACCCAGTGGGGCTTCTTCCCTTCAGCTCTGCAGTTGGCTGTCCCAGACCGAGGCACCATGTGCCAATTGCTTTCCTCAGGGCTCTGCCTGCACACAGGCCCAGAGGAGTTTTCCTTTTTGTAAGGAAAGAATGGAAAAGCCTGAGCAGGTTTCCTAAACAACAAACCCCACATGCTGAGTCCAGGCTGCCTGCAATGATGTCCCCTTTCTACAAGGGACACTGTGAGCAGGAATGATCTCTGGGAGCAGAATTTTCGCAGTCTTTCCACTGAATTCTCTGTCCCTGTCCTTTGCCTGGCTCTCTGTTGCAGTTGGAAGCTGCTGCTGCCATTCTCAGCTTGAAGCCCTCGTTTGATGCAAGCAGATGCTCCCAGGTGTGTTCAGCAGCTGTTGCTCAGTGTTGATGCAAAGCTTTTGTGTTCCTCATGGAAGCAAGGAGCCATTGTGACACTGCAGGGGCTCATGGCATCAAGGAGACAATTGTGACAGTACAGAACCTCCTAGAAACAAGGCTCCATGGTGACACTGTGGCGAATCATGGAATCAAGGAGCCCGTTGTGACACAGAGAGGCCGCCTGGAAGCAATGGTCCATTGTTACACTGCGGATTCAAGAAGACCATGGGGACAGCACGGAACCTCATGGAACCATCCGTCCATTGGGACACAGCGGGGCCTCATGGACACAAGGGGAGCATTGTGGCAAAGCAGGGCCTCATGGAAGCATGGAGAGCATTGTGACATTGTGGGCAATCATGGAAGCATGGAGAGCATTGTGCCACTAAGGAAACTGATGGAACCAAGGCGATCCCTGGGACACAATGGAAGCACATGGAATCAAGGCTCCATGATGACTTTGGAGGGCCTCATGGAGCACAGGATCCATTGTGACACAGCAAGACCTCGTGGAACCAAGGAGCCTTTGTGATACTCCAGATGCGCATGGAAGCCAGGGTGCACTGAGACACAGCGGGGCCTTGTTGGAACCAAGGACACCTCTGCAAAAAGCAGGGTAGCTCACAGAACCAAGGAGTCCATTGTTACATTGTAGAAAATTATACATTACATTCTAGAAAACCTATGGAAGCAAGGGGCTATTGTGACACAGTGGGGCCACATGGAAGCAATTGTCCATTATGACAATGTGGATCAAAGGTGAGCATGGTGACACTGCGGAACCTCATGGAAGCCAAGGAGCCATTCTGACACAGTGGGGCCTCATGGAATCAAGGAGACCATGGTGACACAGGTGATGCACATGAAGCCAAGGAGCCATTGTGACACAGTGGGGCCTCATGGAATCAAGGAGACCATGGTGACACAGGTGATGCACATGAAGCCAAGGTGCCATTGTGACACAGCGGGGCTTCTTCCCTTCAGCTCTGCAGCTGGCTGTCCCAGCCCACAGCACCATGTGCCAAGTGCTCTCCTCAGGGCTCTGCCTGCACACAGGCCCAGAGAAGTTTTCCTGTTTGTAAGGAAAGAATGAAAAAGCCTGAGCAGGTTCCCTAAACAACAAACCCCACATGCTCAGTCGAGGCTGCCTGCAATGATGTCCCCTTTCTACAAGGGACACTGTGAGCAGGAATGATCTCTGGGAGCAGAATTCCCGCAGTCTTTCCACTGAATTCTCTGTCCCTGTCCTTTGCCTGGCTCTCTGTTGCAGATGGAAGCTGCTGCTGCCATTCTCAGCTTGAAGCCCTCTTTTGATGCAAGCAGATGCTCCCAGGTGTGTTCAGCAGCTGTTGCTCAGTGTTGATGCAAAGCTTTTGTGTTCCTCATGGAAGCAAGGAGCCATTGTGACACTGCAGGTGATGCACATGAAGCTAAGGAGCCATTGTGACAAAGTGGGGCCTCATGGAATCAAGGAGACCATGGTGACACAGGTGATGCACATGAAGCTAAGGAGCCATTGTGACACTGCAGGGGCTCATGGCATCAAGGATACAATTGTGACAGTACAGAACCTCCTAGAAACAAGGCTCCATGGTGACACCGTGGCGAATCTTGGAATCAAGGAGCCCGTTGTGACACAGAGAGGCCGCCTGGAAGCAGTGGTCCATTGTTACACTGCGGATTCAAGAAGACCATGGGGACAGCACGGAACCTCATGGAACCATCCGTCCATTGGGACACAGCGGGGCCTCATGGACACAAGGGGACCATTGTGGCAAAGCAGGGCCTCATGGAAGCATGGAGAGCATTGTGACATTGTGGGCAATCATGGAAGCATGGAGAGCATTGTGCCACTAAGGAAACTGATGGAACCAAGGCGATCCCTGGGACACAATGGAAGCACATGGAATCAAGGCTCCATGATGACTTTGGAGGGCCTCATGGAGCACAGGATCCATTGTGACACAGCAAGACCTCGTGGAACCAAGGAGCCTTTGTGATACTCCAGATGCGCATGGAAGCCAGGGTGCACTGAGACACAGAGGGGCCTTGTTGGAACCAAGGACACCTCTGCAAAAAGCAGGGTAGCTCACAGAACCAAGGAGTCCATTGTTACATTGTAGAAAATTATACATTACATTCTAGAAAACCTATGGAACCAAGGGGCTATTGTGACACAGTGAGGCCACATGAAAGCAGTTGTCCATTACGACAATGTGGATCAAAGGTGAGCATGGTGACACTGCGGAACCTCATGGAAGCCAAGGAGCCATTCTGACACAGTGGGGCCTCATGGAATCAAGGAGACCATTGTGACACAGGTGATGCACATGAAGCTAATGAGCCATTGTGACCCAGTGGGGCCTCATGGAATCAAGGAGACCATGGTGACACAGGTGATGCACATGAAGCCAAGGAGCCATTGTGACCCAGTGGGGCCTCATGGAATCAAGGAGACCATGGAGACACAAGTGATGCACATGAAGCCAAGGAGCCATTGTGACCCAGTGGGGCCTCATGGAATCAAGGAGACCATGGTGACACAGGTGATGCACATGAAGCCAAGGAGCCATTGTGACCCAGTGAGGCCTCATGGAATCAAGGAGACCATGGTGACACAGGTGATGCACATGAAGCCAAGGAGCCATTGTGACACAGTGGGGCCTCATGGAATCAAGGAGACCATGGAGACACAGGTGATGCACATGAAGCCAAGGAGCCATTGTGACACAGTGGGGCCTCATGGAATCAAGGAGACCATGGTGACACAGGTGATGCACATGAAGCCAAGGAGCCATTGTGACCCAGTGAGGCCTCATGGAATCAAGGAGACCATGGTGACACAGGTGATGCACATGAAGCCAAGGAGCCATTGTGACCCAGTGGGGCTTCTTCCCTTCAGCTCTGCAGTTGGCTGTCCCAGACCGAGGCACCATGTGCCAATTGCTTTCCTCAGGGCTCTGCCTGCACACAGGCCCAGAGGAGTTTTCCTTTTTGTAAGGAAAGAATGGAAAAGCCTGAGCAGGTTTCCTAAACAACAAACCCCACATGCTGAGTCCAGGCTGCCTGCAATGATGTCCCCTTTCTACAAGGGACACTGTGAGCAGGAATGATCTCTGGGAGCAGAATTTTCGCAGTCTTTCCACTGAATTCTCTGTCCCTGTCCTTTGCCTGGCTCTCTGTTGCAGTTGGAAGCTGCTGCTGCCATTCTCAGCTTGAAGCCCTCGTTTGATGCAAGCAGATGCTCCCAGGTGTGTTCAGCAGCTGTTGCTCAGTGTTGATGCAAAGCTTTTGTGTTCCTCATGGAAGCAAGGAGCCATTGTGACACTGCAGGGGCTCATGGCATCAAGGAGACAATTGTGACACTACAGAACCTCCTAGAAACAAGGCTCCATGGTGACACCGTGGGGAATCATGGAACCACATGGAAATGTGTTCCTCATGAGACACAGCAGGGCCTTGTTGGAACCAAAGACACCTCTGCAAAAAGCAGAATAGCTCACAGAACCAAGGAGTCCATTGTTACAATAGAAAACCTATGGAAGCAAGGAGACCATTGTGACACAGTGGGGCCACATGAAAGCCACGGAGCCATTGTGACCCAGTGGGGCCTCATGGAATCAAGGAGACCATGGTGACACAGGTGATGCACATGAAGCCAAGGAGCCATTGTGACCCAGTGGGGCCTCATGGAATCAAGGAGACCATGGTGACACAGGTGATGCGCATGAAGCCAAGGAGCCATTGTGACACAGCGGGGCTTCTTCCCTTCAGCTCTGCAGCTGGCTGTCCCAGCCCACAGCACCATGTGCCAAGTGCTCTCCTCAGGGCTCTGCCTGCACACAGGCCCAGAGAAGTTTTCCTGTTTGTAAGGAAAGAATGGAAAAGCCTGAGCAGGTTTCCTCAACAACAAACCCCACATGCTGAGTCCAGGCTGCCTGCAACGATGTCCCCTTTCTACAAGGGACACTGTGAGCAGGAATGATGTCTGGGAGCAGAATTTTCGCAGTCTTTCCACTGAATTCTCTGTCCCTGTCCTTTGCCTGGCTCTCTGTTGCAGATGGAAGCTGCTGCTGCCTTTCTCAGCTTGAAGCCCTCGTTTGATGCAAGCAGATGCTCCCAGGTGTGTTCAGCAGCTGTTGCTCAGTGTTGATGCAAAGCTTTTGTGTTCCTCATGGAAGCAAGGAGCCATTGTGACACTGTAGGGGCTCATGGCATCAAGGAGACAATTGTGACACTACAGAACCTCCTAGAAACAAGGCTCCATGGTGACACCGTGGGGAATCATGGAACCACATAGAAATGTGTTCCTCATGAGACACAGCAGGGCCTTGTTGGAACCAAAGACACCTCTGCAAAAAGCAGGGTAGCTCACAGAACCTAGGAGTCCATTGTTACAATAGAAAACCTATGGAAGCAAGGAGACCATTGTGACACAGTGGGGCCACATGAAAGCCACGGAGCCATTGTGACCCAGTGGGGCCTCATGGAATCAAGGAGACCATGGTGACACAGGTGATGCACATGAAGCCAAGGAGCCATTGTGACCCAGTGGGGCCTCATGGAATCAAGGAGACCATGGTGACACAGGTGATGCACATGAAGCCAAGGAGCCATTGTGACACAGTGGGGCCTCATGGAATCAAGGAGACCATGGTGACACAGGTGATGCACATGAAGCCAAGGAGCCATTGTGACCCAGTGGGGCCTCATGGAATCAAGGAGACCATGGTGACACAGGTGATGCACATGAAGCCAAGGAGCCATTGTGACCCAGTGGGGCCTCATGGAATCAAGGAGACCATGGTGACACAGGTGATGCACATGAAGCCAAGGAGCCATTGTGACACAGTGGGGCCTCATGGAATCAAGGAGACCATGGTGACACAGGTGATGCACATGAAGCCAAGGAGCCATTGTGACCCAGTGGGGCTTCTTCCCTTCAGCTCTGCAGCTGGCTGTCCCAGCCCACAGCACCATGTGCCAAGTGCTCTCCTCAGGGCTCTGCCTGCACACAGGCCCAGAGAAGTTTTCCTGTTTGTAAGGAAAGAATGAAAAAGCCTGAGCAGGTTCCCTAGACAACCAAACCCACATGCTCAGTCCAGGCTGCCTGCAATGATGTCCCCTTTCTACAAGGGACACTGTGAGCAGGAATGATCTCTGGGAGCAGAATTCTCGCAGTCTTTCTACTAAATTGCCTGTCCCTGTCCTTTGCCTGGCTCTCTGTTGCAGATGGAAGATGCTGGTGCCATTCTCTGCTTGAAGCCCTCTTTTGATGCAAGCAGATGCTCCCAGGTGTGTTCAGCAGCTGTTGCTCAGTGTTGATGCAAAGCTTTTGTGTTCCTCATGGAAGCAAGGAGCCATTGTGACACTGCAGGGGCTCATGGGATCAAGGAGACAATTGTGACAGTACAGAACCTCCTAGAAACAAGGCTCCATGGTGACACCGTGGCGAATCTTGGAATCAAGGAGCCCGTTGTGACACAGAGAGGCCGCCTGGAAGCAGTGGTCCATTGTTACACTGCGGATTCAAGAAGACCATGGGGACAGCACGGAACCTCATGGAACCATCCGTCCATTGGGACACAGCGGGGCCTCATGGACACAAGGGGACCATTGTGGCAAAGCAGGGCCTCATGGAAGCATGGAGAGCATTGTGACATTGTGGGCAATCATGGAAGCATGGAGAGCATTGTGCCACTAAGGAAACTGATGGAACCAAGGCGATCCCTGGGACACAATGGAAGCACATGGAATCAAGGCTCCATGATGACTTTGGAGGGCCTCATGGAGCACAGGATCCATTGTGACACAGCAAGACCTCGTGGAACCAAGGAGCCTTTGTGATACTCCAGATGCGCATGGAAGCCAGGGTGCACTGAGACACAGAGGGGCCTTGTTGGAACCAAGGACACCTCTGCAAAAAGCAGGGTAGCTCACAGAACCAAGGAGTCCATTGTTACATTGTAGAAAATTATACATTACATTCTAGAAAACCTATGGAACCAAGGGGCTATTGTGACACAGTGAGGCCACATGAAAGCAGTTGTCCATTATGACAATGTGGATCAAAGGTGAGCATGGTGACACTGCGGAACCTCATGGAAGCCAAGGAGCCATTCTGACACAGTGGGGCCTCATGGAATCAAGGAGACCATTGTGACACAGGTGATGCACATGAAGCTAATGAGCCATTGTGACCCAGTGGGGCCTCATGGAATCAAGGAGACCATGGTGACACAGGTGATGCACATGAAGCCAAGGAGCCATTGTGACCCAGTGGGGCCTCATGGAATCAAGGAGACCATGGAGACACAAGTGATGCACATGAAGCCAAGGAGCCATTGTGACCCAGTGGGGCCTCATGGAATCAAGGAGACCATGGTGACACAGGTGATGCACATGAAGCCAAGGAGCCATTGTGACCCAGTGAGGCCTCATGGAATCAAGGAGACCATGGTGACACAGGTGATGCACATGAAGCCAAGGAGCCATTGTGACACAGTGGGGCCTCATGGAATCAAGGAGACCATGGAGACACAGGTGATGCACATGAAGCCAAGGAGCCATTGTGACACAGTGGGGCCTCATGGAATCAAGGAGACCATGGTGACACAGGTGATGCACATGAAGCCAAGGAGCCATTGTGACCCAGTGAGGCCTCATGGAATCAAGGAGACCATGGTGACACAGGTGATGCACATGAAGCCAAGGAGCCATTGTGACCCAGTGGGGCTTCTTCCCTTCAGCTCTGCAGTTGGCTGTCCCAGACCGAGGCACCATGTGCCAATTGCTTTCCTCAGGGCTCTGCCTGCACACAGGCCCAGAGGAGTTTTCCTTTTTGTAAGGAAAGAATGGAAAAGCCTGAGCAGGTTTCCTAAACAACAAACCCCACATGCTGAGTCCAGGCTGCCTGCAATGATGTCCCCTTTCTACAAGGGACACTGTGAGCAGGAATGATCTCTGGGAGCAGAATTTTCGCAGTCTTTCCACTGAATTCTCTGTCCCTGTCCTTTGCCTGGCTCTCTGTTGCAGTTGGAAGCTGCTGCTGCCATTCTCAGCTTGAAGCCCTCGTTTGATGCAAGCAGATGCTCCCAGGTGTGTTCAGCAGCTGTTGCTCAGTGTTGATGCAAAGCTTTTGTGTTCCTCATGGAAGCAAGGAGCCATTGTGACACTGCAGGGGCTCATGGCATCAAGGAGACAATTGTGACACTACAGAACCTCCTAGAAACAAGGCTCCATGGTGACACTGTGGCGAATCATGGAATCAAGGAGCCCGTTGTGACACAGAGAGGCCGCCTGGAAGCAATGGTCCATTGTTACACTGCGGATTCAAGAAGACCATGGGGACAGCACGGAACCTCATGGAACCATCCGTCCATTGGGACACAGCGGGGCCTCATGGACACAAGGGGAGCATTGTGGCAAAGCAGGGCCTCATGGAAGCATGGAGAGCATTGTGACATTGTGGGCAATCATGGAAGCATGGAGAGCATTGTGCCACTAAGGAAACTGATGGAACCAAGGCGATCCCTGGGACACAATGGAAGCACATGGAATCAAGGCTCCATGATGACTTTGGAGGGCCTCATGGAGCACAGGATCCATTGTGACACAGCAAGACCTCGTGGAACCAAGGAGCCTTTGTGATACTCCAGATGCGCATGGAAGCCAGGGTGCACTGAGACACAGCGGGGCCTTGTTGGAACCAAGGACACCTCTGCAAAAAGCAGGGTAGCTCACAGAACCAAGGAGTCCATTGTTACATTGTAGAAAATTATACATTGCATTCTAGAAAACCTATGGAACCAAGGGGCTATTGTGACACAGTGGGGCCACATGGAAGCAATTGTCCATTATGACAATGTGGATCAAAGGTGAGCATGGTGACACTGCGGAACCTCATGGAAGCCAAGGAGCCATTCTGACACAGTGGGGCCTCATGGAATCAAGGAGACCATGGTGACACAGGTGATGCACATGAAGCCAAGGAGCCATTGTGAGACAGTGGGGCCTCATGGAATCAAGGAGACCATGGTGACACAGGTGATGCACATGAAGCCAAGGTGCCATTGTGACACAGAGGGGCTTCTTCCCTTCAGCTCTGCAGCTGGCTGTCCCAGCCCACAGCACCATGTGCCAAGTGCTCTCCTCAGGGCTCTGCCTGCACACAGGCCCAGAGAAGTTTTCCTGTTTGTAAGGAAAGAATGAAAAAGCCTGAGCAGGTTCCCTAAACAACAAACCCCACATGCTCAGTCGAGGCTGCCTGCAATGATGTCCCCTTTCTACAAGGGACACTGTGAGCAGGAATGATCTCTGGGAGCAGAATTCCCGCAGTCTTTCCACTGAATTCTCTGTCCCTGTCCTTTGCCTGGCTCTCTGTTGCAGATGGAAGCTGCTGCTGCCATTCTCAGCTTGAAGCCCTCTTTTGATGCAAGCAGATGCTCCCAGGTGTGTTCAGCAGCTGTTGCTCAGTGTTGATGCAAAGCTTTTGTGTTCCTCATGGAAGCAAGGAGCCATTGTGACACTGCAGGTGATGCACATGAAGCTAAGGAGCCATTGTGACAAAGTGGGGCCTCATGGAATCAAGGAGACCATGGTGACACAGGTGATGCACATGAAGCTAAGGAGCCATTGTGACACTGCAGGGGCTCATGGCATCAAGGATACAATTGTGACAGTACAGAACCTCCTAGAAACAAGGCTCCATGGTGACACCGTGGCGAATCTTGGAATCAAGGAGCCCCTTGTGACACAGAGAGGCCGCCTGGAAGCAGTGGTCCATTGTTACACTGCGGATTCAAGAAGACCATGGGGACAGCACGGAACCTCATGGAACCATCCGTCCATTGGGACACAGCGGGGCCTCATGGACACAAGGGGACCATTGTGGCAAAGCAGGGCCTCATGGAAGCATGGAGAGCATTGTGACATTGTGGGCAATCATGGAAGCATGGAGAGCATTGTGCCACTAAGGAAACTGATGGAACCAAGGCGATCCCTGGGACACAATGGAAGCACATGGAATCAAGGCTCCATGATGACTTTGGAGGGCCTCATGGAGCACAGGATCCATTGTGACACAGCAAGACCTCGTGGAACCAAGGAGCCTTTGTGATACTCCAGATGCGCATGGAAGCCAGGGTGCACTGAGACACAGCGGGGCCTTGTTGGAACCAAAGACACCTCTGCAAAAAGCAGGGTAGCTCACAGAACCAAGGAGTCCATTGTTACATTGTAGAAAATTATACATTACATTCTAGAAAACCTATGGAACCAAGGGGCTATTGTGACACAGTGGGGCCACATGAAAGCAGTTGTCCATTATGACAATGTGGATCAAAGGTGAGCATGGTGACACTGCGGAACCTCATGGAAGCCAAGGAGCCATTCTGACACAGTGGGGCCTCATGGAATCAAGGAGACCATTGTGACACAGGTGATGCACATGAAGCTAATGAGCCATTGTGACACAGTGGGGCCTCATGGAATCAAGGAGACCATGGTGACACAGGTGATGCACATGAAGCCAAGGAGCCATTGTGACACAGCGGGGCCTCATGGAATCAAGGAGACCATGGAGACACAAGTGATGCACAGGAAGCCAAGGAGCCATTGTGACCCAGTGGGGCCTCATGGAATCAAGGAGACCATGGTGACACAGGTGATGCACATGAAGCCAAGGAGCCATTGTGACCCAGTGGCGCTTCTTCCCTTCAGCTCTGCAGTTGGCTGTCCCAGACCGAGGCACCATGTGCCAATTGCTTTCCTCAGGGCTCTGCCTGCACACAGGCCCAGAGGAGTTTTCCTTTTTGTAAGGAAAGAATGGAAAAGCCTGAGCAGGTTTCCTAAACAACAAACCCCACATGCTGAGTCCAGGCTGCCTGCAATGATGTCCCCTTTCTACAAGGGACACTGTGAGCAGGAATGATCTCTGGGAGCAGAATTCTCGCAGTCTTTCCACTGAATTCTCTGTCCCTGTCCTTTGCCTGGCTCTCTGTTGCAGTTGGAAGCTGCTGCTGCCATTCTTAGCTTGAAGCCCTCGTTTGATGCAAGCAGATGCTCCCAGGTGTGTTCAGCAGCTGTTGCTCAGTGTTGATGCAAAGCTTTTGTGTTCCTCATGGAAGCAAGGAGCCATTGTGACACTGCAGGGGCTCATGGCATCAAGGAGACAATTGTGACAGTACAGAACCTCCTAGAAACAAGGCTCCATGGTGACACCATGGCGAATCATGGAATCAAGGAGCCCGTTGTGACACAGAGAGGCCGCCTGGAAGCAATGGTCCATTGTTACACTGCGGATTCAAGAAGACCATGGGGACAGCACGGAACCTCATGGAACCATCCGTCCATTGGGACACAGCGGGGCCTCATGGACACAAGGGGAGCATTGTGGCAAAGCAGGGCCTCATGGAAGCATGGAGAGCATTGTGACATTGTGGGCAATCATGGAAGCATGGAGAGCATTGTGCCACTAAGGAAACTGATGGAACCAAGGCGATCCCTGGGACACAATGGAAGCACATGGAATCAAGGCTCCATGATGACTTTGGAGGGCCTCATGGAGCACAGGATCCATTGTGACACAGCAAGACCTCGTGGAACCAAGGAGCCTTTGTGATACTCCAGATGCGCATGGAAGCCAGGGTGCACTGAGACACAGCGGGGCCTTGTTGGAACCAAGGACACCTCTGCAAAAAGCAGGGTAGCTCACAGAACCAAGGAGTCCATTGTTACATTGTAGAAAATTATACATTACATTCTAGAAAACCTATGGAAGCAAGGGGCTATTGTGACACAGTGGGGCCACATGGAAGCAATTGTCCATTATGACAATGTGGATCAAAGGTGAGCATGGTGACACTGCGGAACCTCATGGAAGCCAAGGAGCCATTCTGACACAGTGGGGCCTCATGGAATCAAGGAGACCATGGTGACACAGGTGATGCACATGAAGCCAAGGAGCCATTGTGAGACAGTGGGGCCTCATGGAATCAAGGAGACCATGGTGACACAGGTGATGCACATGAAGCCAAGGAGCCATTGTGACCCAGTGGGGCTTCTTCCCTTCAGCTCTGCAGCTGGCTGTCCCAGCCCACGGCACCATGTGCCAAGTGCTCTCCTCAGGGCTCTGCCTGCACACAGGAGAAGTTTTCCTGATGTAAGGAAAGAATGGAAAAGCCTGAGCAGGTTTCCTCAACAACAAAACCACATACTCAGTCCAGGCTGCCTGCAATGATGTCCCCTTTCTACAAGGGACACTGTGAGCAGGAATGATCTCTGGGAGCAGAATTCTCGCAGTCTTTCCACGGAATTCTCTGTCCCTGTCCTTTGCCTGGCACTCTGTTGCGGATGGAAGCTGCTGCTGCCATTCTCAGCTTGAAGCCCTCTTTTGATGCAAGCAGGTGCTCCCAGGTGTGTTCAGCAGCTGTTGCTCAGTGTTGATGCAAAGCTTTTGTGTTCCTCATGGAAGCGAGGAGCCATTGTGACACTGCAGGGGCTCATGGAATCAAGGAGACCATGGTGACACAGGTGATGCACATGAAGCCAAGGAGCCATTGTGACACAGCGGGGCTTCTTCCCTTCAGCTCTGCAGCTGGCTGTCCCAGCCCACAGCACCATGTGCCAAGTGCTCTCCTCAGGGCTCTGCCTGCACACAGGCCCAGAGAATTTTTCCTGTTTGTAAGGAAAGAATGAAAAAGCCTGAGCAGGTTCCCTAGACAACCAAACCCACATGCTCAGTCCAGGCTGCCTGCAATGTTGTCCCCTTTCTACAAGGGACACTGTGAGCAGGAATGATCTCTGGGAGCAGAATTCTCGCAGTCTTTCCACTGAATTCTCTGTCCCTGTCCTTTGCCTGGCTCTCTGTTGCAGATGGAAGCTGCTGGTGCCATTCTCAGCTTGAAGCCCTCTTTTGATGCAAGCAGATGCTCCCAGGTGTGTTCAGCAGCTGTTGCTCACTGTTGATGCAAAGCTTTTGTGTTCCTCATGGAAGCAAGGAGCCATTGTGACACTGCAGGGGCTCATGGCATCAAGGAGACAATTGTGACACGACAGAACCTCCTAGAAACAAGACTCCATGATGACACCGTGGGGAATCATGGAACCACATGGAAATGTGTTCCTCATGAGACGCAGCAGGGCCTTGTTGGAACCAAAGACACCTCTGCAAAAAGCAGGGTGGCTCACAGAACCATGGTGTCCCTTGTTACAATAGAAAATCTATGGAAGCAAGGAGACCATTGTGACACAGTGGGGCCACATGAAAGCCACGGAGCCATTGTGACCCAGTGGGGCCTCATGGAATCAAGGAGACCATGGTGACACAGGTGATGCACATGAAGCCAAGGAGCCATTGTGACCCAGTGGGGCCTCATGGAATCAAGGAGACCATGGTGACACAGGTGATCCACATGAAGCCGAGGAGCCATTGTGACACAGTGGGGCCTCATGGAATCAAGGAGACCATGGTGACACAGGTGATGCACATGAAGCCAAGGAGCCATTGTGACCCAGTGGGGCCTCATGGAATCAAGGAGACCATGGTGACACAGGTGATGCACATGAAGCCAAGGAGCCATTGTGAGACAGTGGGGCCTCATGGAATCAAGGAGACCATGGTGACACAGGTGATGCACATGAAGCCAAGGAGCCATTGTGACACAGTGGGGCTTCTTCCCTTCAGCTCTGCAGCTGGCTGTCCCAGCCCACGGCACCATGTGCCAAGTGCTCTCCTCAGGGCTCTGCCTGCACACAGGAGAAGTTTTCCTGATGTAAGGAAAGAATGGAAAAGCCTGAGCAGGTTTCCTCAACAACAAAACCACATACTCAGTCCAGGCTGCCTGCAATGATGTCCCCTTTCTACAAGGGACACTGTGAGCAGGAATGATCTCTGGGAGCAGAATTCTCGCAGTCTTTCCATGGAATTCTCTGTCCCTGTCCTTTGCCTGGCTCTCTGTTGCGGATGGAAGCTGCTGCTGCCATTCTCAGCTTGAAGCCCTCTTTTGATGCAAGCAGGTGCTCCCAGGTGTGTTCAGCAGCTGTTGCTCAGTGTTGATGCAAAGCTTTTGTGTTCCTCATGGAAGCGAGGAGCCATTGTGACACTGCAGGGGCTCATGGAATCAAGGAGACCATGGTGACACAGGTGATGCACATGAAGTCAAGGAGCCATTGTGACACAGCGGGGCTTCTTCCCTTCAGCTCTGCAGCTGGCTGTCCCAGCCCACAGCACCATGTGCCAAGTGCTCTCCTCAGGGCTCTGCCTGCACACAGGCCCAGAGAATTTTTCCTGTTTGTAAGGAAAGAATGAAAAAGCCTGAGCAGGTTCCCTAGACAACCAAACCCACATGCTCAGTCCAGGCTGCCTGCAATGTTGTCCCCTTTCTACAAGGGACACTGTGAGCAGGAATGATCTCTGGGAGCAGAATTCTCGCAGTCTTTCCACTGAATTCTCTGTCCCTGTCCTTTGCCTGGCTCTCTGTTGCAGATGGAAGCTGCTGGTGCCATTCTCAGCTTGAAGCCCTCTTTTGATGCAAGCAGATGCTCCCAGGTGTGTTCAGCAGCTGTTGCTCACTGTTGATGCAAAGCTTTTGTGTTCCTCATGGAAGCAAGGAGCCATTGTGACACTGCAGGGGCTCATGGCATCAAGGAGACAATTGTGACACGACAGAACCTCCTAGAAACAAGACTCCATGATGACACCGTGGGGAATCATGGAACCACATGGAAATGTGTTCCTCATGAGACGCAGCAGGGCCTTGTTGGAACCAAAGACACCTCTGCAAAAAGCAGGGTGGCTCACAGAACCATGGTGTCCCTTGTTACAATAGAAAATCTATGGAAGCAAGGAGACCATTGTGACACAGTGGGGCCACATGAAAGCCACGGAGCCATTGTGACCCAGTGGGGCCTCATGGAATCAAGGAGACCATGGTGACACAGGTGATGCACATGAAGCCAAGGAGCCATTGTGACCCAGTGGGGCCTCATGGAATCAAGGAGACCATGGTGACACAGGTGATCCACATGAAGCCGAGGAGCCATTGTGACACAGTGGGGCCTCATGGAATCAAGGAGACCATGGTGACACAGGTGATGCACATGAAGCCAAGGAGCCATTGTGACCCAGTGGGGCCTCATGGAATCAAGGAGACCATGGTGACACAGGTGATGCACATGAAGCTAAGGAGCCATTGTGACACAGTGGGGGCTCATGGAATCAAGGAGACCATTGTGACACAGGTGATTCACATGAAGTCAAGGAGCCATTGTGACACAGTGGGGCCTCATGGAATCAAGGAGACCATGGTGACACAGGTGATGCACATGAAGCCAAGGAGCCATTGTGACACAGTGGGGCTTCTTCCCTTCAGCTCTGCTGCTGGCTGTCCCAGCCCACAGCACCATGTGCCAAGTGCTCTCCTCAGGGCTCTGCCTGCACACAGGCCCAGAGAAGTTTTCCTGTTTGTAAGGAAAGAATGGAAAAGCCTGAGCAGGTTTCCTCAACAACAAACCCACATGCTCAGTCCAGGCTGCCTGCAATGATGTCCCCTTTCTACAAGGGACACTGTGAGCAGGAATGATGTCTGGGAGCAGAATTCTCACAGTCTTTCCACGGAATTCCCTGTCCCTGTCCTTTCCCTGGCTCTCTGTTGCAGATGGAAGCTGCTGCTGCCATTCTCAGCTTGAAGCCCTCTTTTGATGCAAGCAGATGCTCCCAGGTGTGTTCAGCAGCTGTTGCTCAGTGTTGATGCAAAGCTTTTGTGTTCCTCATGGAAGCAAGGAGCCATTGTGACACTGCAGGGGCTCATGGCATCAAGGAGACAATTGTGACACTACAGAACCTTCTAGAAACAAGGCTCCATGGTGACACCGTGGGGAATCATGGAACCACATGGCAATGTGTTCCTCATGAGACGCAGCAGGGCCTTGTTGGAACCAAAGACACCTCTGCAAAAAACAGGGTAGCTCACAGAACCAAGGAGTCCATTGTTACAATAGAAAACCTACGGAAGCAAGGGGCCATTGTGACAAAGTGGGGCCACATGGAAGCCACGGAGCCATTGTGACCCAGTGGGGCCTCATGGAATCAAGGAGACCATTGTGAGGCAGGTGATGCACATGAAGCCAAGGAGCCATTGTGACACAGTGGGGCCTCATGGAATCAAGGAGACCATGGTGACACAGGTGATGCACATGAAGCCAAGGAGCCATTGTGACCCAGTGGGGCCTCATGGAATCAAGGAGACCATGGTGACACAGGTGATGCACATGAAGCTAAGGAGCCATTGTGACACAGTGGGGCCTCATGGAATCAAGGAGACCATGGTGACACAGGTGATGCACATGAAGCCAAGGAGCCATTGTGACACAGTGGGGCCTCATGGAATCAAGGAGACCATTGTGACACAGGTGATGCACATGAAGCCAAGGAGCCATTGTGACCCAGTGGGGCCTCATGGAATCAAGGAGACCATGGTGACACAGGTGATGCACATGAAGCCAAGGAGCCATTGTGACCCAGTGGGGCCTCATGGAATCAGGGAGACCATGGTGACACAGGTGATGCACATGAAGCCAAGGAGCCATTGTGACACAGCGGGTCTTCTTCCCTTCAGCTCTGCTGCTGGCTGTCCCAGCCCACAGCACCATGTGCCAAGTGCTCTCCTCAGGGCTCTGCCTGCACACAGGCCCAGAGAAGTTTTCCTGTTTGTAAGGAAAGAATGAAAAAGCCTGAGCAGGTTCCCTAGACAACCAAACCCACATGCTCAGTCCAGGCTGCCTGCAATGATGTCCCCTTTCTACAAGGGACACTGTGAGCAGGAATGATCTCTGGGAGCAGAATTCTCACAGTCTTTCCACGGAATTCCCTGTCCCTGTCCTTTCCCTGGCTCTCTGTTGCAGATGGAAGCTGCTGCTGCCATTCTCAGCTTGAAGCCCTCTTTTGATGCAAGCAGATGCTCCCAGGTGTGTTCAGCAGCTGTTGCTCAGTGTTGATGCAAAGCTTTTGTGTTCCTCATGGAAGCAAGGAGCCATTGTGACACTGCAGGGGCTCATGGCATCAAGGAGACAATTGTGACACTACAGAACCTCCTAGAAACAAGGCTCCATGGTGACACCGTGGCGAATCATGGAATCAAGGAGCCCGTTGTGACACAGAGAGGCCGCCTGGAAGCAGTGGTCCATTGTTACACTGCGGATTCAAGAAGACCATGGGGACAGCACGGAACCTCATGGAACCATCCGTCCATTGGGACACAGCAGGGCCTCATGGACACAAGGGGACCATTGTGGCAAAGCAGGGCCTCATGGAAGCATGGAGAGCATTGTGACATTGTGGGCAATCATGGAAGCATGGAGAGCATTGTGCCACTAAGGAAACTGATGGAACCAAGGCGATCCCTGGGACACAATGGAAGCACATGGAATCAAGGCTCCATGATGACTTTGGAGGGCCTCATGGAGCACAGGATCCATTGTGACACAGCAAGACCTCGTGGAACCAAGGAGCCTTTGTGATACTCCAGATGCGCATGGAAGCCAGGGTGCACTGAGACACAGCGGGGCCTTGTTGGAACCAAAGACACCTCTGCAAAAAGCAGGGTAGCTCACAGAACCAAGGAGTCCATTGTTACATTGTAGAAAATTATACATTACATTCTAGAAAACCTATGGAACCAAGGGGCTATTGTGACACAGTGGGGCCACATGGAAGCAATTGTCCATTATGACAATGTGGATCAAAGGTGAGCATGGTGACACTGCGGAACCTCATGGAAGCCAAGGAGCCATTGTGACACAGTGGGGCCTCATGGAATCAAGGAGACCATGGTGACACAGGTGATGCACATGAAGCCAAGGAGCCATTGTGACCCAGTGGGGCCTCATGGAATCAAGGAGACCATGGTGACACAGGTGATGCACATGAAGCCAAGGAGCCATTGTGACCCAGTGGGGCCTCATGGAATCAAGGAGACCATTGTGACACAGGTGATGCACATGAAGCTAAGGAGCCATTGTGACACAGTGGGGCCTCATGGAATCAAGGAGACCATGGTGACACAGGTGATGCACATGAAGCCAAGGAGCCATTGTGACCCAGTGGTGCCTCATGGAATCAAGGAGACCATGGTGACACAGGTGATGCACATGAAGCCAAGGAGCCATTGTGACCCAGTGGGGCCTCATGGAATCAAGGAGACCATGGTGACACAGGTGATGCACATGAAGCCAAGGAGCCATTGTGACACAGCGGGGCTTCTTCCCTTCAGCTCTGCAGCTGGCGGTCCCAGCCCGAGGCACCTTGTGCCAAGTGCTCTCCTCAGGGCTCTGCCTGCACACAGGCCCAGAGAAGTTTTCCTGTTTGTAAGGAAAGAATGGAAAAGCCTGAGCAGCTTTCCTAAACAACAAACCCCACATGCTCAGTCGAGGCTGCCTGCAATGATGTCCCCTTTCTACAAGGGACACTGTGAGCAGGAATGATCTCTGGGAGCAGAATTTTCGCAGTCTTTCCATGGAATTCTCTGTCCCTGTCCTTTGCCTGGCTCTCTGTTGCAGATGGAAGCTGCTGCTGCCATTCTCAGCTTGAAGCCCTCTTTTGATGCAAGCAGGTGCTCCCAGGTGTGTTCAGCAGCTGTTGCTCAGTGTTGATGCAAAGCTTTTGTGTTCCTCATGGAAGCAAGGAGCCATTGTGACACTGCAGGGGCTCATGGGATCAAGGAGACAATTGTGACACTACAGAACCTCCTAGAAACAAGGCTCCATGGTGACACCGTGGCGAATCATGGAATCAAGGAGCCCGTTGTGACACAGAGAGGCCGCCTGGAAGCAATGGTCCATTGTTACACTGCGGATTCAAGAAGACCATGGGGACAGCACGGAACCTCATGGAACCATCCGTCCATTGGGACACAGCGGGGCCTCATGGACACAAGGGGACCATTGTGGCAAAGCAGGGCCTCATGGAAGCATGGAGAGCATTGTGACATTGTGGGCAATCATGGAAGCATGGAGAGCATTGTGCCACTAAGGAAACTGATGGAACCAAGGCGATCCCTGGGACACAATGGAAGCACATGGAATCAAGGCTCCATGATGACTTTGGAGGGCCTCATGGAGCACAGGATCCATTGTGACACAGCAAGACCTCGTGGAACCAAGGAGCCTTTGTGATACTCCAGATGCGCATGGAAGCCAGGGTGCACTGAGACACAGAGGGGCCTTGTTGGAAACAAGGACACCTCTGCAAAAAGCAGGGTAGCTCACAGAACCAAGGAGTCCATTGTTACATTGTAGAAAATTATACATTACATTCTAGAAAACCTATGGAACCAAGGGGCTATTGTGACACAGTGGGGCCACATGGAAGCAATTGTCCATTATGACAACGTGGATCAAAGGTGAGCATGGTGACACTGCGGAACCTCATGGAAGCCAAGGAGCCATTGTGACACAGTGGGGCCTCATGGAATCAAGGAGACCATGGTGACACAGGTGATGCACATGAAGCCAAGGAGCCATTGTGACACAGTGGGGCCTCATGGAATCAAGGAGACCATGGTGACACAGGTGATGCACATGAAGCCAAGGTGCCATTGTGACACAGCGGGGCTTCTTCCCTTCAGCTCTGCAGCTGGCTGCCCCAGCCCGAGGCACCATGTGCCAAGAGCTCTCCTCAGGGCTCTGCCTGCACACAGGCCCAGAGAATTTTTCCTGTTTGTAAGGAAAGAATGGAAAAGCCTGAGCAGCTTTCCTAAACAACAAACCCCACATGCTGAGTCCAGGCTGCCTGCAATGATGTCCCCTTTCTACAAGGGACACTGTGAGCAGGAATGATCTCTGGGAGCAGAATTCTCGCAGTCTTTCCACTGAATTCTCTGTCCCTGTCCTTTGCCTGGCTCTCTGTTGCAGATGGAGGCTGCTGCTGCCTTTCTCAGCTTGAAGCCCTCTTTTGATGCAAGCAGATGCTCCCAGGTGTGTTCAGCAGCTGTTGCTCAGTGTTGATGCAAAGCTTTTGTGTTCCTCATGGAAGCAAGGAGCCATTGTGACACTGCAGGGGTTCATGGCATCAAGGAGACAATTGTGACACTACAGAACCTCCTAGAAACAAGGCTCCATGGTGACACCGTGGCGAATCAGGGAACCACATGGAAATGTGTTCCTGATGAGACACAGCAGGGCCTTGTTGGAACCAAAGACACCTCTGCAAAAAGCAGGGTAGCTCACAGAACCAAGGAGTCCATTGTTACAATAGAAAACCTATGGAAGCAAGGGGCCATTGTGACACAGTGGGGCCACATGGAAGCCACGGAGCCATTGTGACCCAGTGGGGCCTCATGGAATCAAGGAGACCATTGTGACACAGGTGATGCACATGAAGCCAAGGAGCCATTGTGACACAGTGGGGCCTCATGGAATCAAGGAGACCATGGTGACACAGGTGATGCACATGAAGCCAAGGAGCCATTGTGACCCAGTGGGGCCTCATGGAATCAAGGAGACCATGGTGACACAGGTGATGCACATGAAGCCAAGGAGCCATTGTGACACAGTGGGGCCTCATGGAATCAAGGAGACCATGGTGACACAGGTGATGCACATGAAGCCAAGGAGCCATTGTGACCCAGTGGGGCTTCTTCCCTTCAGCTCTGCAGCTGGCTGTCCCAGGCCACGGCACCATGTGCCAAGTGCTCTCCTCAGGGCTCTGCCTGCACACAGGCCCAGAGAAGTTTTCCTGTTTGTAAGGAAAGAATGAAAAAGCCTGAGCAGGTTTCCTAAACAACAAACCCTACATGCTGAGTCCAGGCTGCCTGCAATGATGTCCCCTTTCTACAAGGGACACTGTGAGCAGGAATGATCTCTGGGAGCAGAATTCCCGCAGTCTTTCCACGGAATTCTCTGTCCCTGTCCTTTGCCTGGCTCTCTGTTGCAGATGGAAGCTGCTGCTGCCTTTCTCAGCTTGAAGCCCTCGTTTGATGCAAGCAGATGCTCCCAGGTGTGTTCAGCAGCTGTTGCTCAGTGTTGATGCAAAGCTTTTGTGTTCCTCATGGAAGCAAGGAGCCATTGTGACACTGCAGGGGCTCATGGCATCAAGGAGACAATTGTGACAGTACAGAACCTCCTAGAAACAAGGCTCCATGGTGACACCGTGGCGAATCATGGAACCACATGGAAATGTGTTCCTCATGAGACATAGCAGGGCCTTGTTGGAACCAAAGACACCTCTGCAAAAAGCAGGGTAGCTCACAGAACCAAGGAGTCCATTGTTACAATAGAAAACCTATGGAAGCAAGGGGCCATTGTGACACAGTGGGGCCTCATGGAATCAAGGAGACCATTGTGAGGCAGGTGATGCACATGAAGCCAAGGAGCCATTGTGACACAGCGGGTCTTCTTCCCTTCAGCTCTGCTGCTGGCTGTCCCAGCCCACAGCACCATGTGCCAAGTGCTCTCCTCAGGGCTCTGCCTGCACACAGGCCCAGAGAAGTTTTCCTGTTTGTAAGGAAAGAATGGAAAAGCCTGAGCAGCTTTCCTAAACAACAAACCCACATGCTCAGTCTAGGCTGCCTGCAATGATGTCCCCTTTCTACAAGGGACACTGTGAGCAGGAATGATGTCTGGGAGCAGAATTCTCACAGTCTTTCCACGGAATTCCCTGTCCCTGTCCTTTCCCTGGCTCTCTGTTGCAGATGGAAGCTGCTGCTGCCATTCTCAGCTTGAAGCCCTCTTTTGATGCAAGCAGATGCTCCCAGGTGTGTTCAGCAGCTGTTGCTCAGTGTTGATGCAAAGCTTTTGTGTTCCTCATGGAAGCAAGGAGCCATTGTGACACTGCAGGGGCTCATGGCATCAAGGAGACAATTGTGACACTACAGAACCTTCTAGAAACAAGGCTCCATGGTGACACCGTGGGGAATCATGGAACCACATGGCAATGTGTTCCTCATGAGACGCAGCAGGGCCTTGTTGGAACCAAAGACACCTCTGCAAAAAACAGGGTAGCTCACAGAACCAAGGAGTCCATTGTTACAATAGAAAACCTACGGAAGCAAGGGGCCATTGTGACACAGTGGGGCCACATGGAAGCCACGGAGCCATTGTGACCCAGTGGGGCCTCATGGAATCAAGGAGACCATTGTGAGGCAGGTGATGCACATGAAGCCAAGGAGCCATTGTGACACAGTGGGGCCTCATGGAATCAAGGAGACCATGGTGACACAGGTGATGCACATGAAGCCAAGGAGCCATTGTGACCCAGTGGGGCCTCATGGAATCAAGGAGACCATGGTGACACAGGTGATGCACATGAAGCTAAGGAGCCATTGTGACACAGTGGGGCCTCATGGAATCAAGGAGACCATGGTGACACAGGTGATGCACATGAAGCCAAGGAGCCATTGTGACACAGTGGGGCCTCATGGAATCAAGGAGACCATTGTGACACAGGTGATGCACATGAAGCCAAGGAGCCATTGTGACCCAGTGGGGCCTCATGGAATCAAGGAGACCATGGTGACACAGGTGATGCACATGAAGCCAAGGAGCCATTGTGACCCAGTGGGGCCTCATGGAATCAGGGAGACCATGGTGACACAGGTGATGCACATGAAGCCAAGGAGCCATTGTGACACAGCGGGTCTTCTTCCCTTCAGCTCTGCTGCTGGCTGTCCCAGCCCACAGCACCATGTGCCAAGTGCTCTCCTCAGGGCTCTGCCTGCACACAGGCCCAGAGAAGTTTTCCTGTTTGTAAGGAAAGAATGAAAAAGCCTGAGCAGGTTCCCTAGACAACCAAACCCACATGCTCAGTCCAGGCTGCCTGCAATGATGTCCCCTTTCTACAAGGGACACTGTGAGCAGGAATGATCTCTGGGAGCAGAATTCTCACAGTCTTTCCACGGAATTCCCTGTCCCTGTCCTTTCCCTGGCTCTCTGTTGCAGATGGAAGCTGCTGCTGCCATTCTCAGCTTGAAGCCCTCTTTTGATGCAAGCAGATGCTCCCAGGTGTGTTCAGCAGCTGTTGCTCAGTGTTGATGCAAAGCTTTTGTGTTCCTCATGGAAGCAAGGAGCCATTGTGACACTGCAGGGGCTCATGGCATCAAGGAGACAATTGTGACACTACAGAACCTCCTAGAAACAAGGCTCCATGGTGACACCGTGGCGAATCATGGAATCAAGGAGCCCGTTGTGACACAGAGAGGCCGCCTGGAAGCAGTGGTCCATTGTTACACTGCGGATTCAAGAAGACCATGGGGACAGCACGGAACCTCATGGAACCATCCGTCCATTGGGACACAGCAGGGCCTCATGGACACAAGGGGACCATTGTGGCAAAGCAGGGCCTCATGGAAGCATGGAGAGCATTGTGACATTGTGGGCAATCATGGAAGCATGGAGAGCATTGTGCCACTAAGGAAACTGATGGAACCAAGGCGATCCCTGGGACACAATGGAAGCACATGGAATCAAGGCTCCATGATGACTTTGGAGGGCCTCATGGAGCACAGGATCCATTGTGACACAGCAAGACCTCGTGGAACCAAGGAGCCTTTGTGATACTCCAGATGCGCATGGAAGCCAGGGTGCACTGAGACACAGAGGGGCCTTGTTGGAAACAAGGACACCTCTGCAAAAAGCAGGGTAGCTCACAGAACCAAGGAGTCCATTGTTACATTGTAGAAAATTATACATTACATTCTAGAAAACCTATGGAACCAAGGGGCTATTGTGACACAGTGGGGCCACATGGAAGCAATTGTCCATTATGACAACGTGGATCAAAGGTGAGCATGGTGACACTGCGGAACCTCATGGAAGCCAAGGAGCCATTGTGACACAGTGGGGCCTCATGGAATCAAGGAGACCATGGTGACACAGGTGATGCACATGAAGCCAAGGAGCCATTGTGACACAGTGGGGCCTCATGGAATCAAGGAGACCATGGTGACACAGGTGATGCACATGAAGCCAAGGTGCCATTGTGACACAGCGGGGCTTCTTCCCTTCAGCTCTGCAGCTGGCTGCCCCAGCCCGAGGCACCATGTGCCAAGAGCTCTCCTCAGGGCTCTGCCTGCACACAGGCCCAGAGAATTTTTCCTGTTTGTAAGGAAAGAATGGAAAAGCCTGAGCAGCTTTCCTAAACAACAAACCCCACATGCTGAGTCCAGGCTGCCTGCAATGATGTCCCCTTTCTACAAGGGACACTGTGAGCAGGAATGATCTCTGGGAGCAGAATTCTCGCAGTCTTTCCACTGAATTCTCTGTCCCTGTCCTTTGCCTGGCTCTCTGTTGCAGATGGAGGCTGCTGCTGCCTTTCTCAGCTTGAAGCCCTCTTTTGATGCAAGCAGATGCTCCCAGGTGTGTTCAGCAGCTGTTGCTCAGTGTTGATGCAAAGCTTTTGTGTTCCTCATGGAAGCAAGGAGCCATTGTGACACTGCAGGGGTTCATGGCATCAAGGAGACAATTGTGACACTACAGAACCTCCTAGAAACAAGGCTCCATGGTGACACCGTGGCGAATCAGGGAACCACATGGAAATGTGTTCCTGATGAGACACAGCAGGGCCTTGTTGGAACCAAAGACACCTCTGCAAAAAGCAGGGTAGCTCACAGAACCAAGGAGTCCATTGTTACAATAGAAAACCTATGGAAGCAAGGGGCCATTGTGACACAGTGGGGCCACATGGAAGCCACGGAGCCATTGTGACCCAGTGGGGCCTCATGGAATCAAGGAGACCATTGTGACACAGGTGATGCACATGAAGCCAAGGAGCCATTGTGACACAGTGGGGCCTCATGGAATCAAGGAGACCATGGTGACACAGGTGATGCACATGAAGCCAAGGAGCCATTGTGACCCAGTGGGGCCTCATGGAATCAAGGAGACCATGGTGACACAGGTGATGCACATGAAGCCAAGGAGCCATTGTGACACAGTGGGGCCTCATGGAATCAAGGAGACCATGGTGACACAGGTGATGCACATGAAGCCAAGGAGCCATTGTGACCCAGTGGGGCTTCTTCCCTTCAGCTCTGCAGCTGGCTGTCCCAGGCCACGGCACCATGTGCCAAGTGCTCTCCTCAGGGCTCTGCCTGCACACAGGCCCAGAGAAGTTTTCCTGTTTGTAAGGAAAGAATGAAAAAGCCTGAGCAGGTTTCCTAAACAACAAACCCTACATGCTGAGTCCAGGCTGCCTGCAATGATGTCCCCTTTCTACAAGGGACACTGTGAGCAGGAATGATCTCTGGGAGCAGAATTCCCGCAGTCTTTCCACGGAATTCTCTGTCCCTGTCCTTTGCCTGGCTCTCTGTTGCAGATGGAAGCTGCTGCTGCCTTTCTCAGCTTGAAGCCCTCGTTTGATGCAAGCAGATGCTCCCAGGTGTGTTCAGCAGCTGTTGCTCAGTGTTGATGCAAAGCTTTTGTGTTCCTCATGGAAGCAAGGAGCCATTGTGACACTGCAGGGGCTCATGGCATCAAGGAGACAATTGTGACAGTACAGAACCTCCTAGAAACAAGGCTCCATGGTGACACCGTGGCGAATCATGGAACCACATGGAAATGTGTTCCTCATGAGACATAGCAGGGCCTTGTTGGAACCAAAGACACCTCTGCAAAAAGCAGGGTAGCTCACAGAACCAAGGAGTCCATTGTTACAATAGAAAACCTATGGAAGCAAGGGGCCATTGTGACACAGTGGGGCCTCATGGAATCAAGGAGACCATTGTGAGGCAGGTGATGCACATGAAGCCAAGGAGCCATTGTGACACAGCGGGTCTTCTTCCCTTCAGCTCTGCTGCTGGCTGTCCCAGCCCACAGCACCATGTGCCAAGTGCTCTCCTCAGGGCTCTGCCTGCACACAGGCCCAGAGAAGTTTTCCTGTTTGTAAGGAAAGAATGGAAAAGCCTGAGCAGCTTTCCTAAACAACAAACCCACATGCTCAGTCTAGGCTGCCTGCAATGATGTCCCCTTTCTACAAGGGACACTGTGAGCAGGAATGATGTCTGGGAGCAGAATTCTCACAGTCTTTCCACGGAATTCCCTGTCCCTGTCCTTTCCCTGGCTCTCTGTTGCAGATGGAAGCTGCTGCTGCCATTCTCAGCTTGAAGCCCTCTTTTGATGCAAGCAGATGCTCCCAGGTGTGTTCAGCAGCTGTTGCTCAGTGTTGATGCAAAGCTTTTGTGTTCCTCATGGAAGCAAGGAGCCATTGTGACACTGCAGGGGCTCATGGCATCAAGGAGACAATTGTGACACTACAGAACCTTCTAGAAACAAGGCTCCATGGTGACACCGTGGGGAATCATGGAACCACATGGCAATGTGTTCCTCATGAGACGCAGCAGGGCCTTGTTGGAACCAAAGACACCTCTGCAAAAAACAGGGTAGCTCACAGAACCAAGGAGTCCATTGTTACAATAGAAAACCTACGGAAGCAAGGGGCCATTGTGACACAGTGGGGCCACATGGAAGCCACGGAGCCATTGTGACCCAGTGGGGCCTCATGGAATCAAGGAGACCATTGTGAGGCAGGTGATGCACATGAAGCCAAGGAGCCATTGTGACACAGTGGGGCCTCATGGAATCAAGGAGACCATGGTGACACAGGTGATGCACATGAAGCCAAGGAGCCATTGTGACCCAGTGGGGCCTCATGGAATCAAGGAGACCATGGTGACACAGGTGATGCACATGAAGCTAAGGAGCCATTGTGACACAGTGGGGCCTCATGGAATCAAGGAGACCATGGTGACACAGGTGATGCACATGAAGCCAAGGAGCCATTGTGACACAGTGGGGCCTCATGGAATCAAGGAGACCATTGTGACACAGGTGATGCACATGAAGCCAAGGAGCCATTGTGACCCAGTGGGGCCTCATGGAATCAAGGAGACCATGGTGACACAGGTGATGCACATGAAGCCAAGGAGCCATTGTGACCCAGTGGGGCCTCATGGAATCAGGGAGACCATGGTGACACAGGTGATGCACATGAAGCCAAGGAGCCATTGTGACACAGCGGGTCTTCTTCCCTTCAGCTCTGCTGCTGGCTGTCCCAGCCCACAGCACCATGTGCCAAGTGCTCTCCTCAGGGCTCTGCCTGCACACAGGCCCAGAGAAGTTTTCCTGTTTGTAAGGAAAGAATGAAAAAGCCTGAGCAGGTTCCCTAGACAACCAAACCCACATGCTCAGTCCAGGCTGCCTGCAATGATGTCCCCTTTCTACAAGGGACACTGTGAGCAGGAATGATCTCTGGGAGCAGAATTCTCACAGTCTTTCCACGGAATTCCCTGTCCCTGTCCTTTCCCTGGCTCTCTGTTGCAGATGGAAGCTGCTGCTGCCATTCTCAGCTTGAAGCCCTCTTTTGATGCAAGCAGATGCTCCCAGGTGTGTTCAGCAGCTGTTGCTCAGTGTTGATGCAAAGCTTTTGTGTTCCTCATGGAAGCAAGGAGCCATTGTGACACTGCAGGGGCTCATGGCATCAAGGAGACAATTGTGACACTACAGAACCTCCTAGAAACAAGGCTCCATGGTGACACCGTGGCGAATCATGGAATCAAGGAGCCCGTTGTGACACAGAGAGGCCGCCTGGAAGCAGTGGTCCATTGTTACACTGCGGATTCAAGAAGACCATGGGGACAGCACGGAACCTCATGGAACCATCCGTCCATTGGGACACAGCAGGGCCTCATGGACACAAGGGGACCATTGTGGCAAAGCAGGGCCTCATGGAAGCATGGAGAGCATTGTGACATTGTGGGCAATCATGGAAGCATGGAGAGCATTGTGCCACTAAGGAAACTGATGGAACCAAGGCGATCCCTGGGACACAATGGAAGCACATGGAATCAAGGCTCCATGATGACTTTGGAGGGCCTCATGGAGCACAGGATCCATTGTGACACAGCAAGACCTCGTGGAACCAAGGAGCCTTTGTGATACTCCAGATGCGCATGGAAGCCAGGGTGCACTGAGACACAGCGGGGCCTTGTTGGAACCAAAGACACCTCTGCAAAAAGCAGGGTAGCTCACAGAACCAAGGAGTCCATTGTTACATTGTAGAAAATTATACATTACATTCTAGAAAACCTATGGAACCAAGGGGCTATTGTGACACAGTGGGGCCACATGGAAGCAATTGTCCATTATGACAATGTGGATCAAAGGTGAGCATGGTGACACTGCGGAACCTCATGGAAGCCAAGGAGCCATTGTGACACAGTGGGGCCTCATGGAATCAAGGAGACCATGGTGACACAGGTGATGCACATGAAGCCAAGGAGCCATTGTGACCCAGTGGGGCCTCATGGAATCAAGGAGACCATGGTGACACAGGTGATGCACATGAAGCCAAGGAGCCATTGTGACCCAGTGGGGCCTCATGGAATCAAGGAGACCATTGTGACACAGGTGATGCACATGAAGCTAAGGAGCCATTGTGACACAGTGGGGCCTCATGGAATCAAGGAGACCATGGTGACACAGGTGATGCACATGAAGCCAAGGAGCCATTGTGACCCAGTGGTGCCTCATGGAATCAAGGAGACCATGGTGACACAGGTGATGCACATGAAGCCAAGGAGCCATTGTGACCCAGTGGGGCCTCATGGAATCAAGGAGACCATGGTGACACAGGTGATGCACATGAAGCCAAGGAGCCATTGTGACACAGCGGGGCTTCTTCCCTTCAGCTCTGCAGCTGGCGGTCCCAGCCCGAGGCACCTTGTGCCAAGTGCTCTCCTCAGGGCTCTGCCTGCACACAGGCCCAGAGAAGTTTTCCTGTTTGTAAGGAAAGAATGGAAAAGCCTGAGCAGCTTTCCTAAACAACAAACCCCACATGCTCAGTCGAGGCTGCCTGCAATGATGTCCCCTTTCTACAAGGGACACTGTGAGCAGGAATGATCTCTGGGAGCAGAATTTTCGCAGTCTTTCCATGGAATTCTCTGTCCCTGTCCTTTGCCTGGCTCTCTGTTGCAGATGGAAGCTGCTGCTGCCATTCTCAGCTTGAAGCCCTCTTTTGATGCAAGCAGGTGCTCCCAGGTGTGTTCAGCAGCTGTTGCTCAGTGTTGATGCAAAGCTTTTGTGTTCCTCATGGAAGCAAGGAGCCATTGTGACACTGCAGGGGCTCATGGGATCAAGGAGACAATTGTGACACTACAGAACCTCCTAGAAACAAGGCTCCATGGTGACACCGTGGCGAATCATGGAATCAAGGAGCCCGTTGTGACACAGAGAGGCCGCCTGGAAGCAATGGTCCATTGTTACACTGCGGATTCAAGAAGACCATGGGGACAGCACGGAACCTCATGGAACCATCCGTCCATTGGGACACAGCGGGGCCTCATGGACACAAGGGGACCATTGTGGCAAAGCAGGGCCTCATGGAAGCATGGAGAGCATTGTGACATTGTGGGCAATCATGGAAGCATGGAGAGCATTGTGCCACTAAGGAAACTGATGGAACCAAGGCGATCCCTGGGACACAATGGAAGCACATGGAATCAAGGCTCCATGATGACTTTGGAGGGCCTCATGGAGCACAGGATCCATTGTGACACAGCAAGACCTCGTGGAACCAAGGAGCCTTTGTGATACTCCAGATGCGCATGGAAGCCAGGGTGCACTGAGACACAGAGGGGCCTTGTTGGAAACAAGGACACCTCTGCAAAAAGCAGGGTAGCTCACAGAACCAAGGAGTCCATTGTTACATTGTAGAAAATTATACATTACATTCTAGAAAACCTATGGAACCAAGGGGCTATTGTGACACAGTGGGGCCACATGGAAGCAATTGTCCATTATGACAACGTGGATCAAAGGTGAGCATGGTGACACTGCGGAACCTCATGGAAGCCAAGGAGCCATTGTGACACAGTGGGGCCTCATGGAATCAAGGAGACCATGGTGACACAGGTGATGCACATGAAGCCAAGGAGCCATTGTGACACAGTGGGGCCTCATGGAATCAAGGAGACCATGGTGACACAGGTGATGCACATGAAGCCAAGGTGCCATTGTGACACAGCGGGGCTTCTTCCCTTCAGCTCTGCAGCTGGCTGCCCCAGCCCGAGGCACCATGTGCCAAGAGCTCTCCTCAGGGCTCTGCCTGCACACAGGCCCAGAGAATTTTTCCTGTTTGTAAGGAAAGAATGGAAAAGCCTGAGCAGCTTTCCTAAACAACAAACCCCACATGCTGAGTCCAGGCTGCCTGCAATGATGTCCCCTTTCTACAAGGGACACTGTGAGCAGGAATGATCTCTGGGAGCAGAATTCTCGCAGTCTTTCCACTGAATTCTCTGTCCCTGTCCTTTGCCTGGCTCTCTGTTGCAGATGGAGGCTGCTGCTGCCTTTCTCAGCTTGAAGCCCTCTTTTGATGCAAGCAGATGCTCCCAGGTGTGTTCAGCAGCTGTTGCTCAGTGTTGATGCAAAGCTTTTGTGTTCCTCATGGAAGCAAGGAGCCATTGTGACACTGCAGGGGTTCATGGCATCAAGGAGACAATTGTGACACTACAGAACCTCCTAGAAACAAGGCTCCATGGTGACACCGTGGCGAATCAGGGAACCACATGGAAATGTGTTCCTGATGAGACACAGCAGGGCCTTGTTGGAACCAAAGACACCTCTGCAAAAAGCAGGGTAGCTCACAGAACCAAGGAGTCCATTGTTACAATAGAAAACCTATGGAAGCAAGGGGCCATTGTGACACAGTGGGGCCACATGGAAGCCACGGAGCCATTGTGACCCAGTGGGGCCTCATGGAATCAAGGAGACCATTGTGACACAGGTGATGCACATGAAGCCAAGGAGCCATTGTGACACAGTGGGGCCTCATGGAATCAAGGAGACCATGGTGACACAGGTGATGCACATGAAGCCAAGGAGCCATTGTGACCCAGTGGGGCCTCATGGAATCAAGGAGACCATGGTGACACAGGTGATGCACATGAAGCCAAGGAGCCATTGTGACACAGTGGGGCCTCATGGAATCAAGGAGACCATGGTGACACAGGTGATGCACATGAAGCCAAGGAGCCATTGTGACCCAGTGGGGCTTCTTCCCTTCAGCTCTGCAGCTGGCTGTCCCAGGCCACGGCACCATGTGCCAAGTGCTCTCCTCAGGGCTCTGCCTGCACACAGGCCCAGAGAAGTTTTCCTGTTTGTAAGGAAAGAATGAAAAAGCCTGAGCAGGTTTCCTAAACAACAAACCCTACATGCTGAGTCCAGGCTGCCTGCAATGATGTCCCCTTTCTACAAGGGACACTGTGAGCAGGAATGATCTCTGGGAGCAGAATTCCCGCAGTCTTTCCACGGAATTCTCTGTCCCTGTCCTTTGCCTGGCTCTCTGTTGCAGATGGAAGCTGCTGCTGCCTTTCTCAGCTTGAAGCCCTCGTTTGATGCAAGCAGATGCTCCCAGGTGTGTTCAGCAGCTGTTGCTCAGTGTTGATGCAAAGCTTTTGTGTTCCTCATGGAAGCAAGGAGCCATTGTGACACTGCAGGGGCTCATGGCATCAAGGAGACAATTGTGACAGTACAGAACCTCCTAGAAACAAGGCTCCATGGTGACACCGTGGCGAATCATGGAACCACATGGAAATGTGTTCCTCATGAGACATAGCAGGGCCTTGTTGGAACCAAAGACACCTCTGCAAAAAGCAGGGTAGCTCACAGAACCAAGGAGTCCATTGTTACAATAGAAAACCTATGGAAGCAAGGGGCCATTGTGACACAGTGGGGCCTCATGGAATCAAGGAGACCATTGTGAGGCAGGTGATGCACATGAAGCCAAGGAGCCATTGTGACACAGCGGGTCTTCTTCCCTTCAGCTCTGCTGCTGGCTGTCCCAGCCCACAGCACCATGTGCCAAGTGCTCTCCTCAGGGCTCTGCCTGCACACAGGCCCAGAGAAGTTTTCCTGTTTGTAAGGAAAGAATGGAAAAGCCTGAGCAGCTTTCCTAAACAACAAACCCACATGCTCAGTCTAGGCTGCCTGCAATGATGTCCCCTTTCTACAAGGGACACTGTGAGCAGGAATGATGTCTGGGAGCCGAATTCTCACAGTCTTTCCACTGAATTCTCTGTCCCTGTCCTTTGCCTGGCTCTCTGTTGCAGATGGAAGCTGCTGCTGCCATTCTCAGCTTGAAGCCCTCTTTTGATGCAAGCAGATGCTCCCAGGTGTGTTCAGCAGCTGTTGCTCAGTGTTGATGCAAAGCTTTTGTGTTCCTCATGGAAGCAAGGAGCCATTGTGACACTGCAGGGGCTCATGGCATCAAGGAGACAATTGTGACACTACAGAACTATTACCGCAGGCCTGTTTCCTACGGTATATCACCGTGTCCCGCAGCTATAGGGAGGAGGAGGAGAAGAAGATCCAGCAGGCAGGATTTGTGCAGCAAGATTGATTTATTTAATTATTTTACAAACTCTTTTATAGACTTTTTTCTTCATAGTCTAATTGGACAAAGGACCAGCCACCCCTTGGGGGTGATTGGCCAAAATCCTAAAACATCCATTATCAAAATATTTTCTACTATACCATAAACAAGACTTTCCAAGGTTGCAGGTGGCTTGGTTGTTTACATTCCCTGTTACCTCTTCTGTGAGAGAGATAAGTCTCTCACGGACTTAGAAAAATAACAAGAAGATCCTCACTAACAGCATTTCTGTACTTACACAGAACCTCCTAGAAATAAGGCTCCATGGTGACACCGTGGCGAATCATGGAATCAAGGAGCCCGTTGTGACACAGAGAGGCCGCCTGGAAGCAATGGTCCATTGTTACACTGCGGATTCAAGAAGACCATGGGGACAGCACGGAACCTCATGGAACCATCCCTCCATTGGGACACAGCGGGGCCTCATGGACACAAGGGGACCATTGTGGCAAAGCAGGGCCTCATGGAAGCATGGAGAGCATTGTGACATTGTGGGCAATCATGGAAGCATGGAGAGCATTGTGCCACTAAGGAAACTGATGGAACCAAGGCGATCCCTGGGACACAATGGAAGCACATGGAATCAAGGCTCCATGATGACTTTGGAGGGCCTCATGGAGCACAGGATCCATTGTGACACAGCAAGACCTCGTGGAACCAAGGAGCCTTTGTGATACTCCAGATGCGCATGGAAGCCAGGGTGTACTGAGACACAGCGGGGCCTTGTTGGAACCAAAGACACCTCTGCAAAAAGCAGGGGAGCTCACAGAACCAAGGAGTCCATTGTTACATTGTAGAAAATTATACATTACATTCTAGAAAACCTATGGAACCAAGGGGCTATTGTGACACAGTGGGGCCACATGGAAGCAATTGTCCATTATGACAATGTGGATCAAAGGTGAGCATGGTGACACTGCGGAACCTCATGGAAGCCAAGGAGCCATTGTGACCCAGCGGGGCCTCATGGAATCAAGGAGACCATGGTGACACAGGTGATGCACATGAAGCCAAGGAGCCATTGTGACCCAGTGGGGCCTCATGGAATCAAGGAGACCATGGTGACACAGTTGATGCACATGAAGCCAAGGAGCCATTGTGACCCAGTGGGGCCTCATGGAATCAAGGAGACCATGGTGACACAGGTGATGCACATGAAGTCAAGGAGCCATTGTGACACAGTGGGGCTTCTTCCCTTCAGCTCTGCAGCTGGCGGTCCCAGCCCACGGCACCATGTGCCAAGTGCTTTCCTCAGGGCTCTGCCTGCACACAGGCCCAGAGAAGTTTTCCTGTTTGTAAGGAAAGAATGGAAAAGCCTGAGCAGCTTTCCTAAACAACAAACCCCACATGCTCAGTCGAGGCTGCCTGCAATGATGTCCCCTTTCTACAAGGGACACTGTGAGCAGGAATGATCTCTGAGAGCAGAATTCTCGCAGTCTTTCCACTGAATTCTCTGTCCCTGTCCTTTGCCTGGCTCTCTGTTGCAGATGGAAGCTGCTGCTGCCATTCTCAGCTTGAAGCCCTCGTTTGATGCAAGCAGGTGCTCCCAGGTATGTTCAGCAGCTGTTGCTCAGTGTTGATGCAAAGCTTTTGTGTTCCTCATGGAAGCAAGGAGCCATTGTGACACTGCAGGGGCTCATGGCATCAAGGAGACAATTGTGACACTACAGAACCTCCTAGAAACAAGGCTCCATGGTGACACCATGGCGAATCATGGAATCAAGGAGCCCGTTGTGACACAGAGAGGCCGCCTGGAAGCAATGGTCCATTGTTACACTGCGGATTCAAGAAGACCATGGGGACAGCACGGAACCTCATGGAACCATCCGTCCATTGGGACACAGCGGGGCCTCATGGACACAAGGGGACCATTGTGGCAAAGGAGGGCCTCATGGAAGCATGGAGAGCATTGTGACATTGTGGGCAATCATGGAAGCATGGAGAGCATTGTGCCACTAAGGAAACTGATGGAACCAAGGCGATCACTGGGACACAATGGAAGCACATGGAATCAAGGCTCCATGATGACTTTGGAGGGCCTCATGGAGCACAGGATCCATTGTGACACAGCAAGACCTCGTGGAACCAAGGAGCCTTTGTGATACTCCAGATGCGCATGGAAGCCAGGGTGCACTGAGACACAGCGGGGCCTTGTTGGAACCAAAGACACCTCTGCAAAAAGCAGGGTAGCTCACAGAACCAAGGAGTCCATTGTTACATTGTAGAAAATTATACATTACATTCTAGAAAACCTATGGAACCAAGGGGCTATTGTGACACAGTGGGGCCATATGGAAGCAATTGTCCATTATGACAATGTGGATCAAAGGTGAGCATGGTGACACTGCGGAACCTCATGGAAGCCAAGGAGCCATTCTGACACAGTGGGGCCTCATGGAATCAAGGAGACCATGGTGACACAGGTGATGCACATGAAGCCAAGGAGCCATTGTGACACAGTGGGGCCTCATGGAATCAAGGAGACCATGGTGACACAGGTGATGCACATGAAGCCAAGGAGCCATTGTGACACAGCGGGGCTTCTTCCCTTCAGCTCTGCAGCTGGCTGTCCCAGCCCACAGCACCATGTGCCAAGTGCTCTCCTCAGGGCTCTGCCTGCACACAGGCCCAGAGAAGTTTTCCTGTTTGTAAGGAAAGAATGGAAAAGCCTGAGCAGCTTTCCTAAACAACAAACCCCACATGCTGAGTCCAGGCTGCCTGCAATGATGTCCCCTTTCTACAAGGGACACTGTGAGCAGGAATGATCTCTGGGAGCAGAATTTTCGCAGTCTTTCCACTGAATTCCCTGTCCCTGTCCTTTGCCTGGCTCTCTGTTGCAGATGGAAGCTGCTGCTGCCTTTCTCTGCTTGAAGCCCTCGTTTGATGCAAGCAGATGCTCCCAGGTGTGTTCAGCAGCTGTTGCTCAGTGTTGATGCAAAGCTTTTGTGTTCCTCATGGAAGCAAGGAGCCATTGTGACACTGCAGGGGCTCATGGCATCAAGGAGACAATTGTGACACTACAGAACCTCCTAGAAACAAGGCTCCATGGTGACACCGTGGGGAATCATGGAACCATATGGAAATGTGTTCCTGATGAGACACAGCAGGGCCTTGTTGGAACCAAAGACACCTCTGCAAAAAGCAGGGTAGCTCACAGAACCAAGGAGTCCATTGTTACAATAGAAAACCTATGGAAGCAAGGGGCCATTGTGACACAGTGGGGCCACATGGAAGCCACGGAGCCATTGTGACCCAGTGGGGCCTCATGGAATCAAGGAGACCATTGTGAGGCAGGTGATGCACATGAAGCCAAGGAGCTATTGTGACCCAGTGGGGCCTCATGGAATCAAGGAGACCATGGTGACACAGGTGATGCACATGAAGCCAAGGAGCCATTGTGACACAGTGGGGCCTCATGGAATCAAGGAGACCATGGTGACACAGGTGATGCACATGAAGCCAAGGAGCCATTGTGACCCAGTGGGGCCTCATGGAATCAAGGAGACCATGGTGACACAGGTGATGCACATGAAGCCAAGGAGCCATTGTGACACAGTGAGGCCTCATGGAATCAAGGAGACCATGGTGACACAGGTGATGCACATGAAGCCAAGGAGCCATTGTGACACAGCGGGGCTTCTTCCCTTCAGCTCTGCAGCTGGCTGTCCCACACCGAGGCACCATGTGCCAAGTGCTTTCCTCAGGGCTCTGCCTGCACACAGGCCCAGAGAAGTTTTCCTGTTTGTAAGGAAAGAATGGAAAAGCCTGAGCAGCTTTCCTAAACAACAAACCCCACATGCTGAGTCCAGGCTGCCTGCAATGATGTCCCCTTTCTACAAGGGACACTGTGAGCAGGAATGATCTCTGGGAGCAGAATTCTCGCAGTCTTTCCACGGAATTCCCTGTCCCTGTCCTTTGCCTGGCTCTCTGTTGCAGATGGAAGCTGCTGGTGCCATTCTCTGCTTGAAGCCCTCGTTTGATGCAAGCAGATGCTCCCAGGTGTGTTCAGCAGCTGTTGCTCAGTGTTGATGCAAAGCTTTTGTGTTCCTCATGGAAGCAAGGAGCCATTGTGACACTGCAGGGGCTCATGGGATCAAGGAGACAATTGTGACAGTACAGAACCTCCTAGAAACAAGGCTCCATGGTGACACCATGGCGAATCTTGGAATCAAGGAGCCCCTTGCGACACAGAGAGGCCGCCTGGAAGCAATGGTCCATTGTTACACTGCGGATTCAAGAAGACCATGGGGACAGCACGGAACCTCATGGAACCATCCGTCCATTGGGACACAGCGGGGCCTCATGGACACAAGGGGACCATTGTGGCAAAGCAGGGCCTCATGGAAGCATGGAGAGCATTGTGACATTGTGGGCAATCATGGAAGCATGGAGAGCATTGTGCCACTAAGGAAACTGATGGAACCAAGGCGATCCCTGGGACACAATGGAAGCACATGGAATCAAGGCTCCATGATGACTTTGGAGGGCCTCATGGAGCACAGGATCCATTGTGACACAGCAAGACCTCGTGGAACCAAGGAGCCTTTGTGATACTCCAGATGCGCATGGAAGCCAGGGTGTACTGAGACACAGCGGGGCCTTGTTGGAACCAAAGACACCTCTGCAAAAAGCAGGGTAGCTCACAGAACCAAGGAGTCCATTGTTACATTGTAGAAAATTATACATTACATTCTAGAAAACCTATGGAACCAAGGGGCTATTGTGACACAGTGGGGCCACATGGAAGCAATTGTCCATTATGACAATGTGGATCAAAGGTGAGCATGGTGACACTGCGGAACCTCATGGAAGCCAAGGAGCCATTCTGACACAGTGGGGCCTCATGGAATCAAGGAGACCATCGTGACACAGGTGATGCACATGAAGCCAAGGAGCCATTGTGACCCAGTGGGGCCTCATGGAATCAAGGAGACCATGGTGACACAGGTGATGCACATGAAGCCAAGGTGCCATTGTGACACAGCGGGGCTTCTTCCCTTCAGCTCTGCAGCTGGCTGTCCCAGCCCACGGCACCATGTGCCAAGTGCTCTCCTCAGGGCTCTGCCTGCACACAGGCCCAGAGAAGTTTTCCTGTTTGTAAGGAAAGAATGGAAAAGCCTGAGCAGATTTCCTAAACAACAAACCCCACATGCTGAGTCCAGGCTGCCTGCAATGTTGTCCCCTTTCTACAAGGGACACTGTGAGCAGGAATGATCTCTGGGAGCAGAATTTTCGCAGTCTTTCCACTGAATTCTCTGTCCCTGTCCTTTGCCTGGCTCTCTGTTGCAGATGGAAGCTGCTGCTGCCATTCTCAGCTTGAAGCCCTCTTTTGAGGCAAGCAGGTGCTCCCAGGTGTGTTCAGCAGCTGTTGCTCAGTGTTGATGCAAAGCTTTTGTGTTCCTCATGGAAGCAAGGAGCCATTGTGACACTGCAGGGGCTCATGGCATCAAGGAGACAATTGTGACAGTACAGAACCTCCTAGAAACAAGGCTCCATGGTGACACCGTGGCGAATCATGGAACCACATGGAAATGTGTTCCTCATGAGACGCAGCAGGGCCTTGTTGGAACCAAAGACACCTCTGCAAAAAGCAGGGTAGCTCACAGAACCAAGGAGTCCATTGCTACAATAGAAAACCTATGGAAGCAAGGAGACCATTGTGACACAGTGGGGCCACATGGAAGCCACGGAGCCATTGTGACACAGTGGGGCCTCATGGAATCAAGGAGACCATGGTGACACAGTTGATGCACATGAAGCCAAGGAGCCATTGTGACCCAGTGGGGCCTCATGGAATCAAGGAGACCATGGTGACACAGGTGATGCACATGAAGCCAAGGAGCCATTGTGACACAGAGGGGCCTCATGGAATCAAGGAGACCATGGTGACACAGGTGATGCACATGAAGCCACGGAGCCATTGTGACCCAGTGGGGCCTCATGGAATCAAGGAGACCATGGTGACACAGGTGATGCACATGAAGCTAAGGAGCCATTGTGACCCAGTGGGGCCTCATGGAATCAAGGAGACCATGGTGACACAGGTGATGCACATGAAGCCAAGGAGCCATTGTGACTCAGTGGGGCCTCATGGAATCAAGGAGACCATGGTGACACAGGTGATGCACATGAAGCCAAGGTGCCATTGTGACACAGCGGGGCTTCTTCCCTTCAGCTCTGCAGCTGGCTGTCCCAGCCCACAGCACCATGTGCCAACTGCTCTCCTCAGGGCTCTGCCTGCACACAGGCCCAGAGAAGTTTTCCTGTTTGTAAGGAAAGAATGGAAAAGCCTGAGCAGGTTTCCTAAACAACAAACCCCACATGCTCAGTCGAGGCTGCCTGCAATGATGTCCCCTTTCTACAAGGGACACTGTGAGCAGGAATGATCTCTGAGAGCAGAATTCTCGCAGTCTTTCCACGGAATTCTCTGTCCCTGTCCTTTGCCTGGCTCTCTGTTGCAGATGGAAGCTGCTGGTGCCATTCTCAGCTTGAAGCCCTCTTTTGATGCAAGCAGGTGCTCCCAGGTGTGTTCAGCAGCTGTTGCTCAGTGTTGATGCAAAGCTTTTGTGTTCCTCATGGAAGCAAGGAGCCATTGTGACACTGCAGGGGCTCCTGGGATCAAGGAGACAATTGTGACACTACAGAACCTCCTAGAAACAAGGCTCCATGGTGACACCGTGGCGAATCATGGAATCAAGGAGCCCGTTGTGACACAGAGAGGCCGCCTGGAAGCAGTGGTCCATTGTTACACTGCGGATTCAAGAAGACCATGGGGACAGCACGGAACCTCATGGAACCATCCCTCCATTGGGACACAGCGGGGCCTCATGGACACAAGGGGAGCATTGTGGCAAAGCAGGGCCTCATGGAAGCATGGAGAGCATTGTGACATTGTGGGCAATCATGGAAGCATGGAGAGCATTGTGCCACTAAGGAAACTGATGGAACCAAGGCGATCCCTGGGACACAATGGAAGCACATGGAATCAAGGCTCCATGATGACTTTGGAGGGCCTCATGGAGCACAGGATCCATTGTGACACAGCAAGACCTCGTGGAACCAAGGAGCCTTTGTGATACTCCAGATGCGCATGGAAGCCAGGGTGCACTGAGACACAGCGGCGCCTTGTTGGAACCAAAGACACCTCTGCAAAAAGCAGGGTAGCTCACAGAACCAAGGAGTCCATTGTTACAATAGAAAACCTATGGAAGCAAGGGGCCATTGTGACACAGTGGGGCCACATGGAATCAAGGAGACCATTGTGACACAGGTGATGCACATGAAGCCAAGGAGCCATTGTGACCCAGTGGGGCCTCATGGAATCAAGGAGACCATGGTGACACAGGTGATGCACATGAAGCCAAGGAGCCATTGTGACACAGTGGGGCTTCTTCCCTTCAGCTCTGCAGCTGGCTGTCCCAGGCCACGGCACCATGTGCCAAGTGCTCTCCTCAGGGCTCTGCCTGCACACAGGCCCAGAGAAGTTTTCCTCTTTGTAAGGAAAGAATGAAAAAGCCTGAGCAGGTTTCCTAAACAACAAACCCTACATGCTCAGTCCAGGCTGCCTGCAATGATGTCCCCTTTCTACAAGGGACACTGTGAGCAGGAATGATCTCTGGGAGCAGAATTCCCGCAGTCTTTCCACGGAATTCTCTGTCCCTGTCCTTTGCCTGGCTCTCTGTTGCAGATGGAAGCTGCTGCTGCCATTCTCAGCTTGAAGCCCTCGTTTGATGCAAGCAGATGCTCCCAGGTGTGTTCAGCAGCTGTTGCTCAGTGTTGATGCAAAGCTTTTGTGTTCCTCATGGAAGCAAGGAGCCATTGTGACACTGCAGGGGCTCATGGCATCAAGGAGACAATTGTGACACTACAGAACCTCCTAGAAACAAGGCTCCATGGTGACACCGTGGCGAATCATGGAATCAAGGAGCCCCTTGTGACACAGAGAGGCCGCCTGGAAGCAATGGTCCATTGTTACACTGCGGATTCAAGAAGACCATGGGGACAGCACGGAACCTCATGGAACCATCCGTCCATTGGGACACAGCGGGGCCTCATGGACACAAGGGGAGCATTGTGGCAAAGCAGGGCCTCATGGAAGCATGGAGAGCATTGTGACATTGTGGGCAATCATGGAAGCATGGAGAGCATTGTGCCACTAAGGAAACTGATGGAACCAAGGCGATCCCTGGGACACAATGGAAGCACATGGAATCAAGGCTCCATGATGACTTTGGAGGGCCTCATGGAGCACAGGATCCATTGTGACACAGCAAGACCTCGTGGAACCAAGGAGCCTTTGTGATACTCCAGATGCGCATGGAAGCCAGGGTGCACTGAGACACAGCGGGGCCTTGTTGGAACCAAAGACACCTCTGCAAAAAGCAGGGTAGCTCACAGAACCAAGGAGTCCATTGTTACATTGTAGAAAATTATACATTACATTCTAGAAAACCTATGGAACCAAGGGGCTATTGTGACACAGTGGGGCCACATGGAAGCAATTGTCCATTATGACAATGTGGATCAAAGGTGAGCATGGTGACACTGCGGAACCTCATTGAAGCAAGGAGCCATTGTGACCCAGTGGGGCCTCATGGAATCAAGGAGACCATGGTGACACAGGTGATGCACATGAAGCCAAGGAGCCATTGTGACACAGCGGGGCTTCTTCCCTTCAGCTCTGCAGCTGGCTGTCCCACACCGAGGCACCATGTGCCAAGTGCTCTCCTCAGGGCTCTGCCTGCACACAGGCCCAGAGAAGTTTTCCTGTTTGTAAGGAAAGAATGAAAAAGCCTGAGCAGGTTCCCTAGACAACCAAACCCACATGCTCAGTCCAGGCTGCCTGCAATGATGTCCCCTTTCTACAAGGGACACTGTGAGCAGGAATGATGTCTGGGAGCAGAATTCTCGCAGTCTTTCCACTGAATTCTCTGTCCCTGTCCTTTGCCTGGCTCTCTGTTGCAGATGGAAGCTGCTGCTGCCATTCTCAGCTTGAAGCCCTCGTTTGATGCAAGCAGATGCTCCCAGGTGTGTTCAGCAGCTGTTGCTCAGTGTTGATGCAAAGCTTTTGTGTTCCTCATGGAAGCAAGGAGCCATTGTGACACTGCAGGGGCTCATGGCATCAAGGAGACAATTGTGACACTACAGAACCTCCTAGAAACAAGGCTCCATGGTGACACCGTGGGGAATCATGGAACCACATGGAAATGTGTTCCTCATGAGACGCAGCAGGGCCTTGTTGGAACCAAAGACACCTCTGCAAAAAGCAGGGTAGCTCACAGAACCAAGGAGTCCATTGTTACAATAGAAAACCTATGGAAGCAAGGAGACCATTGTGACACAGTGGGGCCACATGAAAGCCACAAAGCCATTGTGACCCAGTGGGGCCTCATGGAATCAAGGAGACCATGGTGACACAGGTGATGCACATGAAGCCAAGGAGCCATTGTGACACAGTGGGGCCTCATGGAATCAAGGAGACCATGGTGACACAGGTGATGCACATGAAGCCAAGGAGCCATTGTGACACAGTGGGGCCTCATGGAATCAAGGAGACCATGGTGACACAGGTGATGCACATGAAGCCAAGGAGCCATTGTGACACTGTGGGGCCTCATGGAATCAAGGAGACCATGGTGACACAGGTGATGCACATGAAGCCAAGGAGCCATTGTGACACAGTGGGGCTTCATGGAATCAAGGAGACCATGGTGACACAGGTGATGCACATGAAGCCAAGGAGCCATTGTGACCCAGTGGGGCCTCATGGAATCAAGGAGACCATGGTGACACAGGTGATGCACCTGAAGCCAAGGAGCCATTGTGACCCAGTGGGGCCTCATGGAATCAAGGAGACCATGGTGACACAGGTGATGCACATGAAGCCAAGGAGCCATTGTGACCCAGTGGGGCCTCATGGAATCAAGGAGACCATGGTGACACAGGTGATGCACATGAAGCCAAGGAGCCATTGTGACACAGCGGGGCTTCTTCCCTTCAGCTCTGCTGCTGGCTGTCCCAGCCCACAGCACCATGTGCCAAGTGCTCTCCTCAGGGCTCTGCCTGCACACAGGCCCAGAGAAGTTTTTCTGTTTGTAAGGAAAGAATGGAAAAGCCTGAGCAGCTTTCCTAAACAACAAACCCACATGCTCAGTCCAGGCTGCCTGCAATGATGTCCCCTTTCTACAAGGGACACTGTGAGCAGGAATGATGTCTGGGAGCCGAATTCTCACAGTCTTTCCACTGAATTCTCTGTCCCTGTCCTTTGCCTGGCTCTCTGTTGCAGATGGAAGCTGCTGCTGCCATTCTCAGCTTGAAGCCCTCGTTTGATGCAAGCAGATGCTCCCAGGTGTGTTCAGCAGCTGTTGCTCAGTGTTGATGCAAAGCTTTTGTGTTCCTCATGGAAGCAAGGAGCCATTGTGACACTGCAGGGGCTCATGGCATCAAGGAGACAATTGTGACACTACAGAACCTCCTAGAAACAAGGCTCCATGGTGACACCGTGGCGAATCATGGAATCAAGGAGCCCGTTGTGACACAGAGAGGCCGCCTGGAAGCAATGGTCCATTGTTACACTGCGGATTCAAGAAGACCATGGGGACAGCACGGAACCTCATGGAACCATCCGTCCATTGGGACACAGCGGGGCCTCATGGACACAAGGGGAGCATTGTGGCAAAGCAGGGCCTCATGGAAGCATGGAGAGCATTGTGACATTGTGGGCAATCATGGAAGCATGGAGAGCATTGTGCCACTAAGGAAACTGATGGAACCAAGGCGATCCCTGGGACACAATGGAAGCACATGGAATCAAGGCTCCATGATGACTTTGGAGGGCCTCATGGAGCACAGGATCCATTGTGACACAGCAAGACCTCGTGGAACCAAGGAGCCTTTGTGATACTCCAGATGCGCATGGAAGCCAGGGTGCACTGAGACACAGCGGGGCCTTGTTGGAACCAAAGACACCTCTGCAAAAAGCAGGGTAGCTCACAGAACCAAGGAGTCCATTGTTACATTGTAGAAAATTATACATTACATTCTAGAAAACCTATGGAACCAAGGGGCTATTGTGACACAGTGGGGCCACATGGAAGCAATTGTCCATTATGACAATGTGGATCAAAGGTGAGCATGGTGACACTGCGGAACCTCATTGAAGCAAGGAGCCATTGTGACACAGTGGGGCCTCATGGAATCAAGGAGACCATGGTGACACAGGTGATGCACATGAAGCCAAGGAGCCATTGTGACACAGCGGGGCTTCTTCCCTTCAGCTCTGCAGCTGGCTGTCCCACACCGAGGCACCATGTGCCAAGTGCTTTCCTCAGGGCTCTGCCTGCACACAGGCCCAGAGAAGTTTTCCTGTTTGTAAGGAAAGAATGAAAAAGCCTGAGCAGGTTCCCTAGACAACCAAACCCACATGCTCAGTCCAGGCTGCCTGCAATGATGTCCCCTTTCTACAAGGGACACTGTGAGCAGGAATGATGTCTGGGAGCAGAATTCTCGCAGTCTTTCCACTGAATTCTCTGTCCCTGTCCTTTGCCTGGCTCTCTGTTGCAGATGGAAGCTGCTGCTGCCATTCTCAGCTTGAAGCCCTCGTTTGATGCAAGCAGATGCTCCCAGGTGTGTTCAGCAGCTGTTGCTCAGTGTTGATGCAAAGCTTTTGTGTTCCTCATGGAAGCAAGGAGCCATTGTGACACTGCAGGGGCTCATGGCATCAAGGAGACAATTGTGACACTACAGAACCTCCTAGAAACAAGGCTCCATGGTGACACCGTGGGGAATCATGGAACCACATGGAAATGTGTTCCTCATGAGACGCAGCAGGGCCTTGTTGGAACCAAAGACACCTCTGCAAAAAGCAGGGTAGCTCACAGAACCAAGGAGTCCATTGTTACAATAGAAAACCTATGGAAGCAAGGAGACCATTGTGACACAGTGGGGCCACATGAAAGCCACAAAGCCATTGTGACCCAGTGGGGCCTCATGGAATCAAGGAGACCATGGTGACACAGGTGATGCACATGAAGCCAAGGAGCCATTGTGACACAGTGGGGCCTCATGGAATCAAGGAGACCATGGTGACACAGGTGATGCACATGAAGCCAAGGAGCCATTGTGACACAGTGGGGCCTCATGGAATCAAGGAGACCATGGTGACACAGGTGATGCACATGAAGCCAAGGAGCCATTGTGACACTGTGGGGCCTCATGGAATCAAGGAGACCATGGTGACACAGGTGATGCACATGAAGCCAAGGAGCCATTGTGACACAGTGGGGCCTCATGGAATCAAGGAGACCATGGTGACACAGGTGATGCACCTGAAAACAAGGAGCCATTGTGACCCAGTGGGGCCTCATGGAATCAAGGAGACCATGGTGACACAGGTGATGCACATGAAGCCAAGGAGCCATTGTGACCCAGTGGGGCCTCATGGAATCAAGGAGACCATGGTGACACAGGTGATGCACATGAAGCCAAGGAGCCATTGTGACACAGCGGGGCTTCTTCCCTTCAGCTCTGCTGCTGGCTGTCCCAGCCCACAGCACCATGTGCCAAGTGCTCTCCTCAGGGCTCTGCCTGCACACAGGCCCAGAGAAGTTTTTCTGTTTGTAAGGAAAGAATGGAAAAGCCTGAGCAGGTTTCCTAAACAACAAACCCACATGCTCAGTCCAGGCTGCCTGCAATGATGTCCCCTTTCTACAAGGGACACTGTGAGCAGGAATGATGTCTGGGAGCCGAATTCTCACAGTCTTTCCACTGAATTCTCTGTCCCTGTCCTTTGCCTGGCTCTCTGTTGCAGATGGAAGCTGCTGGTGCCATTCTCAGCTTGAAGCCCTCGTTTGATGCAAGCAGATGCTCCCAGGTGTGTTCAGCAGCTGTTGCTCAGTGTTGATGCAAAGCTTTTGTGTTCCTCATGGAAGCAAGGAGCCATTGTGACACTGCAGGGGCTCATGGCATCAAGGAGACAATTGTGACAGTACAGAACCTCCTAGAAACAAGGCTCCATGGTGACACCGTGGGGAATCATGGAATCAAGGAGCCCGTTGTGACACAGAGAGGCCGCCTGGAAGCAATGGTCCATTGTTACACTGCGGATTCAAGAAGACCATGGGGACAGCACGGAACCTCATGGAACCATCCCTCCATTGGGACACAGCGGGGCCTCATGGACACAAGGGGACCATTGTGGCAAAGCAGGGCCTCATGGAAGCATGGAGAGCATTGTGACATTGTGGGCAATCATGGAAGCATGGAGAGCATTGTGCCACTAAGGAAACTGATGGAACCAAGGCGATCCCTGGGACACAATGGAAGCACATGGAATCAAGGCTCCATGATGACTTTGGAGGGCCTCATGGAGCACAGGATCCATTGTGACACAGCAAGACCTCGTGGAACCAAGGAGCCTTTGTGATACTCCAGATGCGCATGGAAGCCAGGGTGCACTGAGACACAGCGGGGCCTTGTTGGAACCAAAGACACCTCTGCAAAAAGCAGGGGAGCTCACAGAACCAAGGAGTCCATTGTTACATTGTAGAAAATTATACATTACATTCTAGAAAACCTATGGAACCAAGGGGCTATTGTGACACAGTGGGGCCACATGGAAGCAATTGTCCATTATGACAATGTGGATCAAAGGTGAGCATGGTGACACTGCGGAACCTCATGGAAGCCAAGGAGCCATTCTGACACAGTGGGGCCTCATGGAATCAAGGAGACCATGGTGACACAGGTGATGCACATGAAGCCAAGGAGCCATTGTGACACAGCGGGGCTTCTTCCCTTCAGCTCTGCAGCTGGCTGTCCCAGCCCGAGGCACCATGTGCCAAGTGCTCTCCTCAGGGCTCTGCCTGCACACAGGCCCAGAGAAGTTTTCCTGTTTGTAAGGAAAGAATGGAAAAGCCTGAGCAGCTTTCCTAAACAACAAACCCCACATGCTGAGTCCAGGCTGCCTGCAATGATGTCCCCTTTCTACAAGGGACACTGTGAGCAGGAATGATCTCTGGGAGCAGAATTTTCGCAGTCTTTCCACTGAATTCCCTGTCCCTGTCCTTTGCCTGGCTCTCTGTTGCAGATGGAAGCTGCTGGTGCCTTTCTCTGCTTGAAGCCCTCGTTTGATGCAAGCAGATGCTCCCAGGTGTGTTCAGCAGCTGTTGCTCAGTGTTGATGCAAAGCTTTTGTGTTCCTCATGGAAGCAAGGAGCCATTGTGACACTGCAGGGGCTCATGGCATCAAGGAGACAATTGTGACACTACAGAACCTCCTAGAAACAAGGCTCCATGGTGACACCGTGGGGAATCATGGAACCATATGGAAATGTGTTCCTCATGAGACACAGCAGGGTCTTGTTGGAACCAAAGACACCTCTGCAAAAAGCAGGGTAGCTCACAGAACCAAGGAGTCCATTGTTACAATAGAAAACCTATGGAAGCAAGGGGCCATTGTGACACAGTGGGGCCACATGGAAGCCACGGAGCCATTGTGACCCAGTGGGGCCTCATGGAATCAAGGAGACCATGGTGACACAGGTGATGCACATGAAGCCAAGGAGCCATTGTGACACAGTGGGGCCTCATGGAATCAAGGAGACCATGGTGACACAGGTGATGCACATGAAGCCAAGGAGCCATTGTGACCCAGTGGGGCCTCATGGAATCAAGGAGACCATGGTGACACAGGTGATGCACATGAAGCCAAGGAGCCATTGTGACACAGTGAGGCCTCATGGAATCAAGGAGACCATGGTGACACAGGTGATGCACATGAAGCCAAGGAGCCATTGTGACACAGCGGGGCTTCTTCCCTTCAGCTCTGCAGCTGGCTGTCCCACACCGAGGCACCATGTGCCAAGTGCTTTCCTCAGGGCTCTGCCTGCACACAGGCCCAGAGAAGTTTTCCTGTTTGTAAGGAAAGAATGGAAAAGCCTGAGCAGCTTTCCTAAACAACAAACCCCACATGCTGAGTCCAGGCTGCCTGCAATGATGTCCCCTTTCTACAAGGGACACTGTGAGCAGGAATGATCTCTGGGAGCAGAATTCTCGCAGTCTTTCCACGGAATTCTCTGTCCCTGTCCTTTGCCTGGCTCTCTGTTGCAGATGGAAGCTGCTGCTGCCATTCTCAGCTTGAAGCCCTCGTTTGATGCAAGCAGATGCTCCCAGGTGTGTTCAGCAGCTGTTGCTCAGTGTTGATGCAAAGCTTTTGTGTTCCTCATGGAAGCAAGGAGCCATTGTGACACTGCAGGGGCTCATGGGATCAAGGAGACAATTGTGACACTACAGAACCTCCTAGAAACAAGGCTCCATGGTGACACCGTGGCGAATCATGGAATCAAGGAGCCCCTTGTGACACAGAGAGGCCGCCTGGAAGCAATGGTCCATTGTTACACTGCGGATTCAAGAAGACCATGGGGACAGCACGGAACCTCATGGAACCATCCCTCCATTGGGACACAGCGGGGCCTCATGGACACAAGGGGACCATTGTGGCAAAGCAGGGCCTCATGGAAGCATGGAGAGCATTGTGACATTGTGGGCAATCATGGAAGCATGGAGAGCATTGTGCCACTAAGGAAACTGATGGAACCAAGGCGATCCCTGGGACACAATGGAAGCACATGGAATCAAGGCTCCATGATGACTTTGGAGGGCCTCATGGAGCACAGGATCCATTGTGACACAGCAAGACCTCGTGGAACCAAGGAGCCTTTGTGATACTCCAGATGCGCATGGAAGCCAGGGTGCACTGAGACACAGCGGGGCCTTGTTGGAACCAAAGACACCTCTGCAAAAAGCAGGGTAGCTCACAGAACCAAGGAGTCCATTGTTACATTGTAGAAAATTATACATTACATTCTAGAAAACCTATGGAACCAAGGGGCTATTGTGACACAGTGGGGCCACATGGAAGCAATTGTCCATTATGACAATGTGGATCAAAGGTGAGCATGGTGACACTGCGGAACCTCATGGAAGCCAAGGAGCCATTCTGACACAGTGGGGCCTCATGGAATCAAGGAGACCATGGTGACACAGGTGATGCACATGAAGCCAAGGAGCCATTGTGACCCAGTGGGGCCTCATGGAATCAAGGAGACCATGGTGACACAGGTGATGCACATGAAGCCAAGGTGCCATTGTGACACAGCGGGGCTTCTTCCCTTCAGCTCTGCAGCTGGCTGTCCCAGCCCACGGCACCATGTGCCAAGTGCTCTCCTCAGGGCTCTGCCTGCACACAGGCCCAGAGAAGTTTTCCTGTTTGTAAGGAAAGAATGGAAAAGCCTGAGCAGATTTCCTAAACAACAAACCCCACATGCTGAGTCCAGGCTGCCTGCAATGTTGTCCCCTTTCTACAAGGGACACTGTGAGCAGGAATGATCTCTGGGAGCAGAATTCTCGCAGTCTTTCCACTGAATTCTCTGTCCCTGTCCTTTGCCTGGCTCTCTGTTGCAGATGGAAGCTGCTGCTGCCATTCTCAGCTTGAAGCCCTCTTTTGATGCAAGCAGGTGCTCCCAGGTGTGTTCAGCAGCTGTTGCTCAGTGTTGATGCAAAGCTTTTGTGTTCCTCATGGAAGCAAGGAGCCATTGTGACACTGCAGGGGCTCATGGCATCAAGGAGACAATTGTGACAGTACAGAACCTCCTAGAAACAAGGCTCCATGGTGACACCGTGGCGAATCATGGAACCACATGGAAATGTGTTCCTCATGAGACGCAGCAGGGCCTTGTTGGAACCAAAGACACCTCTGCAAAAAGCAGGGTGGCTCACAGAACCAAGGAGTCCATTGTTACAATAGAAAACCTATGGAAGCAAGGAGACCATTGTGACACAGTGGGGCCACATGGAAGCCACGGAGCCATTGTGACCCAGTGGGGCCTCCTGGAATCAAGGAGACCATGGTGACACAGTTGATGCACATGAAGCCAAGGAGCCATTGTGACACAGTGGGGCCTCATGGAATCAAGGAGACCATGGTGACACAGGTGATGCACATGAAGCCAAGGAGCCATTGTGACCCAGTGGGGCCTCATGGAATCAAGGAGACCATGGTGACACAGGTGATGCACATGAAGCTAAGGAGCCATTGTGACACAGTGGGGCCTCATGGAATCAAGGAGACCATGGTGACACAGGTGATGCACATGAAGCCAAGGAGCCATTGTGACCCAGTGGGGCCTCATGGAATCAAGGAGACCATGGTGACACAGGTGATGCACATGAAGCCAAGGAGCCATTGTGACCCAGTGAGGCCTCATGGAATCAAGGAGACCATGGTGACACAGGTGATGCACATGAAGCCAAGGAGCCATTGTGACCCAGTGGGGCCTCATGGAATCAAGGAGACCATGGTGACACAGGTGATGCACATGAAGCCAAGGAGCCATTGTGACCCAGTGGGGCCTCATGGAATCAAGGAGACCATGGTGACACAGGTGATGCACATGAAGCCAAGGAGCCATTGTGACACAGTGGGGCCTCATGGAATCAAGGAGACCATGGTGACACAGGTGATGCACATGAAGCCAAGGAGCCATTGTGACACAGTGGGGCTTCTTCCCTTCAGCTCTGCAGCTGGCTGTCCCAGGCCACGGCACCATGTGCCAAGTGCTCTCCTCAGGGCTCTGCCTGCACACAGGCCCAGAGAAGTTTTCCTCTTTGTAAGGAAAGAATGAAAAAGCCTGAGCAGGTTTCCTAAACAACAAACCCTACATGCTCAGTCCAGGCTGCCTGCAATGATGTCCCCTTTCTACAAGGGACACTGTGAGCAGGAATGATCTCTGGGAGCAGAATTCTCGCAGTCTTTCCACGGAATTCTCTGTCCCTGTCCTTTGCCTGGCTCTCTGTTGCAGATGGAAGCTGCTGCTGCCATTCTCAGCTTGAAGCCCTCGTTTGATGCAAGCAGATGCTCTCAGGTGTGTTCAGCAGCTGTTGCTCAGTGTTGATGCAAAGCTTTTGTGTTCCTCATGGAAGCAAGGAGCCATTGTGACACTGCAGGGGCTCATGGGATCAAGGAGACAATTGTGACACTACAGAACCTCCTAGAAACAAGGCTCCATGGTGACACCGTGGCGAATCATGGAATCAAGGAGCCCCTTGTGACACAGAGAGGCCGCCTGGAAGCAATGGTCCATTGTTACACTGCGGATTCAAGAAGACCATGGGGACAGCACGGAACCTCATGGAACCATCCCTCCATTGGGACACAGCGGGGCCTCATGGACACAAGGGGACCATTGTGGCAAAGCAGGGCCTCATGGAAGCATGGAGAGCATTGTGACATTGTGGGCAATCATGGAAGCATGGAGAGCATTGTGCCACTAAGGAAACTGATGGAACCAAGGCGATCCCTGGGACACAATGGAAGCACATGGAATCAAGGCTCCATGATGACTTTGGAGGGCCTCATGGAGCACAGGATCCATTGTGACACAGCAAGACCTCGTGGAACCAAGGAGCCTTTGTGATACTCCAGATGCGCATGGAAGCCAGGGTGCACTGAGACACAGCGGGGCCTTGTTGGAACCAAAGACACCTCTGCAAAAAGCAGGGTAGCTCACAGAACCAAGGAGTCCATTGTTACATTGTAGAAAATTATACATTACATTCTAGAAAACCTATGGAAGCAAGGGGCTATTGTGACACAGTGGGGCCACATGGAAGCAATTGTCCATTATGACAATGTGGATCAAAGGTGAGCATGGTGACACTGCGGAACCTCATGGAAGCCAAGGAGCCATTCTGACACAGTGGGGCCTCATGGAATCAAGGAGACCATGGTGACACAGGTGATGCACATGAAGCCAAGGAGCCATTGTGACACAGTGGGGCTTCTTCCCTTCAGCTCTGCAGCTGGCTGTCCCAGCCCACGGCACCATGTGCCAAGTGCTCTCCTCAGGGCTCTGCCTGCACACAGGAGAAGTTTTCCTGATGTAAGGAAAGAATGGAAAAGCCTGAGCAGGTTTCCTCAACAACAAAACCACATACTCAGTCCAGGCTGCCTGCAATGATGTCCCCTTTCTACAAGGGACACTGTGAGCAGGAATGATCTCTGGGAGCAGAATTCTCGCAGTCTTTCCACGGAATTCTCTGTCCCTGTCCTTTGCCTGGCTCTCTGTTGCGGATGGAAGCTGCTGCTGCCATTCTCAGCTTGAAGCCCTCTTTTGATGCAAGCAGGTGCTCCCAGGTGTGTTCAGCAGCTGTTGCTCAGTGTTGATGCAAAGCTTTTGTGTTCCTCATGGAAGCGAGGAGCCATTGTGACACTGCAGGGGCTCATGGAATCAAGGAGACCATGGTGACACAGGTGATGCACATGAAGCCAAGGAGCCATTGTGACACAGCGGGGCTTCTTCCCTTCAGCTCTGCAGCTGGCTGTCCCAGCCCACAGCACCATGTGCCAAGTGCTCTCCTCAGGGCTCTGCCTGCACACAGGCCCAGAGAAGTTTTCCTGTTTGTAAGGAAAGAATGAAAAAGCCTGAGCAGGTTCCCTAGACAACCAAACCCTACATGCTCAGTCCAGGCTGCCTGCAATGTTGTCCCCTTTCTACAAGGGACACTGTGAGCAGGAATGATCTCTGGGAGCAGAATTCTCGCAGTCTTTCCACTGAATTCTCTGTCCCTGTCCTTTGCCTGGCTCTCTGTTGCAGATGGAAGCTGCTGGTGCCATTCTCAGCTTGAAGCCCTCTTTTGATGCAAGCAGATGCTCCCAGGTGTGTTCAGCAGCTGTTGCTCACTGTTGATGCAAAGCTTTTGTGTTCCTCATGGAAGCAAGGAGCCATTGTGACACTGCAGGGGCTCATGGCATCAAGGAGACAATTGTGACACGACAGAACCTCCTAGAAACAAGACTCCATGATGACACCGTGGGGAATCATGGAACCACATGGAAATGTGTTCCTCATGAGACGCAGCAGGGCCTTGTTGGAACCAAAGACACCTCTGCAAAAAGCAGGGTGGCTCACAGAACCATGGTGTCCCTTGTTACAATAGAAAATCTATGGAAGCAAGGAGACCATTGTGACACAGTGGGGCCACATGAAAGCCACGGAGCCATTGTGACCCAGTGGGGCCTCATGGAATCAAGGAGACCATGGTGACACAGGTGATGCACATGAAGCCAAGGAGCCATTGTGACACAGTGGGGCCTCATGGAATCAAGGAGACCATGGTGACACAGGTGATCCACATGAAGCCGAGGAGCCATTGTGACACAGTGGGGCCTCATGGAATCAAGGAGACCATGGTGACACAGGTGATGCACATGAAGCCAAGGAGCCATTGTGACCCAGTGGGGCCTCATGGAATCAAGGAGACCATGGTGACACAGGTGATGCACATGAAGCCAAGGAGCCATTGTGAGACAGTGGGGCCTCATGGAATCAAGGAGACCATGGTGACACAGGTGATGCACATGAAGCCAAGGAGCCATTGTGACACAGTGGGGCTTCTTCCCTTCAGCTCTGCAGCTGGCTGTCCCAGCCCACGGCACCATGTGCCAAGTGCTCTCCTCAGGGCTCTGCCTGCACACAGGAGAAGTTTTCCTGATGTAAGCAAAGAATGGAAAAGCCTGAGCAGGTTTCCTCAACAACAAAACCACATACTCAGTCCAGGCTGCCTGCAATGATGTCCCCTTTCTACAAGGGACACTGTGAGCAGGAATGATCTCTGGGAGCAGAATTCTCGCAGTCTTTCCACGGAATTCTCTGTCCCTGTCCTTTGCCTGGCTCTCTGTTGCGGATGGAAGCTGCTGCTGCCATTCTCAGCTTGAAGCCCTCTTTTGATGCAAGCAGGTGCTCCCAGGTGTGTTCAGCAGCTGTTGCTCAGTGTTGATGCAAAGCTTTTGTGTTCCTCATGGAAGCGAGGAGCCATTGTGACACTGCAGGGGCTCATGGAATCAAGGAGACCATGGTGACACAGGTGATGCACATGAAGCCAAGGAGCCATTGTGACACAGCGGGGCTTCTTCCCTTCAGCTCTGCAGCTGGCTGTCCCAGCCCACAGCACCATGTGCCAAGTGCTCTCCTCAGGGCTCTGCCTGCACACAGGCCCAGAGAATTTTTCCTGTTTGTAAGGAAAGAATGAAAAAGCCTGAGCAGGTTCCCTAGACAACCAAACCCACATGCTCAGTCCAGGCTGCCTGCAATGTTGTCCCCTTTCTACAAGGGACACTGTGAGCAGGAATGATCTCTGGGAGCAGAATTCTCGCAGTCTTTCCACTGAATTCTCTGTCCCTGTCCTTTGCCTGGCTCTCTGTTGCAGATGGAAGCTGCTGGTGCCATTCTCAGCTTGAAGCCCTCTTTTGATGCAAGCAGATGCTCCCAGGTGTGTTCAGCAGCTGTTGCTCACTGTTGATGCAAAGCTTTTGTGTTCCTCATGGAAGCAAGGAGCCATTGTGACACTGCAGGGGCTCATGGCATCAAGGAGACAATTGTGACACGACAGAACCTCCTAGAAACAAGACTCCATGATGACACCGTGGGGAATCATGGAACCACATGGAAATGTGTTCCTCATGAGACGCAGCAGGGCCTTGTTGGAACCAAAGACACCTCTGCAAAAAGCAGGGTGGCTCACAGAACCATGGTGTCCCTTGTTACAATAGAAAATCTATGGAAGCAAGGAGACCATTGTGACACAGTGGGGCCACATGAAAGCCACGGAGCCATTGTGACCCAGTGGGGCCTCATGGAATCAAGGAGACCATGGTGACACAGGTGATGCACATGAAGCCAAGGAGCCATTGTGACCCAGTGGGGCCTCATGGAATCAAGGAGACCATGGTGACACAGGTGATCCACATGAAGCCGAGGAGCCATTGTGACACAGTGGGGCCTCATGGAATCAAGGAGACCATGGTGACACAGGTGATGCACATGAAGCCAAGGAGCCATTGTGACACAGTGGGGCCTCATGGAATCAAGGAGACCATGGTGACACAGGTGATGCACATGAAGCTAAGGAGCCATTGTGACACAGTGGGGGCTCATGGAATCAAGGAGACCATTGTGACACAGGTGATTCACATGAAGTCAAGGAGCCATTGTGACACAGTGGGGCCTCATGGAATCAAGGAGACCATGGTGACACAGGTGATGCACATGAAGCCAAGGAGCCATTGTGACACAGTGGGGCTTCTTCCCTTCAGCTCTGCAGCTGGCTGTCCCAGCCCACAGCACCATGTGCCAAGTGCTCTCCTCAGGGCTCTGCCTGCACACAGGCCCAGAGAAGTTTTCCTGTTTGTAAGGAAAGAATGGAAAAGCCTGAGCAGGTTTCCTCAACAACAAACCCACATGCTCAGTCCAGGCTGCCTGCAATGATGTCCCCTTTCTACAAGGGACACTGTGAGCAGGAATGATGTCTGGGAGCAGAATTCTCACAGTCTTTCCACGGAATTCCCTGTCCCTGTCCTTTGCCTGGCTCTGTGTTGCAGATGGAAGCTGCTGCTGCCATTCTCTGCTTGAAGCCCTCTTTTGATGCAAGCAGATGCTCCCAGGTGTGTTCAGCAGCTGTTGCTCAGTGTTGATGCAAAGCTTTTGTGTTCCTCATGGAAGCAAGGAGCCATTGTGACACTGCAGGGGCTCATGGCATCAAGGAGACAATTGTGACACTACAGAACCTTCTAGAAACAAGGCTCCATGGTGACACCGTGGGGAATCATGGAACCACATGGCAATGTGTTCCTCATGAGACGCAGCAGGGCCTTGTTGGAACCAAAGACACCTCTGCAAAAAACAGGGTAGCTCACAGAACCAAGGAGTCCATTGTTACAATAGAAAACCTACGGAAGCAAGGGGCCATTGTGACACAGTGGGGCCACATGGAAGCCACGGAGCCATTGTGACCCAGTGGGGCCTCATGGAATCAAGGAGACCATTGTGAGGCAGGTGATGCACATGAAGCCAAGGAGCCATTGTGACACAGTGGGGCCTCATGGAATCAAGGAGACCATGGTGACACAGGTGATGCACATGAAGCCAAGGAGCCATTGTGACCCAGTGGGGCCTCATGGAATCAAGGAGACCATGGTGACACAGGTGATGCACATGAAGCTAAGGAGCCATTGTGACACAGTGGGGCCTCATGGAATCAAGGAGACCATGGTGACACAGGTGATGCACATGAAGCCAAGGAGCCATTGTGACACAGTGGGGCCTCATGGAATCAAGGAGACCATGGTGACACAGGTGATGCACATGAAGCCAAGGAGCCATTGTGACACAGTGGGGCCTCATGGAATCAAGGAGACCATGGTGACACAGGTGATGCACATGAAGCCAAGGAGCCATTGTGACCCAGTGGGGCCTCATGGAATCAGGGAGACCATGGTGACACAGGTGATGCACATGAAGCCAAGGAGCCATTGTGACACAGCGGGTCTTCTTCCCTTCAGCTCTGCTGCTGGCTGTCCCAGCCCACAGCACCATGTGCCAAGTGCTCTCCTCAGGGCTCTGCCTGCACACAGGCCCAGAGAAGTTTTCCTGTTTGTAAGGAAAGAATGAAAAAGCCTGAGCAGGTTCCCTAGACAACCAAACCCACATGCTCAGTCCAGGCTGCCTGCAATGATGTCCCCTTTCTACAAGGGACACTGTGAGCAGGAATGATCTCTGGGAGCAGAATTCTCACAGTCTTTCCACGGAATTCCCTGTCCCTGTCCTTTCCCTGGCTCTCTGTTGCAGATGGAAGCTGCTGCTGCCATTCTCAGCTTGAAGCCCTCTTTTGATGCAAGCAGATGCTCCCAGGTGTGTTCAGCAGCTGTTGCTCAGTGTTGATGCAAAGCTTTTGTGTTCCTCATGGAAGCAAGGAGCCATTGTGACACTGCAGGGGCTCATGGGATCAAGGAGACAATTGTGACACTACAGAACCTCCTAGAAACAAGGCTCCATGGTGACACCGTGGCGAATCATGGAATCAAGGAGCCCGTTGTGACACAGAGAGGCCGCCTGGAAGCAGTGGTCCATTGTTACACTGCGGATTCAAGAAGACCATGGGGACAGCACGGAACCTCATGGAACCATCCGTCCATTGGGACACAGCAGGGCCTCATGGACACAAGGGGACCATTGTGGCAAAGCAGGGCCTCATGGAAGCATGGAGAGCATTGTGACATTGTGGGCAATCATGGAAGCATGGAGAGCATTGTGCCACTAAGGAAACTGATGGAACCAAGGCGATCCCTGGGACACAATGGAAGCACATGGAATCAAGGCTCCATGATGACTTTGGAGGGCCTCATGGAGCACAGGATCCATTGTGACACAGCAAGACCTCGTGGAACCAAGGAGCCTTTGTGATACTCCAGATGCGCATGGAAGCCAGGGTGCACTGAGACACAGCGGGGCCTTGTTGGAACCAAAGACACCTCTGCAAAAAGCAGGGTAGCTCACAGAACCAAGGAGTCCATTGTTACATTGTAGAAAATTATACATTACATTCTAGAAAACCTATGGAACCAAGGGGCTATTGTGACACAGTGGGGCCACATGGAAGCAATTGTCCATTATGACAATGTGGATCAAAGGTGAGCATGGTGACACTGCGGAACCTCATGGAAGCCAAGGAGCCATTGTGACACAGTGGGGCCTCATGGAATCAAGGAGACCATGGTGACACAGGTGATGCACATGAAGCCAAGGAGCCATTGTGACCCAGTGGGGCCTCATGGAATCAAGGAGACCATGGTGACACAGGTGATGCACATGAAGCCAAGGAGCCATTGTGACCCAGTGGGGCCTCATGGAATCAAGGAGACCATTGTGACACAGGTGATGCACATGAAGCTAAGGAGCCATTGTGACACAGTGGGGCCTCATGGAATCAAGGAGACCATGGTGACACAGGTGATGCACATGAAGCCAAGGAGCCATTGTGACCCAGTGGGGCCTCATGGAATCAAGGAGACCATGGTGACACAGGTGATGCACATGAAGCCAAGGAGCCATTGTGACCCAGTGGGGCCTCATGGAATCAAGGAGACCATGGTGACACAGGTGATGCACATGAAGCCAAGGAGCCATTGTGACACAGCGGGGCTTCTTCCCTTCAGCTCTGCAGCTGGCGGTCCCAGCCCGAGGCACCTTGTGCCAAGTGCTCTCCTCAGGGCTCTGCCTGCACACAGGCCCAGAGAAGTTTTCCTGTTTGTAAGGAAAGAATGGAAAAGCCTGAGCAGCTTTCCTAAACAACAAACCCCACATGCTCAGTCGAGGCTGCCTGCAATGATGTCCCCTTTCTACAAGGGACACTGTGAGCAGGAATGATCTCTGGGAGCAGAATTTTCGCAGTCTTTCCATGGAATTCTCTGTCCCTGTCCTTTGCCTGGCTCTCTGTTGCAGATGGAAGCTGCTGCTGCCATTCTCAGCTTGAAGCCCTCTTTTGATGCAAGCAGGTGCTCCCAGGTGTGTTCAGCAGCTGTTGCTCAGTGTTGATGCAAAGCTTTTGTGTTCCTCATGGAAGCAAGGAGCCATTGTGACACTGCAGGGGCTCATGGGATCAAGGAGACAATTGTGACACTACAGAACCTCCTAGAAACAAGGCTCCATGGTGACACCGTGGCGAATCATGGAATCAAGGAGCCCGTTGTGACACAGAGAGGCCGCCTGGAAGCAATGGTCCATTGTTACACTGCGGATTCAAGAAGACCATGGGGACAGCACGGAACCTCATGGAACCATCCGTCCATTGGGACACAGCGGGGCCTCATGGACACAAGGGGACCATTGTGGCAAAGCAGGGCCTCATGGAAGCATGGAGAGCATTGTGACATTGTGGGCAATCATGGAAGCATGGAGAGCATTGTGCCACTAAGGAAACTGATGGAACCAAGGCGATCCCTGGGACACAATGGAAGCACATGGAATCAAGGCTCCATGATGACTTTGGAGGGCCTCATGGAGCACAGGATCCATTGTGACACAGCAAGACCTCGTGGAACCAAGGAGCCTTTGTGATACTCCAGATGCGCATGGAAGCCAGGGTGCACTGAGACACAGAGGGGCCTTGTTGGAACCAAGGACACCTCTGCAAAAAGCAGGGTAGCTCACAGAACCAAGGAGTCCATTGTTACATTGTAGAAAATTATACATTACATTCTAGAAAACCTATGGAACCAAGGGGCTATTGTGACACAGTGGGGCCACATGGAAGCAATTGTCCATTATGACAACGTGGATCAAAGGTGAGCATGGTGACACTGCGGAACCTCATGGAAGCCAAGGAGCCATTGTGACACAGTGGGGCCTCATGGAATCAAGGAGACCATGGTGACACAGGTGATGCACATGAAGCCAAGGAGCCATTGTGACACAGTGGGGCCTCATGGAATCAAGGAGACCATGGTGACACAGGTGATGCACATGAAGCCAAGGAGCCATTGTGACACAGCGGGGCTTCTTCCCTTCAGCTCTGCAGCTGGCTGCCCCAGCCCGAGGCACCATGTGCCAAGAGCTCTCCTCAGGGCTCTGCCTGCACACAGGCCCAGAGAATTTTTCCTGTTTGTAAGGAAAGAATGGAAAAGCCTGAGCAGCTTTCCTAAACAACAAACCCCACATGCTGAGTCCAGGCTGCCTGCAATGATGTCCCCTTTCTACAAGGGACACTGTGAGCAGGAATGATCTCTGGGAGCAGAATTCTCGCAGTCTTTCCACTGAATTCTCTGTCCCTGTCCTTTGCCTGGCTCTCTGTTGCAGATGGAGGCTGCTGCTGCCTTTCTCAGCTTGAAGCCCTCTTTTGATGCAAGCAGATGCTCTCAGGTGTGTTCAGCAGCTGTTGCTCAGTGTTGATGCAAAGCTTTTGTGTTCCTCATGGAAGCAAGGAGCCATTGTGACACTGCAGGGGTTCATGGCATCAAGGAGACAATTGTGACAGTACAGAACCTCCTAGAAACAAGGCTCCATGGTGACACCGTGGCGAATCAGGGAACCACATGGAAATGTGTTCCTGATGAGACACAGCAGGGCCTTGTTGGAACCAAAGACACCTCTGCAAAAAGCAGGGTAGCTCACAGAACCAAGGAGTCCATTGTTACAATAGAAAACCTATGGAAGCAAGGGGCCATTGTGACACAGTGGGGCCACATGGAAGCCACGGAGCCATTGTGACCCAGTGGGGCCTCATGGAATCAAGGAGACCATTGTGACACAGGTGATGCACATGAAGCCAAGGAGCCATTGTGACACAGTGGGGCCTCATGGAATCAAGGAGACCATGGTGACACAGGTGATGCACATGAAGCCAAGGAGCCATTGTGACCCAGTGGGGCCTCATGGAATCAAGGAGACCATGGTGACACAGGTGATGCACATGAAGCCAAGGAGCCATTGTGACACAGTGGGGCCTCATGGAATCAAGGAGACCATGGTGACACAGGTGATGCACATGAAGCCAAGGAGCCATTGTGACACAGTGGGGCTTCTTCCCTTCAGCTCTGCAGCTGGCTGTCCCAGGCCACGGCACCATGTGCCAAGTGCTCTCCTCAGGGCTCTGCCTGCACACAGGCCCAGACAAGTTTTCCTGTTTGTAAGGAAAGAATGAAAAAGCCTGAGCAGGTTTCCTAAACAACAAACCCTACATGCTGAGTCCAGGCTGCCTGCAATGATGTCCCCTTTCTACAAGGGACACTGTGAGCAGGAATGATCTCTGGGAGCAGAATTCCCGCAGTCTTTCCACGGAATTCTCTGTCCCTGTCCTTTGCCTGGCTCTCTGTTGCAGATGGAAGCTGCTGCTGCCTTTCTCAGCTTGAAGCCCTCGTTTGATGCAAGCAGATGCTCCCAGGTGTGTTCAGCAGCTGTTGCTCAGTGTTGATGCAAAGCTTTTGTGTTCCTCATGGAAGCAAGGAGCCATTGTGACACTGCAGGGGCTCATGGCATCAAGGAGACAATTGTGACAGTACAGAACCTCCTAGAAACAAGGCTCCATGGTGACACCGTGGCGAATCATGGAACCACATGGAAATGTGTTCCTCATGAGACATAGCAGGGCCTTGTTGGAACCAAAGACACCTCTGCAAAAAGCAGGGTAGCTCAGAGAACCAAGGAGTCCATTGTTACAATAGAAAACCTATGGAAGCAAGGGGCCATTGTGACCCAGTGGGGCCTCATGGAATCAAGGAGACCATTGTGAGGCAGGTGATGCACATGAAGCCAAGGAGCCATTGTGACACAGCGGGTCTTCTTCCCTTCAGCTCTGCTGCTGGCTGTCCCAGCCCACAGCACCATGTGCCAAGTGCTCTCCTCAGGGCTCTGCCTGCACACAGGCCCAGAGAAGTTTTCCTGTTTGTAAGGAAAGAATGGAAAAGCCTGAGCAGCTTTCCTAAACAACAAACCCACATGCTCAGTCTAGGCTGCCTGCAATGATGTCCCCTTTCTACAAGGGACACTGTGAGCAGGAATGATGTCTGGGAGCCGAATTCTCACAGTCTTTCCACTGAATTCTCTGTCCCTGTCCTTTGCCTGGCTCTCTGTTGCAGATGGAAGCTGCTGCTGCCATTCTCAGCTTGAAGCCCTCTTTTGATGCAAGCAGATGCTCCCAGGTGTGTTCAGCAGCTGTTGCTCAGTGTTGATGCAAAGCTTTTGTGTTCCTCATGGAAGCAAGGAGCCATTGTGACACTGCAGGGGCTCATGGCATCAAGGAGACAATTGTGACACTACAGAACTATTACCGCAGGCCTGTTTCCTACGGTATATCACCGTGTCCCGCAGCTATAGGGAGGAGGAGGAGAAGAAGATCCAGCAGGCAGGATTTGTGCAGCAAGATTGATTTATTTAATTATTTTACAAACTCTTTTATAGACTTTTTTCTTCATAGTCTAATTGGACAAAGGACCAGCCACCCCTTGGGGGTGATTGGCCAAAATCCTAAAACATCCATTATCAAAATATTTTCTACTATACCATAAACAAGACTTTCCAAGGTTGCAGGTGGCTTGGTTGTTTACATTCCCTGTTACCTCTTCTGTGAGAGAGATAAGTCTCTCACGGACTTAGAAAAATAACAAGAAGATCCTCACTAACAGCATTTCTGTACTTACACAGAACCTCCTAGAAATAAGGCTCCATGGTGACACCGTGGCGAATCATGGAATCAAGGAGCCCGTTGTGACACAGAGAGGCCGCCTGGAAGCAATGGTCCATTGTTACACTGCGGATTCAAGAAGACCATGGGGACAGCACGGAACCTCATGGAACCATCCCTCCATTGGGACACAGCGGGGCCTCATGGACACAAGGGGAGCATTGTGGCAAAGCAGGGCCTCATGGAAGCATGGAGAGCATTGTGACATTGTGGGCAATCATGGAAGCATGGAGAGCATTGTGCCACTAAGGAAACTGATGGAACCAAGGCGATCCCTGGGACACAATGGAAGCACATGGAATCAAGGCTCCATGATGACTTTGGAGGGCCTCATGGAGCACAGGATCCATTGTGACACAGCAAGACCTCGTGGAACCAAGGAGCCTTTGTGATACTCCAGATGCGCATGGAAGCCAGGGTGTACTGAGACACAGCGGGGCCTTGTTGGAACCAAAGACACCTCTGCAAAAAGCAGGGGAGCTCACAGAACCAAGGAGTCCATTGTTACATTGTAGAAAATTATACATTACATTCTAGAAAACCTATGGAACCAAGGGGCTATTGTGACACAGTGGGGCCACATGGAAGCAATTGTCCATTATGACAATGTGGATCAAAGGTGAGCATGGTGACACTGCGGAACCTCATGGAAGCCAAGGAGCCATTGTGACCCAGCGGGGCCTCATGGAATCAAGGAGACCATGGTGACACAGGTGATGCACATGAAGCCAAGGAGCCATTGTGACCCAGTGGGGCCTCATGGAATCAAGGAGACCATGGTGACACAGTTGATGCACATGAAGCCAAGGAGCCATTGTGACCCAGTGGGGCCTCATGGAATCAAGGAGACCATGGTGACACAGGTGATGCACATGAAGTCAAGGAGCCATTGTGACACAGCGGGGCTTCTTCCCTTCAGCTCTGCAGCTGGCGGTCCCAGGCCACGGCACCATGTGCCAAGTGCTTTCCTCAGGGCTCTGCCTGCACACAGGCCCAGAGAAGTTTTCCTGTTTGTAAGGAAAGAATGGAAAAGCCTGAGCAGCTTTCCTAAACAACAAACCCCACATGCTCAGTCGAGGCTGCCTGCAATGATGTCCCCTTTCTACAAGGGACACTGTGAGCAGGAATGATCTCTGAGAGCAGAATTCTCGCAGTCTTTCCACTGAATTCTCTGTCCCTGTCCTTTGCCTGGCTCTCTGTTGCAGATGGAAGCTGCTGCTGCCATTCTCAGCTTGAAGCCCTCTTTTGATGCAAGCAGGTGCTCCCAGGTATGTTCAGCAGCTGTTGCTCAGTGTTGATGCAAAGCTTTTGTGTTCCTCATGGAAGCAAGGAGCCATTGTGACACTGCAGGGGCTCATGGCATCAAGGAGACAATTGTGACACTACAGAACCTCCTAGAAACAAGGCTCCATGGTGACACCATGGCGAATCATGGAATCAAGGAGCCCGTTGTGACACAGAGAGGCCGCCTGGAAGCAATGGTCCATTGTTACACTGCGGATTCAAGAAGACCATGGGGACAGCACGGAACCTCATGGAACCATCCGTCCATTGGGACACAGCGGGGCCTCATGGACACAAGGGGACCATTGTGGCAAAGGAGGGCCTCATGGAAGCATGGAGAGCATTGTGACATTGTGGGCAATCATGGAAGCATGGAGAGCATTGTGCCACTAAGGAAACTGATGGAACCAAGGCGATCCCTGGGACACAATGGAAGCACATGGAATCAAGGCTCCATGATGACTTTGGAGGGCCTCATGGAGCACAGGATCCATTGTGACACAGCAAGACCTCGTGGAACCAAGGAGCCTTTGTGATACTCCAGATGCGCATGGAAGCCAGGGTGCACTGAGACACAGCGGGGCCTTGTTGGAACCAAAGACACCTCTGCAAAAAGCAGGGTAGCTCACAGAACCAAGGAGTCCATTGTTACATTGTAGAAAATTATACATTACATTCTAGAAAACCTATGGAACCAAGGGGCTATTGTGACACAGTGGGGCCACATGGAAGCAATTGTCCATTATGACAATGTGGATCAAAGGTGAGCATGGTGACACTGCGGAACCTCATGGAAGCCAAGGAGCCATTCTGACACAGTGGGGCCTCATGGAATCAAGGAGACCATGGTGACACAGGTGATGCACATGAAGCCAAGGAGCCATTGTGACACAGTGGGGCCTCATGGAATCAAGGAGACCATGGTGACACAGGTGATGCACATGAAGCCAAGGAGCCATTGTGACACAGCGGGGCTTCTTCCCTTCAGCTCTGCAGCTGGCTGTCCCAGCCCACAGCACCATGTGCCAAGTGCTCTCCTCAGGGCTCTGCCTGCACACAGGCCCAGAGAAGTTTTCCTGTTTGTAAGGAAAGAATGGAAAAGCCTGAGCAGCTTTCCTAAACAACAAACCCCACATGCTGAGTCCAGGCTGCCTGCAATGATGTCCCCTTTCTACAAGGGACACTGTGAGCAGGAATGATCTCTGGGAGCAGAATTTTCGCAGTCTTTCCACTGAATTCCCTGTCCCTGTCCTTTGCCTGGCTCTCTGTTGCAGATGGAAGCTGCTGCTGCCTTTCTCTGCTTGAAGCCCTCGTTTGATGCAAGCAGATGCTCCCAGGTGTGTTCAGCAGCTGTTGCTCAGTGTTGATGCAAAGCTTTTGTGTTCCTCATGGAAGCAAGGAGCCATTGTGACACTGCAGGGGCTCATGGCATCAAGGAGACAATTGTGACACTACAGAACCTCCTAGAAACAAGGCTCCATGGTGACACCGTGGGGAATCATGGAACCATATGGAAATGTGTTCCTGATGAGACACAGCAGGGCCTTGTTGGAACCAAAGACACCTCTGCAAAAAGCAGGGTAGCTCACAGAACCAAGGAGTCCATTGTTACAATAGAAAACCTATGGAAGCAAGGGGCCATTGTGACACAGTGGGGCCACATGGAAGCCACGGAGCCATTGTGACCCAGTGGGGCCTCATGGAATCAAGGAGACCATTGTGAGGCAGGTGATGCACATGAAGCCAAGGAGCTATTGTGACCCAGTGGGGCCTCATGGAATCAAGGAGACCATGGTGACACAGGTGATGCACATGAAGCCAAGGAGCCATTGTGACACAGTGGGGCCTCATGGAATCAAGGAGACCATGGTGACACAGGTGATGCACATGAAGCCAAGGAGCCATTGTGACCCAGTGGGGCCTCATGGAATCAAGGAGACCATGGTGACACAGGTGATGCACATGAAGCCAAGGAGCCATTGTGACACAGTGAGGCCTCATGGAATCAAGGAGACCATGGTGACACAGGTGATGCACATGAAGCCAAGGAGCCATTGTGACACAGCGGGGCTTCTTCCCTTCAGCTCTGCAGCTGGCTGTCCCACACCGAGGCACCATGTGCCAAGTGCTTTCCTCAGGGCTCTGCCTGCACACAGGCCCAGAGAAGTTTTCCTGTTTGTAAGGAAAGAATGGAAAAGCCTGAGCAGCTTTCCTAAACAACAAACCCCACATGCTGAGTCCAGGCTGCCTGCAATGATGTCCCCTTTCTACAAGGGACACTGTGAGCAGGAATGATCTCTGGGAGCAGAATTCTCGCAGTCTTTCCACTGAATTCCCTGTCCCTGTCCTTTGCCTGGCTCTCTGTTGCAGATGGAAGCTGCTGGTGCCATTCTCTGCTTGAAGCCCTCGTTTGATGCAAGCAGATGCTCCCAGGTGTGTTCAGCAGCTGTTGCTCAGTGTTGATGCAAAGCTTTTGTGTTCCTCATGGAAGCAAGGAGCCATTGTGACACTGCAGGGGCTCATGGGATCAAGGAGACAATTGTGACAGTACAGAACCTCCTAGAAACAAGGCTCCATGGTGACACCATGGCGAATCTTGGAATCAAGGAGCCCCTTGTGACACAGAGAGGCCGCCTGGAAGCAATGGTCCATTGTTACACTGCGGATTCAAGAAGACCATGGGGACAGCACGGAACCTCATGGAACCATCCGTCCATTGGGACACAGCGGGGCCTCATGGACACAAGGGGACCATTGTGGCAAAGCAGGGCCTCATGGAAGCATGGAGAGCATTGTGACATTGTGGGCAATCATGGAAGCATGGAGAGCATTGTGCCACTAAGGAAACTGATGGAACCAAGGCGATCCCTGGGACACAATGGAAGCACATGGAATCAAGGCTCCATGATGACTTTGGAGGGCCTCATGGAGCACAGGATCCATTGTGACACAGCAAGACCTCGTGGAACCAAGGAGCCTTTGTGATACTCCAGATGCGCATGGAAGCCAGGGTGCACTGAGACACAGCGGGGCCTTGTTGGAACCAAAGACACCTCTGCAAAAAGCAGGGTAGCTCACAGAACCAAGGAGTCCATTGTTACATTGTAGAAAATTATACATTACATTCTAGAAAACCTATGGAACCAAGGGGCTATTGTGACACAGTGGGGCCACATGGAAGCAATTGTCCATTATGACAATGTGGATCAAAGGTGAGCATGGTGACACTGCGGAACCTCATGGAAGCCAAGGAGCCATTCTGACACAGTGGGGCCTCATGGAATCAAGGAGACCATCGTGACACAGGTGATGCACATGAAGCCAAGGAGCCATTGTGACCCAGTGGGGCCTCATGGAATCAAGGAGACCATGGTGACACAGGTGATGCACATGAAGCCAAGGTGCCATTGTGACACAGCGGGGCTTCTTCCCTTCAGCTCTGCAGCTGGCTGTCCCAGCCCACGGCACCATGTGCCAAGTGCTCTCCTCAGGGCTCTGCCTGCACACAGGCCCAGAGAAGTTTTCCTGTTTGTAAGGAAAGAATGGAAAAGCCTGAGCAGATTTCCTAAACAACAAACCCCACATGCTGAGTCCAGGCTGCCTGCAATGTTGTCCCCTTTCTACAAGGGACACTGTGAGCAGGAATGATCTCTGGGAGCAGAATTTTCGCAGTCTTTCCACGGAATTCTCTGTCCCTGTCCTTTGCCTGGCTCTCTGTTGCAGATGGAAGCTGCTGCTGCCATTCTCAGCTTGAAGCCCTCTTTTGAGGCAAGCAGGTGCTCCCAGGTGTGTTCAGCAGCTGTTGCTCAGTGTTGATGCAAAGCTTTTGTGTTCCTCATGGAAGCAAGGAGCCATTGTGACACTGCAGGGGCTCATGGCATCAAGGAGACAATTGTGACAGTACAGAACCTCCTAGAAACAAGGCTCCATGGTGACACCGTGGCGAATCATGGAACCACATGGAAATGTGTTCCTCATGAGACGCAGCAGGGCCTTGTTGGAACCAAAGACACCTCTGCAAAAAGCAGGGTAGCTCACAGAACCAAGGAGTCCATTGCTACAATAGAAAACCTATGGAAGCAAGGAGACCATTGTGACACAGTGGGGCCACATGGAAGCCACGGAGCCATTGTGACACAGTGGGGCCTCCTGGAATCAAGGAGACCATGGTGACACAGTTGATGCACATGAAGCCAAGGAGCCATTGTGACACAGTGGGGCCTCATGGAATCAAGGAGACCATGGTGACACAGGTGATGCACATGAAGCCAAGGAGCCATTGTGACACAGTGGGGCCTCATGGAATCAAGGAGACCATGGTGACACAGGTGATGCACATGAAGCCACGGAGCCATTGTGACCCAGTGGGGCCTCATGGAATCAAGGAGACCATGGTGACACAGGTGATGCACATGAAGCTAAGGAGCCATTGTGACACAGTGGGGCCTCATGGAATCAAGGAGACCATGGTGACACAGGTGATGCACATGAAGCCAAGGAGCCATTGTGACTCAGTGGGGCCTCATGGAATCAAGGAGACCATTGTGACACAGGTGATGCACATGAAGCCAAGGTGCCATTGTGACACAGCGGGGCTTCTTCCCTTCAGCTCTGCAGCTGGCTGTCCCAGCCCACAGCACCATGTGCCAACTGCTCTCCTCAGGGCTCTGCCTGCACACAGGCCCAGAGAAGTTTTCCTGTTTGTAAGGAAAGAATGGAAAAGCCTGAGCAGGTTTCCTAAACAACAAACCCCACATGCTCAGTCGAGGCTGCCTGCAATGATGTCCCCTTTCTACAAGGGACACTGTGAGCAGGAATGATCTCTGAGAGCAGAATTCTCGCAGTCTTTCCACGGAATTCTCTGTCCCTGTCCTTTGCCTGGCTCTCTGTTGCAGATGGAAGCTGCTGGTGCCATTCTCAGCTTGAAGCCCTCTTTTGATGCAAGCAGGTGCTCCCAGGTGTGTTCAGCAGCTGTTGCTCAGTGTTGATGCAAAGCTTTTGTGTTCCTCATGGAAGCAAGGAGCCATTGTGACACTGCAGGGGCTCCTGGGATCAAGGAGACAATTGTGACACTACAGAACCTCCTAGAAACAAGGCTCCATGGTGACACCGTGGCGAATCATGGAATCAAGGAGCCCGTTGTGACACAGAGAGGCCGCCTGGAAGCAGTGGTCCATTGTTACACTGCGGATTCAAGAAGACCATGGGGACAGCACGGAACCTCATGGAACCATCCCTCCATTGGGACACAGCGGGGCCTCATGGACACAAGGGGAGCATTGTGGCAAAGCAGGGCCTCATGGAAGCATGGAGAGCATTGTGACATTGTGGGCAATCATGGAAGCATGGAGAGCATTGTGCCACTAAGGAAACTGATGGAACCAAGGCGATCCCTGGGACACAATGGAAGCACATGGAATCAAGGCTCCATGATGACTTTGGAGGGCCTCATGGAGCACAGGATCCATTGTGACACAGCAAGACCTCGTGGAACCAAGGAGCCTTTGTGATACTCCAGATGCGCATGGAAGCCAGGGTGCACTGAGACACAGCGGCGCCTTGTTGGAACCAAAGACACCTCTGCAAAAAGCAGGGTAGCTCACAGAACCAAGGAGTCCATTGTTACAATAGAAAACCTATGGAAGCAAGGGGCCATTGTGACACAGTGGGGCCACATGGAATCAAGGAGACCATTGTGACACAGGTGATGCACATGAAGCCAAGGAGCCATTGTGACCCAGTGGGGCCTCATGGAATCAAGGAGACCATGGTGACACAGGTGATGCACATGAAGCCAAGGAGCCATTGTGACCCAGTGGGGCCTCATGGAATCAAGGAGACCATGGTGACACAGGTGCTGCACATGAAGCCAAGGAGCCATTGTGACACAGTGGGGCCTCATGGAATCAAGGAGACCATGGTGACACAGGTGATGCACATGAAGCCAAGGAGCCATTGTGACACAGTGGGGCTTCTTCCCTTCAGCTCTGCAGCTGGCTGTCCCAGGCCACGGCACCATGTGCCAAGTGCTCTCCTCAGGGCTCTGCCTGCACACAGGCCCAGAGAAGTTTTCCTCTTTGTAAGGAAAGAATGAAAAAGCCTGAGCAGGTTTCCTAAACAACAAACCCTACATGCTCAGTCCAGGCTGCCTGCAATGATGTCCCCTTTCTACAAGGGACACTGTGAGCAGGAATGATCTCTGGGAGCAGAATTCCCGCAGTCTTTCCACGGAATTCTCTGTCCCTGTCCTTTGCCTGGCTCTCTGTTGCAGATGGAAGCTGCTGCTGCCATTCTCAGCTTGAAGCCCTCGTTTGATGCAAGCAGATGCTCCCAGGTGTGTTCAGCAGCTGTTGCTCAGTGTTGATGCAAAGCTTTTGTGTTCCTCATGGAAGCAAGGAGCCATTGTGACACTGCAGGGGCTCATGGCATCAAGGAGACAATTGTGACACTACAGAACCTCCTAGAAACAAGGCTCCATGGTGACACCGTGGCGAATCATGGAATCAAGGAGCCCCTTGTGACACAGAGAGGCCGCCTGGAAGCAATGGTCCATTGTTACACTGCGGATTCAAGAAGACCATGGGGACAGCACGGAACCTCATGGAACCATCCGTCCATTGGGACACAGCGGGGCCTCATGGACACAAGGGGAGCATTGTGGCAAAGCAGGGCCTCATGGAAGCATGGAGAGCATTGTGACATTGTGGGCAATCATGGAAGCATGGAGAGCATTGTGCCACTAAGGAAACTGATGGAACCAAGGCGATCCCTGGGACACAATGGAAGCACATGGAATCAAGGCTCCATGATGACTTTGGAGGGCCTCATGGAGCACAGGATCCATTGTGACACAGCAAGACCTCGTGGAACCAAGGAGCCTTTGTGATACTCCAGATGCGCATGGAAGCCAGGGTGCACTGAGACACAGCGGGGCCTTGTTGGAACCAAAGACACCTCTGCAAAAAGCAGGGTAGCTCACAGAACCAAGGAGTCCATTGTTACATTGTAGAAAATTATACATTACATTCTAGAAAACCTATGGAACCAAGGGGCTATTGTGACACAGTGGGGCCACATGGAAGCAATTGTCCATTATGACAATGTGGATCAAAGGTGAGCATGGTGACACTGCGGAACCTCATTGAAGCCAAGGAGCCATTCTGACCCAGTGGGGCCTCATGGAATCAAGGAGACCATGGTGACACAGGTGATGCACATGAAGCCAAGGAGCCATTGTGACACAGCGGGGCTTCTTCCCTTCAGCTCTGCAGCTGGCTGTCCCACACCGAGGCACCATGTGCCAAGTGCTCTCCTCAGGGCTCTGCCTGCACACAGGCCCAGAGAAGTTTTCCTGTTTGTAAGGAAAGAATGAAAAAGCCTGAGCAGGTTCCCTAGACAACCAAACCCACATGCTCAGTCCAGGCTGCCTGCAATGATGTCCCCTTTCTACAAGGGACACTGTGAGCAGGAATGATCTCTGGGAGCAGAATTCTCGCAGTCTTTCCACTGAATTCTCTGTCCCTGTCCTTTGCCTGGCTCTCTGTTGCAGATGGAAGCTGCTGCTGCCATTCTCAGCTTGAAGCCCTCGTTTGATGCAAGCAGATGCTCCCAGGTGTGTTCAGCAGCTGTTGCTCAGTGTTGATGCAAAGCTTTTGTGTTCCTCATGGAAGCAAGGAGCCATTGTGACACTGCAGGGGCTCATGGCATCAAGGAGACAATTGTGACACTACAGAACCTCCTAGAAACAAGGCTCCATGGTGACACCGTGGGGAATCATGGAACCACATGGAAATGTGTTCCTCATGAGACGCAGCAGGGCCTTGTTGGAACCAAAGACACCTCTGCAAAAAGCAGGGTAGCTCACAGAACCAAGGAGTCCATTGTTACAATAGAAAACCTATGGAAGCAAGGAGACCATTGTGACACAGTGGGGCCACATGAAAGCCACAAAGCCATTGTGACCCAGTGGGGCCTCATGGAATCAAGGAGACCATGGTGACACAGGTGATGCACATGAAGCCAAGGAGCCATTGTGACACAGTGGGGCCTCATGGAATCAAGGAGACCATGGTGACACAGGTGATGCACATGAAGCCAAGGAGCCATTGTGACACAGTGGGGCCTCATGGAATCAAGGAGACCATGGTGACACAGGTGATGCACATGAAGCCAAGGAGCCATTGTGACACTGTGGGGCCTCATGGAATCAAGGAGACCATGGTGACACAGGTGATGCACATGAAGCCAAGGAGCCATTGTGACACAGTGGGGCTTCATGGAATCAAGGAGACCATGGTGACACAGGTGATGCACATGAAGCCAAGGAGCCATTGTGACCCAGTGGGGCCTCATGGAATCAAGGAGACCATGGTGACACAGGTGATGCACCTGAAGCCAAGGAGCCATTGTGACCCAGTGGGGCCTCATGGAATCAAGGAGACCATGGTGACACAGGTGATGCACATGAAGCCAAGGAGCCATTGTGACCCAGTGGGGCCTCATGGAATCAAGGAGACCATGGTGACACAGGTGATGCACATGAAGCCAAGGAGCCATTGTGACACAGCGGGGCTTCTTCCCTTCAGCTCTGCTGCTGGCTGTCCCAGCCCACAGCACCATGTGCCAAGTGCTCTCCTCAGGGCTCTGCCTGCACACAGGCCCAGAGAAGTTTTTCTGTTTGTAAGGAAAGAATGGAAAAGCCTGAGCAGGTTTCCTAAACAACAAACCCACATGCTCAGTCCAGGCTGCCTGCAATGATGTCCCCTTTCTACAAGGGACACTGTGAGCAGGAATGATGTCTGGGAGCCGAATTCTCACAGTCTTTCCACTGAATTCTCTGTCCCTGTCCTTTGCCTGGCTCTCTGTTGCAGATGGAAGCTGCTGCTGCCATTCTCAGCTTGAAGCCCTCGTTTGATGCAAGCAGATGCTCCCAGGTGTGTTCAGCAGCTGTTGCTCAGTGTTGATGCAAAGCTTTTGTGTTCCTCATGGAAGCAAGGAGCCATTGTGACACTGCAGGGGCTCATGGCATCAAGGAGACAATTGTGACACTACAGAACCTCCTAGAAACAAGGCTCCATGGTGACACCGTGGCGAATCATGGAATCAAGGAGCCCGTTGTGACACAGAGAGGCCGCCTGGAAGCAATGGTCCATTGTTACACTGCGGATTCAAGAAGACCATGGGGACAGCACGGAACCTCATGGAACCATCCGTCCATTGGGACACAGCGGGGCCTCATGGACACAAGGGGAGCATTGTGGCAAAGCAGGGCCTCATGGAAGCATGGAGAGCATTGTGACATTGTGGGCAATCATGGAAGCATGGAGAGCATTGTGCCACTAAGGAAACTGATGGAACCAAGGCGATCCCTGGGACACAATGGAAGCACATGGAATCAAGGCTCCATGATGACTTTGGAGGGCCTCATGGAGCACAGGATCCATTGTGACACAGCAAGACCTCGTGGAACCAAGGAGCCTTTGTGATACTCCAGATGCGCATGGAAGCCAGGGTGCACTGAGACACAGCGGGGCCTTGTTGGAACCAAAGACACCTCTGCAAAAAGCAGGGTAGCTCACAGAACCAAGGAGTCCATTGTTACATTGTAGAAAATTATACATTACATTCTAGAAAACCTATGGAACCAAGGGGCTATTGTGACACAGTGGGGCCACATGGAAGCAATTGTCCATTATGACAATGTGGATCAAAGGTGAGCATGGTGACACTGCGGAACCTCATTGAAGCAAGGAGCCATTGTGACACAGTGGGGCCTCATGGAATCAAGGAGACCATGGTGACACAGGTGATGCACATGAAGCCAAGGAGCCATTGTGACACAGCGGGGCTTCTTCCCTTCAGCTCTGCAGCTGGCTGTCCCACACCGAGGCACCATGTGCCAAGTGCTTTCCTCAGGGCTCTGCCTGCACACAGGCCCAGAGAAGTTTTCCTGTTTGTAAGGAAAGAATGAAAAAGCCTGAGCAGGTTCCCTAGACAACCAAACCCACATGCTCAGTCCAGGCTGCCTGCAATGATGTCCCCTTTCTACAAGGGACACTGTGAGCAGGAATGATGTCTGGGAGCAGAATTCTCGCAGTCTTTCCACTGAATTCTCTGTCCCTGTCCTTTGCCTGGCTCTCTGTTGCAGATGGAAGCTGCTGCTGCCATTCTCAGCTTGAAGCCCTCGTTTGATGCAAGCAGATGCTCCCAGGTGTGTTCAGCAGCTGTTGCTCAGTGTTGATGCAAAGCTTTTGTGTTCCTCATGGAAGCAAGGAGCCATTGTGACACTGCAGGGGCTCATGGCATCAAGGAGACAATTGTGACACTACAGAACCTCCTAGAAACAAGGCTCCATGGTGACACCGTGGGGAATCATGGAACCACATGGAAATGTGTTCCTCATGAGACGCAGCAGGGCCTTGTTGGAACCAAAGACACCTCTGCAAAAAGCAGGGTAGCTCACAGAACCAAGGAGTCCATTGTTACAATAGAAAACCTATGGAAGCAAGGAGACCATGGTGACACAGTGGGGCCACATGAAAGCCACAAAGCCATTGTGACCCAGTGGGGCCTCATGGAATCAAGGAGACCATGGTGACACAGGTGATGCACATGAAGCCAAGGAGCCATTGTGACACAGTGGGGCCTCATGGAATCAAGGAGACCATGGTGACACAGGTGATGCACATGAAGCCAAGGAGCCATTGTGACACAGTGGGGCCTCATGGAATCAAGGAGACCATGGTGACACAGGTGATGCACATGAAGCCAAGGAGCCATTGTGACACTGTGGGGCCTCATGGAATCAAGGAGACCATGGTGACACAGGTGATGCACATGAAGCCAAGGAGCCATTGTGACACAGTGGGGCCTCATGGAATCAAGGAGACCATGGTGACACAGGTGATGCACATGAAAACAAGGAGCCATTGTGACCCAGTGGGGCCTCATGGAATCAAGGAGACCATGGTGACACAGGTGATGCACATGAAGCCAAGGAGCCATTGTGACCCAGTGGGGCCTCATGGAATCAAGGAGACCATGGTGATACAGGTGATGCACATGAAGCCAAGGAGCCATTGTGACACAGCGGGGCTTCTTCCCTTCAGCTCTGCTGCTGGCTGTCCCAGCCCACAGCACCATGTGCCAAGTGCTCTCCTCAGGGCTCTGCCTGCACACAGGCCCAGAGAAGTTTTTCTGTTTGTAAGGAAAGAATGGAAAAGCCTGAGCAGGTTTCCTAAACAACAAACCCACATGCTCAGTCCAGGCTGCCTGCAATGATGTCCCCTTTCTACAAGGGACACTGTGAGCAGGAATGATGTCTGGGAGCCGAATTCTCACAGTCTTTCCACTGAATTCTCTGTCCCTGTCCTTTGCCTGGCTCTCTGTTGCAGATGGAAGCTGCTGGTGCCATTCTCAGCTTGAAGCCCTCGTTTGATGCAAGCAGATGCTCCCAGGTGTGTTCAGCAGCTGTTGCTCAGTGTTGATGCAAAGCTTTTGTGTTCCTCATGGAAGCAAGGAGCCATTGTGACACTGCAGGGGCTCATGGCATCAAGGAGACAATTGTGACAGTACAGAACCTCCTAGAAACAAGGCTCCATGGTGACACCGTGGGGAATCATGGAATCAAGGAGCCCGTTGTGACACAGAGAGGCCGCCTGGAAGCAATGGTCCATTGTTACACTGCGGATTCAAGAAGACCATGGGGACAGCACGGAACCTCATGGAACCATCCGTCCATTGGGACACAGCGGGGCCTCATGGACACAAGGGGAGCATTGTGGCAAAGCAGGGCCTCATGGAAGCATGGAGAGCATTGTGACATTGTGGGCAATCATGGAAGCATGGAGAGCATTGTGCCACTAAGGAAACTGATGGAACCAAGGCGATCCCTGGGACACAATGGAAGCACATGGAATCAAGGCTCCATGATGACTTTGGAGGGCCTCATGGAGCACAGGATCCATTGTGACACAGCAAGACCTCGTGGAACCAAGGAGCCTTTGTGATACTCCAGATGCGCATGGAAGCCAGGGTGCACTGAGACACAGCGGGGCCTTGTTGGAACCAAAGACACCTCTGCAAAAAGCAGGGTAGCTCACAGAACCAAGGAGTCCATTGTTACATTGTAGAAAATTATACATTACATTCTAGAAAACCTATGGAACCAAGGGGCTATTGTGACACAGTGGGGCCACATGGAAGCAATTGTCCATTATGACAATGTGGATCAAAGGTGAGCATGGTGACACTGCGGAACCTCATGGAAGCCAAGGAGCCATTCTGACACAGTGGGGCCTCATGGAATCAAGGAGACCATGGTGACACAGGTGATGCACATGAAGCCAAGGAGCCATTGTGACACAGCGGGGCTTCTTCCCTTCAGCTCTGCAGCTGGCTGTCCCAGCCCGAGGCACCATGTGCCAAGTGCTCTCCTCAGGGCTCTGCCTGCACACAGGCCCAGACAAGTTTTCCTGTTTGTAAGGAAAGAATGGAAAAGCCTGAGCAGCTTTCCTAAACAACAAACCCCACATGCTGAGTCCAGGCTGCCTGCAATGATGTCCCCTTTCTACAAGGGACACTGTGAGCAGGAATGATCTCTGGGAGCAGAATTTTCGCAGTCTTTCCACTGAATTCCCTGTCCCTGTCCTTTGCCTGGCTCTCTGTTGCAGATGGAAGCTGCTGCTGCCATTCTCAGCTTGAAGCCCTCGTTTGATGCAAGCAGATGCTCCCAGGTGTGTTCAGCAGCTGTTGCTCAGTGTTGATGCAAAGCTTTTGTGTTCCTCATGGAAGCAAGGAGCCATTGTGACACTGCAGGGGCTCATGGCATCAAGGAGACAATTGTGACAGTACAGAACCTCCTAGAAACAAGGCTCCATGGTGACACCGTGGGGAATCATGGAATCAAGGAGCCCGTTGTGACACAGAGAGGCCACCTGGAAGCAATGGTCCATTGTTACACTGTGGATTCAAGAAGACCATGGGGACAGCACGGAACCTCATGGAACCATCTGTCCATTGGGACACAGCGGGGCCTCATGGACACAAGGGGACCATTGTGGCAAAGCAGGGCCTCATGGAAGCATGGAGAGCATTGTGACATTGTGGGCAATCATGGAAGCATGGAGAGCATTGTGCCACTAAGGAAACTGATGGAACCAAGGCGATCCCTGGGACACAATGGAAGCACATGGAATCAAGGCTCCATGATGACTTTGGAGGGCCTCATGGAGCACAGGATCCATTGTGACACAGCAAGACCTCGTGGAACCAAGAAGCCTTTGTGATACTCCAGATGCGCATGGAAGCCAGGGTGCACTGAGACACAGCGGGGCCTTGTTGGAACCAAAGACACCTCTGCAAAAAGCAGGGTAGCTCACAGAACCAAGGAGTCCATTGTTACATTGTCGAAAATTATACATTACATTCTAGAAAACCTATGGAACCAAGGGGCTATTGTGACACAGTGGGGCCACATGGAAGCAATTGTCCACTATGACAATGTGGATCAAAGGTGAGCATGGTGACACTGCGGAACCTCATGGAAGCAAGGAGCCATTCTGACACAGTGGGGCCTCATGGAATCAAGGAGACCATGGTGACACAGGTGATGCACATGAAGCCAAGGAGCCATTGTGACCCAGTGGGGCCTCATGGAATCAAGGAGACCATGGTGACACAGGTGATGCACATGAAGCCAAGGAGCCATTGTGACACAGGGGGTTCAAGGGGCTTCTTCCCTTGAGCTCTGCAGCTGGCTGTCCCAGCCCACAGCACCATGTGCCATCTGCTCTCCTCAGGCCTCTGCCTGCACACAGGCCCAGGGAAGTTTTCCTGATGTAAGGAAAGAATGGAAAAGCCTGAGCAGGTTTCCTCAACAACAGACCCACATACTCAGTCCAAGCTGCCTGCAATGATGTCCCCTTTCTACAAGGGACACTGTGAGCAGGAATGATCTCTGGGAGCAGAATTTTCACAGTCTTTCCACTGAATTCTCTGTCCCTGTCCTTTGCCTGGCTCTCTGTTGCGGATGGAAGCTGCTGCTGCCATTCTCAGCTTGAAGCCCTCTTTTGATGCAAGCAGGTGCTCCCAGGTGTGTTCAGCAGCTGTTGCTCAGTGTTGATGCAAAGCTTTTGTGTTCCTCATGGAAGCAAGGAGCCATTGTGACACTGCAGGGGCTCATGGCATCAAGGAGACAATTGTGACACTACAGAACTATTACCGCAGGCCTGTTTCCTACGGTATATCACCGTGTCCCGCAGCTATAGGGAGGAGGAGGAGAAGAAGATCCAGCAGGCAGGAATTGTGCAGCAAGATTGATTTATTTAATTATTTTACAAACTCTTTTATAGACTTTTTTCTTCATAGTCTAATTGGACAAAGGACCAGCCACCCCTTGGGGGTGATTGGCCAAAATCCTAAAACATCCATTATCAAAATATTTTCTACTATACCATAAACAAGACTTTCCAAGGTTGCAGGTGGCTTGGTTGTTTACATTCCCTGCTACCTCTTCTGTGAGAGAGAAAAGTATCTCACGGACTTAGAAAAATAACAAGAAGATCCTCACTAACAGCATTTTTGTACCTACAATTCCCCCTTTTTGTTTTATAAGATAACAACCCTACTATTAATCCTAAATAGAAATCTACATCAGTTATTAATTCTAAAAATGTCCTTAAGGCTTTAACTATCTGACTCCGTAACAAGAAATTCAAAATTCAGTCTCTGCTTGTGGAAGGACCATCCCAGTCTCTGCTTGTAGAAGGACCATCTGCCTGATGGTTGACATCCTGGTCATCATCAGAAGAGTCATTAGGCTGATGATCTACATTCTGGTCGCCATTTGGATGGTTGGCGTTCTGGTCATCATTTGGAGGTTGCCTGTTCTGCCTCTGGTGCCGCAGGTCAGGGTGAACGCATTTTGAAGGTAGCCACTGTACTCCAGTATCTGTGGAAACGCAAGCATACCCACGACCCCAAACGATAAGCTCATGTGGGCCTTCCCATTGGTTAGTGAGTAAATTCCGTACCCAGACTTTTGCCCGGGGCAGCTGTCTGTCGCCTGCAGACTGCAATGAGAGAAAATGATTCAGAATAACAGGATTATTTGAATTTTGTGGTACTGTAAGGTGATTAATTGTATACAAAGCTTTTGCTAGTCGGCTCTGTGGGGTTTCTCCATGCATTCCCCTTTTCTGTTTGTCCAAAACACGCTTCAAGGTACCATGAGCGCGTTCGACAATGTCTTGGCCAGTAGGAGAATGTGGGATACCAAAGGTATGGTCTACACCCCATAGGTGTAAAAACTGCCGCATCTTCTCCGAGGCGTAGGCAGGACCATTATCGGTTTTCACAGAAGCTGGCACGCCCAGGACTGAGAAAGCCAATTTCCAATGGGCAATGACATCACGGCCCTTCTCTCCAGTGTGAGCAGTAGCCCACACAGCCGAGGAGAAAGTGTCAATAGACACGTGCACATATTTCAGCCGACCAAATTCTGGGATGTGAGTTACATCCGTTTGCCAAATCTGCAAGGCTTTTAGCCCTCTGGGGTTTACCCCCGCTGGCAAAGGCGCAGCGAGTCCGTGACAGTCAGCACAAGCGCTGACAATGTCGCGCACCTCGGTTGGCGTTAAATGGAACTGCTTCTGCAGGGTATGTGCACTTTGATGGAAGAAACCGTGCGATGCCTTGGCTTGTGCAATTTTGTCAGGCTGAGGCCCTACCCACGCAGGGTTGGCCAGCATGTCAGCCCTGGCATTGCCTTCTGTTAGAAACCCTGGTAAATTGGTGTGGCTTCGAATGTGCAGAATGTAATACGGATGCACTCAAGCCTGAATCGCAGACCACAAGGTTTGCAACAGTGAAAACAGAGCCGCATTGTTCACCTCCTTCAGAAGTGAACAATCTAAGCGTTGAGTTATATCTGCTACATAAGCAGAGTCAGTAACCAAATTCAAAGGTTCCTGTGAGAATCGCTGAAAAGCCATGGTAACAGCCCTTAATTCAACTAACTGAGCAGAGCCTGACTCGGATTGGTGTGTTAATCAACCACCTCAAGGGCAGTGTAGGATACTGTGCGCCCTTGCACACAGTGACCCCTGCTAAAAATTTGTCCCAATCCGTACGCCCCAAGCTGCCAACACATCCCGCCCCCAAAGGTTAAGGGAAGTGGTAGCAACATAAGGCCTAATTGTAGCTGTGTGCCCCTCTAAATCCTTCACCACCACAGGCTGTTCGCTTAAATAGCTCTGTGTGGATCCTCCTAATCCTGCGATGGCCGATCCCACCGGGGCTAAAGGCCATGAGGGAGGCCACGCAGAGAAGGAGATGATAGTTACATAAGCACCCGTATCAATCAAACCTCGAAGCTGAATCCGGGGCAGACGGGCGTTCGGCAGGATCAGGGTACATGTCATCTGTGGCCTTTGGTCAGAGATGTCTGCAGTCCAGAAGGCCTGCGGAAGTCCCGTAGATCCACTGCCGTTATCTTCGTGAGTTTGTTGCTCTATCCTGGGGACACAAGACTTAAAAGGCACCAATTTAGCAAGGCAGGTCTTTTCAGGAATAGTTACAGGGGGTTTTTGCGTGGAGACCATAGCGCAAATCTGACCTTTAAAGTCAGCATCAATAACTCCTGAGTGCACTAAGATTCCTTGATGGGCAACATCAGGTTTTCCCACCAGCATCGCACTGGATCCCTGGGCTAAGGGTCCATATGCATCCAAGGGAACCTTATAAATACCGCTAGAGTCTAAGACGACTGCGGCTGTGGTGTGGACGTCAAACCCGTCTGATCCGTGGGTGCCGTCTGATCCCTGGGTGCCGTCTCTAGGGTGGCTGGGTAGGCCTGTGCCTGTACCTGTGCCACTCTCTGGGGGAGCGACTGCATCGGAGAGCAATTCCCCCTCCTTGCACCCCGGCGGAAGTTTCCCGACAAAGGCTGACCATTGGCATGAGTCCGGGATCTACAGTAGCCCGTGCAATGCCCTGGCCTGCCACACCTTTTGCACTGGGGGATCGGTGTGTTCTCTTTTTGGCTAGGCTTAGGCCGCTTCCGTTTCTTCACCTGTTTTGGTTGCTTTGGTTCACGACCAGAAGATGCGTGAACAGGCTGCAGGAACGCAGCCAAAGCAGACCTTCTCTGGCTCCCAGATCCCACCTTAGCGCAGGCTTCGACCATGTCTATTACCTCAGGATCCCCTGGTAAGGCATCTATGATTTTTCTGCACTCCTCGTTTGCGTTCTCTCTCACTAACTGCCTTAACAACAACTGTCTTAACCCGTCATCTTCAACCTGCTTCTCGAGAGAAGCAGCAACTTTCTCTACAAAAGAAAGGAATGACTCTGATTTCCCTTGAACTATTTCAGTATATCGCTTTCTGGGTGCTGACAACTCTATGGTTTTTAACAGGGCAGCCATGCCGACCTGTTGTGCTTGCTGCAGGATGCTAGAGGGCAAGTTACCCTGTAGACTGGGATCAGAGAAGGGACCAGTCCCCATCAAAGCATCCACTCCTGCTGTCTGTCTAGGATCAGCAGCAGGGAGCTGCAAATTTGCTAATGCAGTCTTCTTGGCCAGCTTTCTCCAGGTTGTCTCAAAAACTGTAAATTGTACAGGTTGAAATAGAATTTGACCTAAGTGTCTGATATCAAATGGAGAAAGCAAATCTGTATTTATCACCCTTATTATTTGCATAACCTCAGCAGAACCCAGCCCATATTGTGCCACCTTGGATTGGAGGTCCTGGGCAACTTTCCAAGCAATTACCTCATGCTTGTCATGCTCCCCTGAATCTGGGAGAGCCTTATACACTGGGAAAGCTCGGATCTCTTTTGGGGAACCAGTACCATCCTGAACGTCGGGCACAACCTGCGGATGGAGTGTAACAGCTCCCCGGTTACCCCCAGAATCCTCAGATCTATTTGGCAGTCCAAGGATTTCTAATAACCTCCAGTCACCCTCCCCCAATGCTTGCACCTTAAGAGACTCTAGGAAGCGATTATGATGCGTCGGACGCACTGTTACCGTGCAGTCCGGAAAGGTCCAAGGGCGAGACCGGCGCAGCCTTTTCCTTCGCCGCGCGGCTACAGCCGCCTGACGACCTGAGGCCAGAACCTCATCTGCCTCACTTCCGGACGAGGAATCATCAGGCAAAGGCAACTTTGGGGTGCTGGGAGGGAACAGAAATGTACGGGGAGGGGAGGCACTTTGGCTAGGTTCGCCAGAGCCAGAACAGACAGGACAGACTGCAGCTGGCTGCGCGGCAGTTTGTACAGCAGTCTCTTTACGGGAGGCCGTCTCGGCCAGTTCCGACCGAGCCGGTACTGAAGCTGCAGCCGACTCTGGAACTACGGCTGCGCCCGGCGCCGCGGTCGGCGCCGCGCTCGTCTCCCGCACAGCAGCCGCGTTCGGCGCGGTTGCCGCTTCCGCCGCTGTTTCGCGCTCCCCGGGCGCGCTCGGCGCCGCCGTCTCTGGCCGGCGCTCTGCGGACGCGCCCGGCGCCGCTGCCGGTCCGTTCTCTGCGGGCGCTCCCGGCGCCGCCGCTTCTGCCCGCCGCTCAGCAGCCGCCGCCGCTTCCGCGTTTTCCCGCGGCAGCGCTGTTCCCGGTTTCGCCGCCGGCTGCGCCGTTTCTCGGCTCGGAGCTGCGTCTCCCGCTTCTGGCGGGGGGGCCGCGGGCGGCGCGGGCGGCACGGCCGGCGCTGGCGCCGCTTGCGGCGCGGGCTCGGGCATTCGCCGCTCTAACAGGCTGAGCAAGTCCCCCATCCTTTGGGATAGGTTTCGCAGCTCTGCCAGAAAGGGCAAATGCTGCATAAAAGGGTCCATGGCTCGGTTTTGCGACTGCGCAGAACAGTCCAGCGCCAGGGAGGGCAGCGGAGCACAGCCAGGCAGTTCCGGGGGGGGCACGCCCGGCGCTACGCCCGCTAAGTTAGATCCAGGTGCATACGGAACCGAACTAGGACGCTCTCTGGGCGTCCAGTTGGCTAAGCCGCTGATTTGCGGCCCTGGATAAGCCGTGGCTGCCGTCCAGCTGAACGGCAAGGCAGGCTGTGCACCCTGCCTCTGCCCTGACCCCCCCGCCTTTGGCGGCGCGGGGTTCCTGGGGGCTGCGGAGTCCTGAGACTGTGCAGGGTGAGCCGGCGCAGGCTCTGCCTGTGGAGCCGGGGGGGTTATTCCGAATCCACCATCACTTGCCCCAGAAGCCCAGTCAGCGGGGCCCCCCTCGGACATTCCTCCGTCACTCATCACCGAGACAGGCGATCCAGCCCTGCTATCACAGTCAAGGGCTGTCAGCAGAAAAAATAATGAACGCCAGGTTTTGTATAATCCGAACGCTGCCGGCTCCCCAGTCGGGAGCTCGTGTCGGACAGCAGAGCCGAGTTCCTGCCATAAGGCAAAGTCCAGGGCAGTATCTCTGTCCATGGAAATCCCTTTTAAAGTAGCCCAGTCTAATAATTCCCGAACTTTTTCAGGAATGGAGGTTTGCAATATGCTAAACACACCTTTCCAGACCAGTACGACAGCGTCATTCTGTGAGCCGCTGTTCTCCATTTCTCAGTTCTGTCGGACCTCCCGGTCCTGGGGGGGGTAAAAGGAACAGCGTACCTCTACAGGAATTCGGCTTGGCTCGCAGCAGCAGGACACGTCAGAGAGTGCAAATCACGTCGGGCAGCACCAAATATTACCGCAGGCCTGGTTCCTACGCTATATCACCGTGTCCCGCAGCTATAGGGAGGAGGAGGAGAAGAAGATCCAGCAGGCAGGAATTGTGCAGCAAGATTGATTTATTTGATTATTTTACAAACTCTTTTATAGACTTTTTTCTTCATAGTCTAATTGGACAAAGGACCAGCCACCCCTTGGGGGTGATTGGCCAAAATCCTAAAACATCCATTATCAAAATATTTTCTACTATACCATAAACAAGACTTTCCAAGGTTGCAGGTGGCTTGGTTGTTTACATTCCCTGCTACCTCTTCTGTGAGAGAGAAAAGTCTCTCACGGACTTAGAAAAATAACAAGAAGATCCTCACTAACAGCATTTTTGTACCTACACAGAACCTCCTAGAAATAAGGCTCCATGGTGACACCGTGGCGAATCATGGAATCAAGGAGCCCGTTGTGACACAGAGAGGCCGCCTGGAAGCAATGGTCCATTGTTACACTGCGGATTCAAGAAGACCATGGGGACAGCACGGAACCTCATGGAACCATCCCTCCATTGGGACACAGCGGGGCCTCATGGACACAAGGGGACCATTGTGGCAAAGCAGGGCCTCATGGAAGCATGGAGAGCATTGTGACATTGTGGGCAATCATGGAAGCATGGAGAGCATTGTGCCACTAAGGAAACTGATGGAACCAAGGCGATCCCTGGGACACAATGGAAGCACATGGAATCAAGGCTCCATGATGACTTTGGAGGGCCTCATGGAGCACCGGATCCATTGTGACACAGCAAGACCTCGTGGAACCAAGGAGCCTTTGTGATACTCCAGATGCGCATGGAAGCCAGGGTGCACTGAGACACAGCGGGGCCTTGTTGGAACCAAAGACACCTCTGCAAAAAGCAGGGTAGCTCACAGAACCAAGGAGTCCATTGTTACATTGTAGAAAATTATACATTACATTCTAGAAAACCTGTGGAACCAAGGGGCTATTGTGACACAGTGGGGCCACATGGAAGCAATTGTCCATTATGACAATGTGGATCAAAGGTGACCATGGTGACACTGCGGAACCTCATGGAAGCAAGGAGCCATTGTGACACAGTGGGGCCTCATGGAATCAAGGAGACCATGGTGACACAGGTGATGCACATGAAGCCAAGGAGCCATTGTGACCCAGTGTGGCCTCATGGAATCAAGGAGACCATGGTGACACAGGTGATGCACATGAAGCCAAGGAGCCATTGTGACACAGCGGGGCTTCTTCCCTTCAGCTCTGCAGCTGGCTGTCCCAGCCCATGGCACAATGTGCCATCTGCTCTCCTCAGGCCTCTGCCTGCACACAGGCCCAGGGAAGTTTTCCTGATGTAAGGAAAGAATGGAAAAGCCTGAGCAGGTTTCCTCAACAACAGACCCACATACTCAGTCCAAGCTGCCTGCAATGATGTCCCCTTTCTACAAGGGACACTGTGAGCAGGAATGATCTCTGGGAGCAGAATTCTCGCAGTCTTTCCACGGAATTCTCTGTCCCTGTCCTTTGCCTGGCTCTCTGTTGCGGATGGAAGCTGCTGCTGCCATTCTCAGCTTGAAGCCCTCTTTTGATGCAAGCAGGTGCTCCCAGGTGTGTTCAGCAGCTGTTGCTCAGTGTTGATGCAAAGCTTTTGTGTTCCTCATGGAAGCAAGGAGCCATTGTGACGCTGCAGGGGCTCATGGGATCAAGGAGACAATCGTGACAGTACAGAACCTCCTAGAAACAAGGCTCCATGGTGACACCGTGGCGAATCATGGAATCAAGGAGCCCGTTGTGACACAGAGAGGCCGCCTGGAAGCAATGGTCCATTGTTACACTGCGGATTCAAGAAGACCATGGGGACAGCACGGAACCTCATGGAACCATCCGTCCATTGGGACACAGCGGGGCCTCATGGACACAAGGGGAGCATTGTGGCAAAGCAGGGCCTCATGGAAGCATGGAGAGCATTGTGACATTGTGGGCAATCATGGAAGCATGGAGAGCATTGTGCCACTAAGGAAACTGATGGAACCAAGGCGATCCCTGGGACACAATGGAAGCACATGGAATCAAGGCTCCATGATGACTTTGGAGGGCCTCATGGAGCACAGGATCCATTGTGACACAGCAAGACCTCATGGAACCAAGGAGCCTTTGTGATACTCCAGATGCGCATGGAAGCCAGGGTGCACTGGGACACAGAGGGGCCTTGTTGGAACCAAAGACACCTCTGCAAAAAGCAGGGTAGCTCACAGAACCAAGGAGTCCATTGTTACATTGTAGAAAATTATACATTACATTCTAGAAAACCTATGGAACCAAGGGGCTATTGTGACACAGTGGGGCCACATGGAAGCAATTGTCCATTATGACAATGTGGATCAAAGGTGAGCATGGTGACACTGCGGAACCTCATGGAAGCAAGGAGCCATTGTGACAAAGTGGGGCCTCATGGAATCAAGGAGACCATGGTGACACAGGTGATGCACATGAAGCCAAGGAGCCATTGTGACACAGTGGGGCCTCATGGAATCAAGGAGACCATGGTGACACAGGTGATGCACATGAAGCCAAGGAGCCATTGTGACACAGTGGGGCCTCATGGAATCAAGGAGACCATGGTGACACAGGTGATGCACATGAAGCCAAGGAGCCATTGTGACACTGTGGGGCCTCATGGAATCAAGGAGACCATGGTGACACAGGTGATGCACATGAAGCCAAGGAGCCATTGTGACACAGTGGGGCCTCATGGAATCAAGGAGACCATGGTGACACAGGTGATGCACATGAAGCCAAGGAGCCATTGTGACACAGTGGGGCCTCATGGAATCAAGGAGACCATTGTGACACAGGTGATGCACATGAAGCCAAGGAGCCATTGTGACACAACTGGTCTTCTTCCCTTCAGCTCTGCAGCTGGCGGTCCCAGCCCATGGCACCATGTGCCAACTGCTCTCCTTAGGGCTCTGCCTGCACACAGGCCCAGAGAAGTTTTCCTGTTTGTAAGGAAAGAATGGAAAAGCCTGAGCAGCTTTCCTAAACAACAAACCCACATGCTCAGTCCAGGCTGCCTGCAATGATGTCCCCTTTCTACAAGGGACACTGTGAGCAGGAATGATCTCTGAGAGCAGAATTCTCGCAGTCTTTCCACTGAATTCTCTGTCCCTGTCCTTTGCCTGGCTCTCTGTTGCAGATGGAAGCTGCTGCTGCCATTCTCAGCTTGAAGCCCTCTTTTGATGCAAGCAGGTGCTCCCAGGTGTGTTCAGCAGCTGTTGCTCAGTGTTGATGCAAAGCTTTTGTGTTCCTCATGGAAGCAAGGAGCCATTGTGACACTGCAGGGGCTCATGGCATCAAGGAGACAATTGTGACACTACAGAACTATTACCGCAGGCCTGTTTCCTACGGTATATCACCGTGTCCCGCAGCTATAGGGAGGAGGAGGAGAAGAAGATCCAGCAGGCAGGAATTGTGCAGCAAGATTGATTTATTTAATTATTTTACAAACTCTTTTATAGACTTTTTTCTTCATAGTCTAATTGGACAAAGGACCAGCCACCCCTTGGGGGTGATTGGCCAAAATCCTAAAACATCCATTATCAAAATATTTTCTACTATACCATAAACAAGACTTTCCAAGGTTGCAGGTGGCTTGGTTGTTTACATTCCCTGCTACCTCTTCTGTGAGAGAGAAAAGTCTCTCACGGACTTAGAAAAATAACAAGAAGATCCTCACTAACAGCATTTTTGTACCTACAATTCCCCCTTTTTGTTTTATAAGATAACAACCCTACTATTAATCCTAAATAGAAATCTACATCAGTTATTAATTCTAAAAATGTCCTTAAGGCTTTAACTATCTGACTCCGTAACAAGAAATTCAAAATTCAGTCTCTGCTTGTGGAAGGACCATCCCAGTCTCTGCTTGTAGAAGGACCATCTGCCTGATGGTTGACATCCTGGTCATCATCAGAAGAGTCATTAGGCTGATGATCTACATTCTGGTCGCCATTTGGATGGTTGGCGTTCTGGTCATCATTTGGAGGTTGCCTGTTCTGCCTCTGGTGCCGCAGGTCAGGGTGAACGCATTTTGAAGGTAGCCACTGTACTCCAGTATCTGTGGAAACGCAAGCATACCCACGACCCCAAACGATAAGCTCATGTGGGCCTTCCCATTGGTTAGTGAGTAAATTCCGTACCCAGACTTTTGCCCGGGGCAGCTGTCTGTCGCCTGCAGACTGCAATGAGAGAAAATGATTCAGAATAACAGGATTATTTGAATTTTGTGGTACTGTAAGGTGATTAATTGTATACAAAGCTTTTGCTAGTCGGCTCTGTGGGGTTTCTCCATGCATTCCCCTTTTCTGTTTGTCCAAAACACGCTTCAAGGTACCATGAGCGCGTTCGACAATGTCTTGGCCAGTAGGAGAATGTGGGATACCAAAGGTATGGTCTACACCCCATAGGTGTAAAAACTGCCGCATCTTCTCCGAGGCGTAGGCAGGACCATTATCGGTTTTCACAGAAGCTGGCACGCCCAGGACTGAGAAAGCCAATTTCCAATGGGCAATGACATCACGGCCCTTCTCTCCAGTGTGAGCAGTAGCCCACACAGCCGAGGAGAAAGTGTCAATAGACACGTGCACATATTTCAGCCGACCAAATTCTGGGATGTGAGTTACATCCGTTTGCCAAATCTGCAAGGCTTTTAGCCCTCTGGGGTTTACCCCCGCTGGCAAAGGCGCAGCGAGTCCGTGACAGTCAGCACAAGCGCTGACAATGTCGCGCACCTCGGTTGGCGTTAAATGGAACTGCTTCTGCAGGGTATGTGCACTTTGATGGAAGAAACCGTGCGATGCCTTGGCTTGTGCAATTTTGTCAGGCTGAGGCCCTACCCACGCAGGGTTGGCCAGCATGTCAGCCCTGGCATTGCCTTCTGTTAGAAACCCTGGTAAATTGGTGTGGCTTCGAATGTGCAGAATGTAATACGGATGCACTCAAGCCTGAATCGCAGACCACAAGGTTTGCAACAGTGAAAACAGAGCCGCATTGTTCACCTCCTTCAGAAGTGAACAATCTAAGCGTTGAGTTATATCTGCTACATAAGCAGAGTCAGTAACCAAATTCAAAGGTTCCTGTGAGAATCGCTGAAAAGCCATGGTAACAGCCCTTAATTCAACTAACTGAGCAGAGCCTGACTCGGATTGGTGTGTTAATCAACCACCTCAAGGGCAGTGTAGGATACTGTGCGCCCTTGCACACAGTGACCCCTGCTAAAAATTTGTCCCAATCCGTACGCCCCAAGCTGCCAACACATCCCGCCCCCAAAGGTTAAGGGAAGTGGTAGCAACATAAGGCCTAATTGTAGCTGTGTGCCCCTCTAAATCCTTCACCACCACAGGCTGTTCGCTTAAATAGCTCTGTGTGGATCCTCCTAATCCTGCGATGGCCGATCCCACCGGGGCTAAAGGCCATGAGGGAGGCCACGCAGAGAAGGAGATGATAGTTACATAAGCACCCGTATCAATCAAACCTCGAAGCTGAATCCGGGGCAGACGGGCGTTCGGCAGGATCAGGGTACATGTCATCTGTGGCCTTTGGTCAGAGATGTCTGCAGTCCAGAAGGCCTGCGGAAGTCCCGTAGATCCACTGCCGTTATCTTCGTGAGTTTGTTGCTCTATCCTGGGGACACAAGACTTAAAAGGCACCAATTTAGCAAGGCAGGTCTTTTCAGGAATAGTTACAGGGGGTTTTTGCGTGGAGACCATAGCGCAAATCTGACCTTTAAAGTCAGCATCAATAACTCCTGAGTGCACTAAGATTCCTTGATGGGCAACATCAGGTTTTCCCACCAGCATCGCACTGGATCCCTGGGCTAAGGGTCCATATGCATCCAAGGGAACCTTATAAATACCGCTAGAGTCTAAGACGACTGCGGCTGTGGTGTGGACGTCAAACCCGTCTGATCCGTGGGTGCCGTCTGATCCCTGGGTGCCGTCTCTAGGGTGGCTGGGTAGGCCTGTGCCTGTACCTGTGCCACTCTCTGGGGGAGCGACTGCATCGGAGAGCAATTCCCCCTCCTTGCACCCCGGCGGAAGTTTCCCGACAAAGGCTGACCATTGGCATGAGTCCGGGATCTACAGTAGCCCGTGCAATGCCCTGGCCTGCCACACCTTTTGCACTGGGGGATCGGTGTGTTCTCTTTTTGGCTAGGCTTAGGCCACTTCCGTTTCTTCACCTGTTTTGGTTGCTTTGGTTCACGACCAGAAGATGCGTGAACAGGCTGCAGGAACGCAGCCAAAGCAGACCTTCTCTGGCTCCCAGATCCCACCTTAGCGCAGGCTTCGACCATGTCTATTACCTCAGGATCCCCTGGTAAGGCATCTATGATTTTTCTGCACTCCTCGTTTGCGTTCTCTCTCACTAACTGCCTTAACAACAACTGTCTTAACCCGTCATCTTCAACCTGCTTCTCGAGAGAAGCAGCAACTTTCTCTACAAAAGAAAGGAATGACTCTGATTTCCCTTGAACTATTTCAGTATATCGCTTTCTGGGTGCTGACAACTCTATGGTTTTTAACAGGGCAGCCATGCCGACCTGTTGTGCTTGCTGCAGGATGCTAGAGGGCAAGTTACCCTGTAGACTGGGATCAGAGAAGGGACCAGTCCCCATCAAAGCATCCACTCCTGCTGTCTGTCTAGGATCAGCAGCAGGGAGCTGCAAATTTGCTAATGCAGTCTTCTTGGCCAGCTTTCTCCAGGTTGTCTCAAAAACTGTAAATTGTACAGGTTGAAATAGAATTTGACCTAAGTGTCTGATATCAAATGGAGAAAGCAAATCTGTATTTATCACCCTTATTATTTGCATAACCTCAGCAGAACTCAGCCCATATTGTGCCACCTTGGATTGGAGGTCCTGGGCAACTTTCCAAGCAATTACCTCATGCTTGTCATGCTCCCCTGAATCTGGGAGAGCCTTATACACTGGGAAAGCTCGGATCTCTTTTGGGGAACCAGTACCATCCTGAACGTCGGGCACAACCTGCGGATGGAGTGTAACAGCTCCCCGGTTACCCCCAGAATCCTCAGATCTATTTGGCAGTCCAAGGATTTCTAATAACCTCCAGTCACCCTCCCCCAATGCTTGCACCTTAAGAGACTCTAGGAAGCGATTATGATGCGTCGGACGCACTGTTACCGTGCAGTCCGGAAAGGTCCAAGGGCGAGACCGGCGCAGCCTTTTTCTTCGCCGCGCGGCTACAGCCGCCTGACGACCTGAGGCCAGAACCTCATCTGCCTCACTTCCGGACGAGGAATCATCAGGCAAAGGCAACTTTGGGGTGCTGGGAGGGAACAGAAATGTACGGGGAGGGGAGGCACTTTGGCTAGGTTCGCCAGAGCCAGAACAGACAGACTGCAGCTGGCTGCGCGGCAGTTTGTACAGCAGTCTCTTTACGGGAGGCCGTCTCGGCCAGTTCCGACCGAGCCGGTACTGAAGCTGCAGCCGACTCTGGAACTACGGCTGCGCCCGGCGCCGCGGTCGGCGCCGCGCTCGTCTCCCGCACAGCAGCCGCGTTCGGCGCGGTTGCCGCTTCCGCCGCTGTTTCGCGCTCCCCGGGCGCGCTCGGCGCCGCCGTCTCTGGCCGGCGCTCTGCGGACGCGCCCGGCGCCGCTGCCGGTCCGTTCTCTGCGGGCGCTCCCGGCGCCGCCGCTTCTGCCCGCCGCTCAGCAGCCGCCGCCGCTTCCGCGTTTTCCCGCGGCAGCGCTGTTCCCGGTTTCGCCGCCGGCTGCGCCGTTTCTCGGCTCGGAGCTGCGTCTCCCGCTTCTGGCGGGGGGGCCGCGGGCGGCGCGGGCGGCACGGCCGGCGCTGGCGCCGCTTGCGGCGCGGGCTCGGGCATTCGCCGCTCTAACAGGCTGAGCAAGTCCCCCATCCTTTGGGATAGGTTTCGCAGCTCTGCCAGAAAGGGCAAATGCTGCATAAAAGGGTCCATGGCTCGGTTTTGCGACTGCGCAGAACAGTCCAGCGCCAGGGAGGGCAGCGGAGCACAGCCAGGCAGTTCCGGGGGGGGCACGCCCGGCGCTACGCCCGCTAAGTTAGATCCAGGTGCATACGGAACCGAACTAGGACGCTCTCTGGGCGTCCAGTTGGCTAAGCCGCTGATTTGCGGCCCTGGATAAGCCGTGGCTGCCGTCCAGCTGAACGGCAAGGCAGGCTGTGCACCCTGCCTCTGCCCTGACCCCCCCGCCTCTGGCGGCGCGGGGTTCCTGGGGGCTGCGGAGTCCTGAGACTGTGCAGGGTGAGCCGGCGCAGGCTCTGCCTGTGGAGCCGGGGGGGTTATTCCGAATCCACCATCACTTGCCCCAGAAGCCCAGTCAGCGGGGCCCCCCTCGGACATTCCTCCGTCACTCATCACCGAGACAGGCGATCCAGCCCTGCTATCACAGTCAAGGGCTGTCAGCAGAAAAAATAATGAACGCCAGGTTTTGTATAATCCGAACGCTGCCGGCTCCCCAGTCGGGAGCTCGTGTCGGACAGCAGAGCCGAGTTCCTGCCATAAGGCAAAGTCCAGGGCAGTATCTCTGTCCATGGAAATCCCTTTTAAAGTAGCCCAGTCTAATAATTCCCGAACTTTTTCAGGAATGGAGGTTTGCAATATGCTAAACACACCTTTCCAGACCAGTACGACAGCGTCATTCTGTGAGCCGCTGTTCTCCATTTCTCAGTTCTGTCGGACCTCCCGGTCCTGGGGGGGGTAAAAGGAACAGCGTACCTCTACAGGAATTCGGCTTGGCTCGCAGCAGCAGGACACGTCAGAGAGTGCAAATCACGTCGGGCAGCACCAAATATTACCGCAGGCCTGGTTCCTACGCTATATCACCGTGTCCCGCAGCTATAGGGAGGAGGAGGAGAAGAAGATCCAGCAGGCAGGAATTGTGCAGCAAGATTGATTTATTTGATTATTTTACAAACTCTTTTATAGACTTTTTTCTTCATAGTCTAATTGGACAAAGGACCAGCCACCCCTTGGGGGTGATTGGCCAAAATCCTAAAACATCCATTATCAAAATATTTTCTACTATACCATAAACAAGACTTTCCAAGGTTGCAGGTGGCTTGGTTGTTTACATTCCCTGCTACCTCTTCTGTGAGAGAGAAAAGTCTCTCACGGACTTAGAAAAATAACAAGAAGATCCTCACTAACAGCATTTTTGTACCTACACAGAACCTCCTAGAAATAAGGCTCCATGGTGACACCGTGGCGAATCATGGAATCAAGGAGCCCGTTGTGACACAGAGAGGCCGCCTGGAAGCAATGGTCCATTGTTACACTGCGGATTCAAGAAGACCATGGGGACAGCACGGAACCTCATGGAACCATCCCTCCATTGGGACACAGCGGGGCCTCATGGACACAAGGGGACCATTGTGGCAAAGCAGGGCCTCATGGAAGCATGGAGAGCATTGTGACATTGTGGGCAATCATGGAAGCATGGAGAGCATTGTGCCACTAAGGAAACTGATGGAACCAAGGCGATCCCTGGGACACAATGGAAGCACATGGAATCAAGGCTCCATGATGACTTTGGAGGGCCTCATGGAGCACAGGATCCATTGTGACACAGCAAGACCTCATGGAACCAAGGAGCCTTTGTGATACTCCAGATGCGCATGGAAGCCAGGGTGCACTGGGACACAGCGGGGCCTTGTTGGAACCAAAGACACCTCTGCAAAAAGCAGGGTAGCTCACAGAACCAAGGAGTCCATTGTTACATTGTAGAAAATTATACATTACATTCTAGAAAACCTATGGAACCAAGGGGCTATTGTGACACAGTGGGGCCACATGGAAGCAATTGTCCATTATGACAATGTGGATCAAAGGTGAGCATGGTGACACTGCGGAACCTCATGGAAGCAAGGAGCCATTGTGACAAAGTGGGGCCTCATGGAATCAAGGAGACCATGGTGACACAGGTGATGCACATGAAGCCAAGGAGCCATTGTGACCCAGTGGGGCCTCATGGAATCAAGGAGACCATGGTGACACAGGTGCTGCACATGAAGCCAAGGAGCCATTGTGACACAGTGGGGCCTCATGGAATCAAGGAGACCATGGTGACACAGGTGATGCACATGAAGCCAAGGAGCCATTGTGACACAGTGGGGCTTCTTCCCTTCAGCTCTGCAGCTGGCTGTCCCAGGCCACGGCACCATGTGCCAAGTGCTCTCCTCAGGGCTCTGCCTGCACACAGGCCCAGAGAAGTTTTCCTCTTTGTAAGGAAAGAATGAAAAAGCCTGAGCAGGTTTCCTAAACAACAAACCCTACATGCTCAGTCCAGGCTGCCTGCAATGATGTCCCCTTTCTACAAGGGACACTGTGAGCAGGAATGATCTCTGGGAGCAGAATTCCCGCAGTCTTTCCACGGAATTCTCTGTCCCTGTCCTTTGCCTGGCTCTCTGTTGCAGATGGAAGCTGCTGCTGCCATTCTCAGCTTGAAGCCCTCTTTTGATGCAAGCAGGTGCTCCCAGGTGTGTTCAGCAGCTGTTGCTCAGTGTTGATGCAAAGCTTTTGTGTTCCTCATGGAAGCAAGGAGCCATTGTGACACTGCAGGGGCTCATGGCATCAAGGAGACAATTGTGACACTACAGAACTATTACCGCAGGCCTGTTTCCTACGGTATATCACCGTGTCCCGCAGCTATAGGGAGGAGGAGGAGAAGAAGATCCAGCAGGCAGGAATTGTGCAGCAAGATTGATTTATTTAATTATTTTACAAACTCTTTTATAGACTTTTTTCTTCATAGTCTAATTGGACAAAGGACCAGCCACCCCTTGGGGGTGATTGGCCAAAATCCAAAAAAAATCCATTATCAAAATATTTTCTACTATACCATAAACAAGACTTTCCAAGGTTGCAGGTGGCTTGGTTGTTTACATTCCCTGCTACCTCTTCTGTGAGAGAGAAAAGTCTCTCACGGACTTAGAAAAATAACAAGAAGATCCTCACTAACAGCATTTTTGTACCTACAATTCCCCCTTTTTGTTTTATAAGATAACAACCCTACTATTAATCCTAAATAGAAATCTACATCAGTTATTAATTCTAAAAATGTCCTTAAGGCTTTAACTATCTGACTCCGTAACAAGAAATTCAAAATTCAGTCTCTGCTTGTGGAAGGACCATCCCAGTCTCTGCTTGTAGAAGGACCATCTGCCTGATGGTTGACATCCTGGTCATCATCAGAAGAGTCATTAGGCTGATGATCTACATTCTGGTCGCCATTTGGATGGTTGGCGTTCTGGTCATCATTTGGAGGTTGCCTGTTCTGCCTCTGGTGCCGCAGGTCAGGGTGAACGCATTTTGAAGGTAGCCACTGTACTCCAGTATCTGTGGAAACGCAAGCATACCCACGACCCCAAACGATAAGCTCATGTGGGCCTTCCCATTGGTTAGTGAGTAAATTCCGTACCCAGACTTTTGCCCGGGGCAGCTGTCTGTCGCCTGCAGACTGCAATGAGAGAAAATGATTCAGAATAACAGGATTATTTGAATTTTGTGGTACTGTAAGGTGATTAATTGTATACAAAGCTTTTGCTAGTCGGCTCTGTGGGGTTTCTCCATGCATTCCCCTTTTCTGTTTGTCCAAAACACGCTTCAAGGTACCATGAGCGCGTTCGACAATGTCTTGGCCAGTAGGAGAATGTGGGATACCAAAGGTATGGTCTACACCCCATAGGTGTAAAAACTGCCGCATCTTCTCCGAGGCGTAGGCAGGACCATTATCGGTTTTCACAGAAGCTGGCACGCCCAGGACTGAGAAAGCCAATTTCCAATGGGCAATGACATCACGGCCCTTCTCTCCAGTGTGAGCAGTAGCCCACACAGCCGAGGAGAAAGTGTCAATAGACACGTGCACATATTTCAGCCGACCAAATTCTGGGATGTGAGTTACATCCGTTTGCCAAATCTGCAAGGCTTTTAGCCCTCTGGGGTTTACCCCCGCTGGCAAAGGCGCAGCGAGTCCGTGACAGTCAGCACAAGCGCTGACAATGTCGCGCACCTCGGTTGGCGTTAAATGGAACTGCTTCTGCAGGGTATGTGCACTTTGATGGAAGAAACCGTGCGATGCCTTGGCTTGTGCAATTTTGTCAGGCTGAGGCCCTACCCACGCAGGGTTGGCCAGCATGTCAGCCCTGGCATTGCCTTCTGTTAGAAACCCTGGTAAATTGGTGTGGCTTCGAATGTGCAGAATGTAATACGGATGCACTCAAGCCTGAATCGCAGACCACAAGGTTTGCAACAGTGAAAACAGAGCCGCATTGTTCACCTCCTTCAGAAGTGAACAATCTAAGCGTTGAGTTATATCTGCTACATAAGCAGAGTCAGTAACCAAATTCAAAGGTTCCTGTGAGAATCGCTGAAAAGCCATGGTAACAGCCCTTAATTCAACTAACTGAGCAGAGCCTGACTCGGATTGGTGTGTTAATCAACCACCTCAAGGGCAGTGTAGGATACTGTGCGCCCTTGCACACAGTGACCCCTGCTAAAAATTTGTCCCAATCCGTACGCCCCAAGCTGCCAACACATCCCGCCCCCAAAGGTTAAGGGAAGTGGTAGCAACATAAGGCCTAATTGTAGCTGTGTGCCCCTCTAAATCCTTCACCACCACAGGCTGTTCGCTTAAATAGCTCTGTGTGGATCCTCCTAATCCTGCGATGGCCGATCCCACCGGGGCTAAAGGCCATGAGGGAGGCCACGCAGAGAAGGAGATGATAGTTACATAAGCACCCGTATCAATCAAACCTCGAAGCTGAATCCGGGGCAGACGGGCGTTCGGCAGGATCAGGGTACATGTCATCTGTGGCCTTTGGTCAGAGATGTCTGCAGTCCAGAAGGCCTGCGGAAGTCCCGTAGATCCACTGCCGTTATCTTCGTGAGTTTGTTGCTCTATCCTGGGGACACAAGACTTAAAAGGCACCAATTTAGCAAGGCAGGTCTTTTCAGGAATAGTTACAGGGGGTTTTTGCGTGGAGACCATAGCGCAAATCTGACCTTTAAAGTCAGCATCAATAACTCCTGAGTGCACTAAGATTCCTTGATGGGCAACATCAGGTTTTCCCACCAGCATCGCACTGGATCCCTGGGCTAAGGGTCCATATGCATCCAAGGGAACCTTATAAATACCGCTAGAGTCTAAGACGACTGCGGCTGTGGTGTGGACGTCAAACCCGTCTGATCCGTGGGTGCCGTCTGATCCCTGGGTGCCGTCTCTAGGGTGGCTGGGTAGGCCTGTGCCTGTACCTGTGCCACTCTCTGGGGGAGCGACTGCATCGGAGAGCAATTCCCCCTCCTTGCACCCCGGCGGAAGTTTCCCGACAAAGGCTGACCATTGGCATGAGTCCGGGATCTACAGTAGCCCGTGCAATGCCCTGGCCTGCCACACCTTTTGCACTGGGGGATCGGTGTGTTCTCTTTTTGGCTAGGCTTAGGCCGCTTCCGTTTCTTCACCTGTTTTGGTTGCTTTGGTTCACGACCAGAAGATGCGTGAACAGGCTGCAGGAACGCAGCCAAAGCAGACCTTCTCTGGCTCCCAGATCCCACCTTAGCGCAGGCTTCGACCATGTCTATTACCTCAGGATCCCCTGGTAAGGCATCTATGATTTTTCTGCACTCCTCGTTTGCGTTCTCTCTCACTAACTGCCTTAACAACAACTGTCTTAACCCGTCATCTTCAACCTGCTTCTCGAGAGAAGCAGCAACTTTCTCTACAAAAGAAAGGAATGACTCTGATTTCCCTTGAACTATTTCAGTATATCGCTTTCTGGGTGCTGACAACTCTATGGTTTTTAACAGGGCAGCCATGCCGACCTGTTGTGCTTGCTGCAGGATGCTAGAGGGCAAGTTACCCTGTAGACTGGGATCAGAGAAGGGACCAGTCCCCATCAAAGCATCCACTCCTGCTGTCTGTCTAGGATCAGCAGCAGGGAGCTGCAAATTTGCTAATGCAGTCTTCTTGGCCAGCTTTCTCCAGGTTGTCTCAAAAACTGTAAATTGCACAGGTTGAAATAGAATTTGACCTAAGTGTCTGATATCAAATGGAGAAAGCAAATCTGTATTTATCACCCTTATTATTTGCATAACCTCAGCAGAACCCAGCCCATATTGTGCCACCTTGGATTGGAGGTCCTGGGCAACTTTCCAAGCAATTACCTCATGCTTGTCATGCTCCCCTGAATCTGGGAGAGCCTTATACACTGGGAAAGCTCGGATCTCTTTTGGGGAACCAGTACCATCCTGAACGTCGGGCACAACCTGCGGATGGAGTGTAACAGCTCCCCGGTTACCCCCAGAATCCTCAGATCTATTTGGCAGTCCAAGGATTTCTAATAACCTCCAGTCACCCTCCCCCAATGCTTGCACCTTAAGAGACTCTAGGAAGCGATTATGATGCGTCGGACGCACTGTTACCGTGCAGTCCGGAAAGGTCCAAGGGCGAGACCGGCGCAGCCTTTTTCTTCGCCGCGCGGCTACAGCCGCCTGACGACCTGAGGCCAGAACCTCATCTGCCTCACTTCCGGACGAGGAATCATCAGGCAAAGGCAACTTTGGGGTGCTGGGAGGGAACAGAAATGTACGGGGAGGGGAGGCACTTTGGCTAGGTTCGCCAGAGCCAGAACAGACAGACTGCAGCTGGCTGCGCGGCAGTTTGTACAGCAGTCTCTTTACGGGAGGCCGTCTCGGCCAGTTCCGACCGAGCCGGTACTGAAGCTGCAGCCGACTCTGGAACTACGGCTGCGCCCGGCGCCGCGGTCGGCGCCGCGCTCGTCTCCCGCACAGCAGCCGCGTTCGGCGCGGTTGCCGCTTCCGCCGCTGTTTCGCGCTCCCCGGGCGCGCTCGGCGCCGCCGTCTCTGGCCGGCGCTCTGCGGACGCGCCCGGCGCCGCTGCCGGTCCGTTCTCTGCGGGCGCTCCCGGCGCCGCCGCTTCTGCCCGCCGCTCAGCAGCCGCCGCCGCTTCCGCGTTTTCCCGCGGCAGCGCTGTTCCCGGTTTCGCCGCCGGCTGCGCCGTTTCTCGGCTCGGAGCTGCGTCTCCCGCTTCTGGCGGGGGGGCCGCGGGCGGCGCGGGCGGCACGGCCGGCGCTGGCGCCGCTTGCGGCGCGGGCTCGGGCATTCGCCGCTCTAACAGGCTGAGCAAGTCCCCCATCCTTTGGGATAGGTTTCGCAGCTCTGCCAGAAAGGGCAAATGCTGCATAAAAGGGTCCATGGCTCGGTTTTGCGACTGCGCAGAACAGTCCAGCGCCAGGGAGGGCAGCGGAGCACAGCCAGGCAGTTCCGGGGGGGGCACGCCCGGCGCTACGCCCGCTAAGTTAGATCCAGGTGCATACGGAACCGAACTAGGACGCTCTCTGGGCGTCCAGTTGGCTAAGCCGCTGATTTGCGGCCCTGGATAAGCCGTGGCTGCCGTCCAGCTGAACGGCAAGGCAGGCTGTGCACCCTGCCTCTGCCCTGACCCCCCCGCCTCTGGCGGCGCGGGGTTCCTGGGGGCTGCGGAGTCCTGAGACTGTGCAGGGTGAGCCGGCGCAGGCTCTGCCTGTGGAGCCGGGGGGGTTATTCCGAATCCACCATCACTTGCCCCAGAAGCCCAGTCAGCGGGGCCCCCCTCGGACATTCCTCCGTCACTCATCACCGAGACAGGCGATCCAGCCCTGCTATCACAGTCAAGGGCTGTCAGCAGAAAAAATAATGAACGCCAGGTTTTGTATAATCCGAACGCTGCCGGCTCCCCAGTCGGGAGCTCGTGTCGGACAGCAGAGCCGAGTTCCTGCCATAAGGCAAAGTCCAGGGCAGTATCTCTGTCCATGGAAATCCCTTTTAAAGTAGCCCAGTCTAATAATTCCCGAACTTTTTCAGGAATGGAGGTTTGCAATATGCTAAACACACCTTTCCAGACCAGTACGACAGCGTCATTCTGTGAGCCGCTGTTCTCCATTTCTCAGTTCTGTCGGACCTCCCGGTCCTGGGGGGGGTAAAAGGAACAGCGTACCTCTACAGGAATTCGGCTTGGCTCGCAGCAGCAGGACACGTCAGAGAGTGCAAATCACGTCGGGCAGCACCAAATATTACCGCAGGCCTGGTTCCTACGCTATATCACCGTGTCCCGCAGCTATAGGGAGGAGGAGGAGAAGAAGATCCAGCAGGCAGGAATTGTGCAGCAAGATTGATTTATTTGATTATTTTACAAACTCTTTTATAGACTTTTTTCTTCATAGTCTAATTGGACAAAGGACCAGCCACCCCTTGGGGGTGATTGGCCAAAATCCTAAAACATCCATTATCAAAATATTTTCTACTATACCATAAACAAGACTTTCCAAGGTTGCAGGTGGCTTGGTTGTTTACATTCCCTGCTACCTCTTCTGTGAGAGAGAAAAGTCTCTCACGGACTTAGAAAAATAACAAGAAGATCCTCACTAACAGCATTTTTGTACCTACACAGAACCTCCTAGAAATAAGGCTCCATGGTGACACCGTGGCGAATCATGGAATCAAGGAGCCCGTTGTGACACAGAGAGGCCGCCTGGAAGCAATGGTCCATTGTTACACTGCGGATTCAAGAAGACCATGGGGACAGCACGGAACCTCATGGAACCATCCCTCCATTGGGACACAGCGGGGCCTCATGGACACAAGGGGACCATTGTGGCAAAGCAGGGCCTCATGGAAGCATGGAGAGCATTGTGACATTGTGGGCAATCATGGAAGCATGGAGAGCATTGTGCCACTAAGGAAACTGATGGAACCAAGGCGATCCCTGGGACACAATGGAAGCACATGGAATCAAGGCTCCATGATGACTTTGGAGGGCCTCATGGAGCACAGGATCCATTGTGACACAGCAAGACCTCATGGAACCAAGGAGCCTTTGTGATACTCCAGATGCGCATGGAAGCCAGGGTGCACTGGGACACAGAGGGGCCTTGTTGGAACCAAAGACACCTCTGCAAAAAGCAGGGTAGCTCACAAAACCAAGGAGTCCATTGTTACATTGTAGAAAATTATACATTACATTCTAGAAAACCTATGGAACCAAGGGGCTATTGTGACACAGTGGGGCCACATGGAAGCAATTGTCCATTATGACAATGTGGATCAAAGGTGAGCATGGTGACACTGCGGAACCTCATGGAAGCAAGGAGCCATTGTGACAAAGTGGGGCCTCATGGAATCAAGGAGACCATGGTGACACAGGTGATGCACATGAAGCCAAGGAGCCATTGTGACCCAGTGGGGCCTCATGGAATCAAGGAGACCATGGTGACACAGGTGATGCACATGAAGCCAAGGAGCCATTGTGACACAGTGGGGCCTCATGGAATCAAGGAGACCATGGTGACACAGGTGATGCACATGAAGCCAAGGAGCCATTGTGACACAGTGGGGCCTCATGGAATCAAGGAGACCATGGTGACACAGGTGATGCACATGAAGCCAAGGAGCCATTGTGACACAGTGGGGCCTCATGGAATCAAGGAGACCATGGTGACACAGGTGATGCACATGAAGCCAAGGAGCCATTGTGACACAACTGGTCTTCTTCCCTTCAGCTCTGCAGCTGGCGGTCCCAGCCCACGGCACCATGTGCCAACTGCTCTCCTTAGGGCTCTGCCTGCACACAGGCCCAGAGAAGTTTTCCTGTTTGTAAGGAAAGAATGGAAAAGCCTGAGCAGCTTTCCTAAACAACAAACCCACATGCTCAGTCCAGGCTGCCTGCAATGATGTCCCCTTTCTACAAGGGACACTGTGAGCAGGAATGATCTCTGAGAGCAGAATTCTCGCAGTCTTTCCACTGAATTCTCTGTCCCTGTCCTTTGCCTGGCTCTCTGTTGCAGATGGAAGCTGCTGCTGCCATTCTCAGCTTGAAGCCCTCTTTTGATGCAAGCAGGTGCTCCCAGGTGTGTTCAGCAGCTGTTGCTCAGTGTTGATGCAAAGCTTTTGTGTTCCTCATGGAAGCAAGGAGCCATTGTGACACTGCAGGGGCTCATGGCATCAAGGAGACAATTGTGACACTACAGAACTATTACCGCAGGCCTGTTTCCTACGGTATATCACCGTGTCCCGCAGCTATAGGGAGGAGGAGGAGAAGAAGATCCAGCAGGCAGGAATTGTGCAGCAAGATTGATTTATTTAATTATTTTACAAACTCTTTTATAGACTTTTTTCTTCATAGTCTAATTGGACAAAGGACCAGCCACCCCTTGGGGGTGATTGGCCAAAATCCAAAAAAAATCCATTATCAAAATATTTTCTACTATACCATAAACAAGACTTTCCAAGGTTGCAGGTGGCTTGGTTGTTTACATTCCCTGCTACCTCTTCTGTGAGAGAGAAAAGTCTCTCACGGACTTAGAAAAATAACAAGAAGATCCTCACTAACAGCATTTTTGTACCTACAATTCCCCCTTTTTGTTTTATAAGATAACAACCCTACTATTAATCCTAAATAGAAATCTACATCAGTTATTAATTCTAAAAATGTCCTTAAGGCTTTAACTATCTGACTCCGTAACAAGAAATTCAAAATTCAGTCTCTGCTTGTGGAAGGACCATCCCAGTCTCTGCTTGTAGAAGGACCATCTGCCTGATGGTTGACATCCTGGTCATCATCAGAAGAGTCATTAGGCTGATGATCTACATTCTGGTCGCCATTTGGATGGTTGGCGTTCTGGTCATCATTTGGAGGTTGCCTGTTCTGCCTCTGGTGCCGCAGGTCAGGGTGAACGCATTTTGAAGGTAGCCACTGTACTCCAGTATCTGTGGAAATGCAAGCATACCCACGACCCCAAACGATAAGCTCATGTGGGCCTTCCCATTGGTTAGTGAGTAAATTCCGTACCCAGACTTTTGCCCGGGGCAGCTGTCTGTCGCCTGCAGACTGCAATGAGAGAAAATGATTCAGAATAACAGGATTATTTGAATTTTGTGGTACTGTAAGGTGATTAATTGTATACAAAGCTTTTGCTAGTCGGCTCTGTGGGGTTTCTCCATGCATTCCCCTTTTCTGTTTGTCCAAAACACGCTTCAAGGTACCATGAGCGCGTTCGACAATGTCTTGGCCAGTAGGAGAATGTGGGATACCAAAGGTATGGTCTACACCCCATAGGTGTAAAAACTGCCGCATCTTCTCCGAGGCGTAGGCAGGACCATTATCGGTTTTCACAGAAGCTGGCACGCCCAGGACTGAGAAAGCCAATTTCCAATGGGCAATGACATCACGGCCCTTCTCTCCAGTGTGAGCAGTAGCCCACACAGCCGAGGAGAAAGTGTCAATAGACACGTGCACATATTTCAGCCGACCAAATTCTGGGATGTGAGTTACATCCGTTTGCCAAATCTGCAAGGCTTTTAGCCCTCTGGGGTTTACCCCCGCTGGCAAAGGCGCAGCGAGTCCGTGACAGTCAGCACAAGCGCTGACAATGTCGCGCACCTCGGTTGGCGTTAAATGGAACTGCTTCTGCAGGGTATGTGCACTTTGATGGAAGAAACCGTGCGATGCCTTGGCTTGTGCAATTTTGTCAGGCTGAGGCCCTACCCACGCAGGGTTGGCCAGCATGTCAGCCCTGGCATTGCCTTCTGTTAGAAACCCTGGTAAATTGGTGTGGCTTCGAATGTGCAGAATGTAATACGGATGCACTCAAGCCTGAATCGCAGACCACAAGGTTTGCAACAGTGAAAACAGAGCCGCATTGTTCACCTCCTTCAGAAGTGAACAATCTAAGCGTTGAGTTATATCTGCTACATAAGCAGAGTCAGTAACCAAATTCAAAGGTTCCTGTGAGAATCGCTGAAAAGCCATGGTAACAGCCCTTAATTCAACTAACTGAGCAGAGCCTGACTCGGATTGGTGTGTTAATCAACCACCTCAAGGGCAGTGTAGGATACTGTGCGCCCTTGCACACAGTGACCCCTGCTAAAAATTTGTCCCAATCCGTACGCCCCAAGCTGCCAACACATCCCGCCCCCAAAGGTTAAGGGAAGTGGTAGCAACATAAGGCCTAATTGTAGCTGTGTGCCCCTCTAAATCCTTCACCACCACAGGCTGTTCGCTTAAATAGCTCTGTGTGGATCCTCCTAATCCTGCGATGGCCGATCCCACCGGGGCTAAAGGCCATGAGGGAGGCCACGCAGAGAAGGAGATGATAGTTACATAAGCACCCGTATCAATCAAACCTCGAAGCTGAATCCGGGGCAGACGGGCGTTCGGCAGGATCAGGGTACATGTCATCTGTGGCCTTTGGTCAGAGATGTCTGCAGTCCAGAAGGCCTGCGGAAGTCCCGTAGATCCACTGCCGTTATCTTCGTGAGTTTGTTGCTCTATCCTGGGGACACAAGACTTAAAAGGCACCAATTTAGCAAGGCAGGTCTTTTCAGGAATAGTTACAGGGGGTTTTTGCGTGGAGACCATAGCGCAAATCTGACCTTTAAAGTCAGCATCAATAACTCCTGAGTGCACTAAGATTCCTTGATGGGCAACATCAGGTTTTCCCACCAGCATCGCACTGGATCCCTGGGCTAAGGGTCCATATGCATCCAAGGGAACCTTATAAATACCGCTAGAGTCTAAGACGACTGCGGCTGTGGTGTGGACGTCAAACCCGTCTGATCCGTGGGTGCCGTCTGATCCCTGGGTGCCGTCTCTAGGGTGGCTGGGTAGGCCTGTGCCTGTACCTGTGCCACTCTCTGGGGGAGCGACTGCATCGGAGAGCAATTCCCCCTCCTTGCACCCCGGCGGAAGTTTCCCGACAAAGGCTGACCATTGGCATGAGTCCGGGATCTACAGTAGCCCGTGCAATGCCCTGGCCTGCCACACCTTTTGCACTGGGGGATCGGTGTGTTCTCTTTTTGGCTAGGCTTAGGCCGCTTCCGTTTCTTCACCTGTTTTGGTTGCTTTGGTTCACGACCAGAAGATGCGTGAACAGGCTGCAGGAACGCAGCCAAAGCAGACCTTCTCTGGCTCCCAGATCCCACCTTAGCGCAGGCTTCGACCATGTCTATTACCTCAGGATCCCCTGGTAAGGCATCTATGATTTTTCTGCACTCCTCGTTTGCGTTCTCTCTCACTAACTGCCTTAACAACAACTGTCTTAACCCGTCATCTTCAACCTGCTTCTCGAGAGAAGCAGCAACTTTCTCTACAAAAGAAAGGAATGACTCTGATTTCCCTTGAACTATTTCAGTATATCGCTTTCTGGGTGCTGACAACTCTATGGTTTTTAACAGGGCAGCCATGCCGACCTGTTGTGCTTGCTGCAGGATGCTAGAGGGCAAGTTACCCTGTAGACTGGGATCAGAGAAGGGACCAGTCCCCATCAAAGCATCCACTCCTGCTGTCTGTCTAGGATCAGCAGCAGGGAGCTGCAAATTTGCTAATGCAGTCTTCTTGGCCAGCTTTCTCCAGGTTGTCTCAAAAACTGTAAATTGTACAGGTTGAAATAGAATTTGACCTAAGTGTCTGATATCAAATGGAGAAAGCAAATCTGTATTTATCACCCTTATTATTTGCATAACCTCAGCAGAACCCAGCCCATATTGTGCCACCTTGGATTGGAGGTCCTGGGCAACTTTCCAAGCAATTACCTCATGCTTGTCATGCTCCCCTGAATCTGGGAGAGCCTTATACACTGGGAAAGCTCGGATCTCTTTTGGGGAACCAGTACCATCCTGAACGTCGGGCACAACCTGCGGATGGAGTGTAACAGCTCCCCGGTTACCCCCAGAATCCTCAGATCTATTTGGCAGTCCAAGGATTTCTAATAACCTCCAGTCACCCTCCCCCAATGCTTGCACCTTAAGAGACTCTAGGAAGCGATTATGATGCGTCGGACGCACTGTTACCGTGCAGTCCGGAAAGGTCCAAGGGCGAGACCGGCGCAGCCTTTTTCTTCGCCGCGCGGCTACAGCCGCCTGACGACCTGAGGCCAGAACCTCATCTGCCTCACTTCCGGACGAGGAATCATCAGGCAAAGGCAACTTTGGGGTGCTGGGAGGGAACAGAAATGTACGGGGAGGGGAGGCACTTTGGCTAGGTTCGCCAGAGCCAGAACAGACAGGACAGACTGCAGCTGGCTGCGCGGCAGTTTGTACAGCAGTCTCTTTACGGGAGGCCGTCTCGGCCAGTTCCGACCGAGCCGGTACTGAAGCTGCAGCCGACTCTGGAACTACGGCTGCGCCCGGCGCCGCGGTCGGCGCCGCGCTCGTCTCCCGCACAGCAGCCGCGTTCGGCGCGGTTGCCGCTTCCGCCGCTGTTTCGCGCTCCCCGGGCGCGCTCGGCGCCGCCGTCTCTGGCCGGCGCTCTGCGGACGCGCCCGGCGCCGCTGCCGGTCCGTTCTCTGCGGGCGCTCCCGGCGCCGCCGCTTCTGCCCGCCGCTCAGCAGCCGCCGCCGCTTCCGCGTTTTCCCGCGGCAGCGCTGTTCCCGGTTTCGCCGCCGGCTGCGCCGTTTCTCGGCTCGGAGCTGCGTCTCCCGCTTCTGGCGGGGGGGCCGCGGGCGGCGCGGGCGGCACGGCCGGCGCTGGCGCCGCTTGCGGCGCGGGCTCGGGCATTCGCCGCTCTAACAGGCTGAGCAAGTCCCCCATCCTTTGGGATAGGTTTCGCAGCTCTGCCAGAAAGGGCAAATGCTGCATAAAAGGGTCCATGGCTCGGTTTTGCGACTGCGCAGAACAGTCCAGCGCCAGGGAGGGCAGCGGAGCACAGCCAGGCAGTTCCGGGGGGGGCACGCCCGGCGCTACGCCCGCTAAGTTAGATCCAGGTGCATACGGAACCGAACTAGGACGCTCTCTGGGCGTCCAGTTGGCTAAGCCGCTGATTTGCGGCCCTGGATAAGCCGTGGCTGCCGTCCAGCTGAACGGCAAGGCAGGCTGTGCACCCTGCCTCTGCCCTGACCCCCCCGCCTCTGGCGGCGCGGGGTTCCTGGGGGCTGCGGAGTCCTGAGACTGTGCAGGGTGAGCCGGCGCAGGCTCTGCCTGTGGAGCCGGGGGGGTTATTCCGAATCCACCATCACTTGCCCCAGAAGCCCAGTCAGCGGGGCCCCCCTCGGACATTCCTCCGTCACTCATCACCGAGACAGGCGATCCAGCCCTGCTATCACAGTCAAGGGCTGTCAGCAGAAAAAATAATGAACGCCAGGTTTTGTATAATCCGAACGCTGCCGGCTCCCCAGTCGGGAGCTCGTGTCGGACAGCAGAGCCGAGTTCCTGCCATAAGGCAAAGTCCAGGGCAGTATCTCTGTCCATGGAAATCCCTTTTAAAGTAGCCCAGTCTAATAATTCCCGAACTTTTTCAGGAATGGAGGTTTGCAATATGCTAAACACACCTTTCCAGACCAGTACGACAGCGTCATTCTGTGAGCCGCTGTTCTCCATTTCTCAGTTCTGTCGGACCTCCCGGTCCTGGGGGGGTAAAAGGAACAGCGTACCTCTACAGGAATTCGGCTTGGCTCGCAGCAGCAGGACACGTCAGAGAGTGCAAATCACGTCGGGCAGCACCAAATATTACCGCAGGCCTGGTTCCTACGCTATATCACCGTGTCCCGCAGCTATAGGGAGGAGGAGGAGAAGAAGATCCAGCAGGCAGGAATTGTGCAGCAAGATTGATTTATTTGATTATTTTACAAACTCTTTTATAGACTTTTTTCTTCATAGTCTAATTGGACAAAGGACCAGCCACCCCTTGGGGGTGATTGGCCAAAATCCTAAAACATCCATTATCAAAATATTTTCTACTATACCATAAACAAGACTTTCCAAGGTTGCAGGTGGCTTGGTTGTTTACATTCCCTGCTACCTCTTCTGTGAGAGAGAAAAGTCTCTCACGGACTTAGAAAAATAACAAGAAGATCCTCACTAACAGCATTTTTGTACCTACACAGAACCTCCTAGAAATAAGGCTCCATGGTGACACCGTGGCGAATCATGGAATCAAGGAGCCCGTTGTGACACAGAGAGGCCGCCTGGAAGCAATGGTCCATTGTTACACTGCGGATTCAAGAAGACCATGGGGACAGCACGGAACCTCATGGAACCATCCCTCCATTGGGACACAGCGGGGCCTCATGGACACAAGGGGACCATTGTGGCAAAGCAGGGCCTCATGGAAGCATGGAGAGCATTGTGACATTGTGGGCAATCATGGAAGCATGGAGAGCATTGTGCCACTAAGGAAACTGATGGAACCAAGGCGATCCCTGGGACACAATGGAAGCACATGGAATCAAGGCTCCATGATGACTTTGGAGGGCCTCATGGAGCACCGGATCCATTGTGACACAGCAAGACCTCGTGGAACCAAGGAGCCTTTGTGATACTCCAGATGCGCATGGAAGCCAGGGTGCACTGAGACACAGCGGGGCCTTGTTGGAACCAAAGACACCTCTGCAAAAAGCAGGGTAGCTCACAGAACCAAGGAGTCCATTGTTACATTGTAGAAAATTATACATTACATTCTAGAAAACCTATGGAACCAAGGGGCTATTGTGACACAGTGGGGCCACATGGAAGCAATTGTCCATTATGACAATGTGGATCAAAGGTGAGCATGGTGACACTGCGGAACCTCATGGAAGCAAGGAGCCATTGTGACACAGTGGGGCCTCATGGAATCAAGGAGACCATGGTGACACAGGTGATGCACATGAAGCCAAGGAGCCATTGTGACCCAGTGTGGCCTCATGGAATCAAGGAGACCATGGTGACACAGGTGATGCACATGAAGCCAAGGAGCCATTGTGACACAGCGGGGCTTCTTCCCTTCAGCTCTGCAGCTGGCTGTCCCAGCCCATGGCACCATGTGCCAAGTGCTCTCCTCAGGCCTCTGCCTGCACACAGGCCCAGGGAAGTTTTCCTGATGTAAGGAAAGAATGGAAAAGCCTGAGCAGGTTTCCTCAACAACAGACCCACATACTCAGTCCAAGCTGCCTGCAATGATGTCCCCTTTCTACAAGGGACACTGTGAGCAGGAATGATCTCTGGGAGCAGAATTCTCGCAGTCTTTCCACTGAATTCTCTGTCCCTGTCCTTTGCCTGGCTCTCTGTTGCGGATGGAAGCTGCTGCTGCCATTCTCAGCTTGAAGCCCTCTTTTGATGCAAGCAGGTGCTCCCAGGTGTGTTCAGCAGCTGTTGCTCAGTGTTGATGCAAAGCTTTTGTGTTCCTCATGGAAGCAAGGAGCCATTGTGACGCTGCAGGGGCTCATGGGATCAAGGAGACAATCGTGACAGTACAGAACCTCCTAGAAACAAGGCTCCATGGTGACACCGTGGCGAATCATGGAATCAAGGAGCCCGTTGTGACACAGAGAGGCCGCCTGGAAGCAATGGTCCATTGTTACACTGCGGATTCAAGAAGACCATGGGGACAGCACGGAACCTCATGGAACCATCCGTCCATTGGGACACAGCGGGGCCTCATGGACACAAGGGGAGCATTGTGGCAAAGCAGGGCCTCATGGAAGCATGGAGAGCATTGTGACATTGTGGGCAATCATGGAAGCATGGAGAGCATTGTGCCACTAAGGAAACTGATGGAACCAAGGCGATCCCTGGGACACAATGGAAGCACATGGAATCAAGGCTCCATGATGACTTTGGAGGGCCTCATGGAGCACAGGATCCATTGTGACACAGCAAGACCTCATGGAACCAAGGAGCCTTTGTGATACTCCAGATGCGCATGGAAGCCAGGGTGCACTGGGACACAGAGGGGCCTTGTTGGAACCAAAGACACCTCTGCAAAAAGCAGGGTAGCTCACAGAACCAAGGAGTCCATTGTTACATTGTAGAAAATTATACATTACATTCTAGAAAACCTATGGAACCAAGGGGCTATTGTGACACAGTGGGGCCACATGGAAGCAATTGTCCATTATGACAATGTGGATCAAAGGTGAGCATGGTGACACTGCGGAACCTCATGGAAGCAAGGAGCCATTGTGACAAAGTGGGGCCTCATGGAATCAAGGAGACCATGGTGACACAGGTGATGCACATGAAGCCAAGGAGCCATTGTGACCCAGTGGGGCCTCATGGAATCAAGGAGACCATGGTGACACAGGTGATGCACATGAAGCCAAGGAGCCATTGTGACCCAGTGGGGCCTCATGGAATCAAGGAGACCATGGTGACACAGGTGATGCACATGAAGCCAAGGAGCCATTGTGAGACAGTGGGGCCTCATGGAATCAAGGAGACCATGGTGACACAGGTGATGCACATGAAGCCAAGGAGCCATTGTGACACAGTGGGGCCTCATGGAATCAAGGAGACCATGGTGACACAGGTGATGCACATGAAGCCAAGGAGCCATTGTGACCCAGTGGGGCCTCATGGAATCAAGGAGACCATTGTGACACAGGTGATGCACATGAAGCCAAGGAGCCATTGTGACACAACTGGTCTTCTTCCCTTCAGCTCTGCAGCTGGCGGTCCCAGCCCACGGCACCATGTGCCAACTGCTCTCCTTAGGGCTCTGCCTGCACACAGGCCCAGAGAAGTTTTCCTGTTTGTAAGGAAAGAATGGAAAAGCCTGAGCAGCTTTCCTAAACAACAAACCCACATGCTCAGTCCAGGCTGCCTGCAATGATGTCCCCTTTCTACAAGGGACACTGTGAGCAGGAATGATCTCTGAGAGCAGAATTCTCGCAGTCTTTCCACTGAATTCTCTGTCCCTGTCCTTTGCCTGGCTCTCTGTTGCAGATGGAAGCTGCTGCTGCCATTCTCAACTTGAAGCCCTCTTTTGATGCAAGCAGGTGCTCCCAGGTGTGTTCAGCAGCTGTTGCTCAGTGTTGATGCAAAGCTTTTGTGTTCCTCATGGAAGCAAGGAGCCATTGTGACACTGCAGGGGCTCATGGCATCAAGGAGACAATTGTGACACTACAGAACTATTACCGCAGGCCTGTTTCCTACGGTATATCACCGTGTCCCGCAGCTATAGGGAGGAGGAGGAGAAGAAGATCCAGCAGGCAGGAATTGTGCAGCAAGATTGATTTATTTAATTATTTTACAAACTCTTTTATAGACTTTTTTCTTCATAGTCTAATTGGACAAAGGACCAGCCACCCCTTGGGGGTGATTGGCCAAAATCCTAAAACATCCATTATCAAAATATTTTCTACTATACCATAAACAAGACTTTCCAAGGTTGCAGGTGGCTTGGTTGTTTACATTCCCTGCTACCTCTTCTGTGAGAGAGAAAAGTATCTCACGGACTTAGAAAAATAACAAGAAGATCCTCACTAACAGCATTTTTGTACCTACAATTCCCCCTTTTTGTTTTATAAGATAACAACCCTACTATTAATCCTAAATAGAAATCTACATCAGTTATTAATTCTAAAAATGTCCTTAAGGCTTTAACTATCTGACTCCGTAACAAGAAATTCAAAATTCAGTCTCTGCTTGTGGAAGGACCATCCCAGTCTCTGCTTGTAGAAGGACCATCTGCCTGATGGTTGACATCCTGGTCATCATCAGAAGAGTCATTAGGCTGATGATCTACATTCTGGTCGCCATTTGGATGGTTGGCGTTCTGGTCATCATTTGGAGGTTGCCTGTTCTGCCTCTGGTGCCGCAGGTCAGGGTGAACGCATTTTGAAGGTAGCCACCGTACTCCAGTATCTGTGGAAACGCAAGCATACCCACGACCCCAAACGATAAGCTCATGTGGGCCTTCCCATTGGTTAGTGAGTAAATTCCGTACCCAGACTTTTGCCCGGGGCAGCTGTCTGTCGCCTGCAGACTGCAATGAGAGAAAATGATTCAGAATAACAGGATTATTTGAATTTTGTGGTACTGTAAGGTGATTAATTGTATACAAAGCTTTTGCTAGTCGGCTCTGTGGGGTTTCTCCATGCATTCCCCTTTTCTGTTTGTCCAAAACACGCTTCAAGGTACCATGAGCGCGTTCGACAATGTCTTGGCCAGTAGGAGAATGTGGGATACCAAAGGTATGGTCTACACCCCATAGGTGTAAAAACTGCCGCATCTTCTCCGAGGCGTAGGCAGGACCATTATCGGTTTTCACAGAAGCTGGCACGCCCAGGACTGAGAAAGCCAATTTCCAATGGGCAATGACATCACGGCCCTTCTCTCCAGTGTGAGCAGTAGCCCACATAGCCGAGGAGAAAGTGTCAATAGACACGTGCACATATTTCAGCCGACCAAATTCTGGGATGTGAGTTACATCCGTTTGCCAAATCTGCAAGGCTTTTAGCCCTCTGGGGTTTACCCCCGCTGGCAAAGGCGCAGCGAGTCCGTGACAGTCAGCACAAGCGCTGACAATGTCGCGCACCTCGGTTGGCGTTAAATGGAACTGCTTCTGCAGGGTATGTGCACTTTGATGGAAGAAACCGTGCGATGCCTTGGCTTGTGCAATTTTGTCAGGCTGAGGCCCTACCCACGCAGGGTTGGCCAGCATGTCAGCCCTGGCATTGCCTTCTGTTAGAAACCCTGGTAAATTGGTGTGGCTTCGAATGTGCAGAATGTAATACGGATGCACTCAAGCCTGAATCGCAGACCACAAGGTTTGCAACAGTGAAAACAGAGCCGCATTGTTCACCTCCTTCAGAAGTGAACAATCTAAGCGTTGAGTTATATCTGCTACATAAGCAGAGTCAGTAACCAAATTCAAAGGTTCCTGTGAGAATCGCTGAAAAGCCATGGTAACAGCCCTTAATTCAACTAACTGAGCAGAGCCTGACTCGGATTGGTGTGTTAATCAACCACCTCAAGGGCAGTGTAGGATACTGTGCGCCCTTGCACACAGTGACCCCTGCTAAAAATTTGTCCCAATCCGTACGCCCCAAGCTGCCAACACATCCCGCCCCCAAAGGTTAAGGGAAGTGGTAGCAACATAAGGCCTAATTGTAGCTGTGTGCCCCTCTAAATCCTTCACCACCACAGGCTGTTCGCTTAAATAGCTCTGTGTGGATCCTCCTAATCCTGCGATGGCCGATCCCACCGGGGCTAAAGGCCATGAGGGAGGCCACGCAGAGAAGGAGATGATAGTTACATAAGCACCCGTATCAATCAAACCTCGAAGCTGAATCCGGGGCAGACGGGCGTTCGGCAGGATCAGGGTACATGTCATCTGTGGCCTTTGGTCAGAGATGTCTGCAGTCCAGAAGGCCTGCGGAAGTCCCGTAGATCCACTGCCGTTATCTTCGTGAGTTTGTTGCTCTATCCTGGGGACACAAGACTTAAAAGGCACCAATTTAGCAAGGCAGGTCTTTTCAGGAATAGTTACAGGGGGTTTTTGCGTGGAGACCATAGCGCAAATCTGACCTTTAAAGTCAGCATCAATAACTCCTGAGTGCACTAAGATTCCTTGATGGGCAACATCAGGTTTTCCCACCAGCATCGCACTGGATCCCTGGGCTAAGGGTCCATATGCATCCAAGGGAACCTTATAAATACCGCTAGAGTCTAAGACGACTGCGGCTGTGGTGTGGACGTCAAACCCGTCTGATCCGTGGGTGCCGTCTGATCCCTGGGTGCCGTCTCTAGGGTGGCTGGGTAGGCCTGTGCCTGTACCTGTGCCACTCTCTGGGGGAGCGACTGCATCGGAGAGCAATTCCCCCTCCTTGCACCCCGGCGGAAGTTTCCCGACAAAGGCTGACCATTGGCATGAGTCCGGGATCTACAGTAGCCCATGCAATGCCCTGGCCTGCCACACCTTTTGCACTGGGGGATCGGTGTGTTCTCTTTTTGGCTAGGCTTAGGCCGCTTCCGTTTCTTCACCTGTTTTGGTTGCTTTGGTTCACGACCAGAAGATGCGTGAACAGGCTGCAGGAACGCAGCCAAAGCAGACCTTCTCTGGCTCCCAGATCCCACCTTAGCGCAGGCTTCGACCATGTCTATTACCTCAGGATCCCCTGGTAAGGCATCTATGATTTTTCTGCACTCCTCGTTTGCGTTCTCTCTCACTAACTGCCTTAACAACAACTGTCTTAACCCGTCATCTTCAACCTGCTTCTCGAGAGAAGCAGCAACTTTCTCTACAAAAGAAAGGAATGACTCTGATTTCCCTTGAACTATTTCAGTATATCGCTTTCTGGGTGCTGACAACTCTATGGTTTTTAACAGGGCAGCCATGCCGACCTGTTGTGCTTGCTGCAGGATGCTAGAGGGCAAGTTACCCTGTAGACTGGGATCAGAGAAGGGACCAGTCCCCATCAAAGCATCCACTCCTGCTGTCTGTCTAGGATCAGCAGCAGGGAGCTGCAAATTTGCTAATGCAGTCTTCTTGGCCAGCTTTCTCCAGGTTGTCTCAAAAACTGTAAATTGCACAGGTTGAAATAGAATTTGACCTAAGTGTCTGATATCAAATGGAGAAAGCAAATCTGTATTTATCACCCTTATTATTTGCATAACCTCAGCAGAACCCAGCCCATATTGTGCCACCTTGGATTGGAGGTCCTGGGCAACTTTCCAAGCAATTACCTCATGCTTGTCATGCTCCCCTGAATCTGGGAGAGCCTTATACACTGGGAAAGCTCGGATCTCTTTTGGGGAACCAGTACCATCCTGAACGTCGGGCACAACCTGCGGATGGAGTGTAACAGCTCCCCGGTTACCCCCAGAATCCTCAGATCTATTTGGCAGTCCAAGGATTTCTAATAACCTCCAGTCACCCTCCCCCAATGCTTGCACCTTAAGAGACTCTAGGAAGCGATTATGATGCGTCGGACGCACTGTTACCGTGCAGTCCGGAAAGGTCCAAGGGCGAGACCGGCGCAGCCTTTTCCTTCGCCGCGCGGCTACAGCCGCCTGACGACCTGAGGCCAGAACCTCATCTGCCTCACTTCCGGACGAGGAATCATCAGGCAAAGGCAACTTTGGGGTGCTGGGAGGGAACAGAAATGTACGGGGAGGGGAGGCACTTTGGCTAGGTTCGCCAGAGCCAGAACAGACAGGACAGACTGCAGCTGGCTGCGCGGCAGTTTGTACAGCAGTCTCTTTACGGGAGGCCGTCTCGGCCAGTTCCGACCGAGCCGGTACTGAAGCTGCAGCCGACTCTGGAACTACGGCTGCGCCCGGCGCCGCGGTCGGCGCCGCGCTCGTCTCCCGCACAGCAGCCGCGTTCGGCGCGGTTGCCGCTTCCGCCGCTGTTTCGCGCTCCCCGGGCGCGCTCGGCGCCGCCGTCTCTGGCCGGCGCTCTGCGGACGCGCCCGGCGCCGCTGCCGGTCCGTTCTCTGCGGGCGCTCCCGGCGCCGCCGCTTCTGCCCGCCGCTCAGCAGCCGCCGCCGCTTCCGCGTTTTCCCGCGGCAGCGCTGTTCCCGGTTTCGCCGCCGGCTGCGCCGTTTCTCGGCTCGGAGCTGCGTCTCCCGCTTCTGGCGGGGGGGCCGCGGGCGGCGCGGGCGGCACGGCCGGCGCTGGCGCCGCTTGCGGCGCGGGCTCGGGCATTCGCCGCTCTAACAGGCTGAGCAAGTCCCCCATCCTTTGGGATAGGTTTCGCAGCTCTGCCAGAAAGGGCAAATGCTGCATAAAAGGGTCCATGGCTCGGTTTTGCGACTGCGCAGAACAGTCCAGCGCCAGGGAGGGCAGCGGAGCACAGCCAGGCAGTTCCGGGGGGGGCACGCCCGGCGCTACGCCCGCTAAGTTAGATCCAGGTGCATACGGAACCGAACTAGGACGCTCTCTGGGCGTCCAGTTGGCTAAGCCGCTGATTTGCGGCCCTGGATAAGCCGTGGCTGCCGTCCAGCTGAACGGCAAGGCAGGCTGTGCACCCTGCCTCTGCCCTGACCCCCCCGCCTCTGGCGGCGCGGGGTTCCTGGGGGCTGCGGAGTCCTGAGACTGTGCAGGGTGAGCCGGCGCAGGCTCTGCCTGTGGAGCCGGGGGGGTTATTCCGAATCCACCATCACTTGCCCCAGAAGCCCAGTCAGCGGGGCCCCCCTCGGACATTCCTCCGTCACTCATCACCGAGACAGGCGATCCAGCCCTGCTATCACAGTCAAGGGCTGTCAGCAGAAAAAATAATGAACGCCAGGTTTTGTATAATCCGAACGCTGCCGGCTCCCCAGTCGGGAGCTCGTGTCGGACAGCAGAGCCGAGTTCCTGCCATAAGGCAAAGTCCAGGGCAGTATCTCTGTCCATGGAAATCCCTTTTAAAGTAGCCCAGTCTAATAATTCCCGAACTTTTTCAGGAATGGAGGTTTGCAATATGCTAAACACACCTTTCCAGACCAGTACGACAGCGTCATTCTGTGAGCCGCTGTTCTCCATTTCTCAGTTCTGTCGGACCTCCCGGTCCTGGGGGGGGTAAAAGGAACAGCGTACCTCTACAGGAATTCGGCTTGGCTCGCAGCAGCAGGACACGTCAGAGAGTGCAAATCACGTCGGGCAGCACCAAATATTACCGCAGGCCTGGTTCCTACGCTATATCACCGTGTCCCGCAGCTATAGGGAGGAGGAGGAGAAGAAGATCCAGCAGGCAGGAATTGTGCAGCAAGATTGATTTATTTGATTATTTTACAAACTCTTTTATAGACTTTTTTCTTCATAGTCTAATTGGACAAAGGACCAGCCACCCCTTGGGGGTGATTGGCCAAAATCCTAAAACATCCATTATCAAAATATTTTCTACTATACCATAAACAAGACTTTCCAAGGTTGCAGGTGGCTTGGTTGTTTACATTCCCTGCTACCTCTTCTGTGAGAGAGAAAAGTCTCTCACGGACTTAGAAAAATAACAAGAAGATCCTCACTAACAGCATTTTTGTACCTACACAGAACCTCCTAGAAATAAGGCTCCATGGTGACACCGTGGCGAATCATGGAATCAAGGAGCCCGTTGTGACACAGAGAGGCCGCCTGGAAGCAATGGTCCATTGTTACACTGCGGATTCAAGAAGACCATGGGGACAGCACGGAACCTCATGGAACCATCCCTCCATTGGGACACAGCGGGGCCTCATGGACACAAGGGGACCATTGTGGCAAAGCAGGGCCTCATGGAAGCATGGAGAGCATTGTGACATTGTGGGCAATCATGGAAGCATGGAGAGCATTGTGCCACTAAGGAAACTGATGGAACCAAGGCGATCCCTGGGACACAATGGAAGCACATGGAATCAAGGCTCCATGATGACTTTGGAGGGCCTCATGGAGCACAGGATCCATTGTGACACAGCAAGACCTCGTGGAACCAAGGAGCCTTTGTGATACTCCAGATGCGCATGGAAGCCAGGGTGCACTGGGACACAGCGGGGCCTTGTTGGAACCAAAGACACCTCTGCAAAAAGCAGGGTAGCTCACAGAACCAAGGAGTCCATTGTTACATTGTAGAAAATTATACATTACATTCTAGAAAACCTATGGAACCAAGGGGCTATTGTGACACAGTGGGGCCACATGGAAGCAATTGTCCATTATGACAATGTGGATCAAAGGTGAGCATGGTGACACTGCGGAACCTCATGGAAGCAAGGAGCCATTGTGACAAAGTGGGGCCTCATGGAATCAAGGAGACCATGGTGACACAGGTGATGCACATGAAGCCAAGGAGCCATTGTGACCCAGTGGGGCCTCATGGAATCAAGGAGACCATGGTGACACAGGTGATGCACATGAAGCCAAGGAGCCATTGTGACACAGTGGGGCCTCATGGAATCAAGGAGACCATGGTGACACAGGTGATGCACATGAAGCCAAGGAGCCATTGTGACACAGTGGGGCCTCATGGAATCAAGGAGACCATGGTGACACAGGTGATGCACATGAAGCCAAGGAGCCTTTGTGAGACAGTGGGGCCTCATGGAATCAAGGAGACCATGGTGACACAGGTGATGCACATGAAGCCAAGGAGCCATTGTGACACAACTGGTCTTCTTCCCTTCAGCTCTGCAGCTGGCGGTCCCAGCCCACGGCACCATGTGCCAACTGCTCTCCTTAGGGCTCTGCCTGCACACAGGCCCAGAGAAGTTTTCCTGTTTGTAAGGAAAGAATGGAAAAGCCTGAGCAGCTTTCCTAAACAACAAACCCACATGCTCAGTCCAGGCTGCCTGCAATGATGTCCCCTTTCTACAAGGGACACTGTGAGCAGGAATGATCTCTGAGAGCAGAATTCTCGCAGTCTTTCCACTGAATTCTCTGTCCCTGTCCTTTGCCTGGCTCTCTGTTGCAGATGGAAGCTGCTGCTGCCATTCTCAGCTTGAAGCCCTCTTTTGATGCAAGCAGGTGCTCCCAGGTGTGTTCAGCAGCTGTTGCTCAGTGTTGATGCAAAGCTTTTGTGTTCCTCATGGAAGCAAGGAGCCATTGTGACACTGCAGGGGCTCATGGCATCAAGGAGACAATTGTGACACTACAGAACCTCCTAGAAACAAGGCTCCATGGTGACACCGTGGGGAATCATGGAATCAAGGAGCCCCTTGTGACACAGAGAGGCCGCCTGGAAGCAATGGTCCATTGTTACACTGCGGATTCAAGAAGACCATGGGGACAGCACGGAACCTCATGGAACCATCCGTCCATTGGGACACAGCGGGGCCTCATGGACACAAGGGGAGCATTGTGGCAAAGCAGGGCCTCATGGAAGCATGGAGAGCATTGTGACATTGTGGGCAATCATGGAAGCATGGAGAGCATTGTGCCACTAAGGAAACTGATGGAACCAAGGCGATCCCTGGGACACAATGGAAGCACATGGAATCAAGGCTCCATGATGACTTTGGAGGGCCTCATGGAGCACAGGATCCATTGTGACACAGCAAGACCTCGTGGAACCAAGGAGCCTTTGTGATACTCCAGATGTGCATGGAAGCCAGGGTGCACTGAGACACAGCGGGGCCTTGTTGGAACCAAAGACACCTCTGCAAAAAGCAGGGTAGCTCACAGAACCAAGGAGTCCATTGTTACATTGTAGAAAATTATACATTACATTCTAGAAAACCTATGGAACCAAGGGGCTATTGTGACACAGTGGGGCCACATGGAAGCAATTGTCCATTATGACAATGTGGATCAAAGGTGAGCATGGTGACACTGCGGAACCTCATGGAAGCAAGGAGCCATTGTGACACAGTGGGGCCTCATGGAATCAAGGAGACCATGGTGACACAGGTGATGCACATGAAGCCAAGGAGCCATTGTGACCCAGTGGGGCCTCATGGAATCAAGGAGACCATGGTGACACAGGTGATGCACATGAAGCCAAGGAGCCATTGTGACACAGCGGGGCTTCTTCCCTTCAGCTCTGCAGCTGGCGGTCCCAGCCCACGGCACCATGTGCCAAGTGCTCTCCTCAGGGCTCTGCCTGCACACAGGCCCAGAGAAGTTTTCCTGTTTGTAAGGAAAGAATGGAAAAGCCTGAGCAGCTTTCCTAAACAACAGACCCTACATGCTCATTCCAGGCTGCCTGCAATGATGTCCCCTTTCTACAAGGGACACTGTGAGCAGGAATGATCTCTGAGAGCAGAATTCTCGCAGTCTTTCCACTGAACTCTCTGTCCCTGTCCTTTGCCTGGCTCTCTGTTGCAGATGGAAGCTGCTGCTGCCTTTCTCAGCTTGAAGCCCTCTTTTGATGCAAGCAGGTGCTCCCAGGTGTGTTCAGCAGCTGTTGCTCAGTGTTGATGCAAAGCTTTTGTGTTCCTCATGGAAGCAAGGAGCCATTGTGACACTGCAGGGGCTCATGGCGTCAAGGAGACAATTGTGACACTACAGAACCTCCTAGAAACAAGGCTCCATGGTGACACCGTGGGGAATCATGGAATCAAGGAGCCCCTTGTGACACAGAGAGGCCGCCTGGAAGCAATGGTCCATTGTTACACTGCGGATTCAAGAAGACCATGGGGACAGCACGGAACCTCATGGAACCATCCGTCCATTGGGACACAGCGGGGCCTCATGGACACAAGGGGAGCATTGTGGCAAAGCAGGGCCTCATGGAAGCATGGAGAGCATTGTGACATTGTGGGCAATCATGGAAGCATGGAGAGCATTGTGCCACTAAGGAAACTGATGGAACCAAGGCGATCACTGGGACACAATGGAAGCACATGGAATCAAGGCTCCATGATGACTTTGGAGGGCCTCATGGAGCACAGGATCCATTGTGACACAGCAAGACCTCGTGGAACCAAGGAGCCTTTGTGATACTCCAGATGTGCATGGAAGCCAGGGTGCACTGAGACACAGCGGGGCCTTGTTGGAACCAAAGACACCTCTGCAAAAAGCAGGGTAGCTCACAGAACCAAGGAGTCCATTGTTACATTGTAGAAAATTATACATTACATTCTAGAAAACCTATGGAACCAAGGGGCTATTGTGACACAGTGGGGCCACATGGAAGCAATTGTCCATTATGACAATGTGGATCAAAGGTGAGCATGGTGACACTGCGGAACCTCATGGAAGCAAGGAGCCATTGTGACACAGTGGGGCCTCATGGAATCAAGGAGACCATGGTGACACAGGTGATGCACATGAAGCCAAGGAGCCATTGTGACCCAGTGGGGCCTCATGGAATCAAGGAGACCATGGTGACACAGGTGATGCACATGAAGCCAAGGAGCCATTGTGACCCAGTGGGGCCTCATGGAATCAAGGAGACCATGGTGACACAGGTGATGCACATGAAGCCAAGGAGCCATTGTGACCCAGTGGGGCCTCATGGAATCAAGGAGACCATGGTGACACAGGTGATGCACATGAAGCCAAGGAGCCATTGTGACCCAGTGGGGCCTCATGGAATCAAGGAGACCATGGTGACACAGGTGATGCACATGAAGCCAAGGAGCCATTGTGACAAAGTGAGGCCTCATGGAATCAAGGAGACCATGGTGACACAGGTGATGCACATGAAGCCAAGGAGCCATTGTGACACAGTGGGGCCTCATGGAATCAAGGAGACCATGGTGACACAGGTGATGCACATGAAGCCAAGGAGCCATTGTGACACAGTGGGGCCTCATGGAATCAAGGAGACCATGGTGACACAGGTGATGCACATGAACCCAAGGAGCCATTGTGACCCAGTGGGGCCTCATGGAATCAAGGAGACCATGGTGACACAGGTGATGCACATGAAGCCAAGGAGCCATTATGAGACAGTGGGGCCTCATGGAATCAAGGAGACCATGGTGACACAGGTGATGCACATGAAGCCAAGGAGCCATTGTGACACAGCGGGGCTTCTTCCCTTCAGCTCTGCAGCTGGCGGTCCCAGCCCACGGCACCATGTGCCAACTGCTCTCCTTAGGGCTCTGCCTGCACACAGGCCCAGAGAAGTTTTCCTGTTTGTAAGGAAAGAATGGAAAAGCCTGAGCAGCTTTCCTAAACAACAAACCCACATGCTCAGTCCAGGCTGCCTGCAATGATGTCCCCTTTCTACAAGGGACACTGTGAGCAGGAATGATCTCTGGGAGCAGAATTTTCGCAGTCTTTCCACGGAATTCTCTGTCCCTGTCCTTTGCCTGGCTCTCTGTTGCAGATGGAAGCTGCTGCTGCCATTCTCAGCTTGAAGCCCTCTTTTGAGGCAAGCAGGTGCTCCCAGGTGTGTTCAGCAGCTGTTGCTCAGTGTTGATGCAAAGCTTTTGTGTTCCTCATGGAAGCAAGGAGCCATTGTGACACTGCAGGGGCTCATGGCATCAAGGAGACAATTGTGACAGTACAGAACCTCCTAGAAACAAGGCTCCATGGTGACACCGTGGGGAATCATGGAATCAAGGAGCCCGTTGTGACACAGAGAGGCCGCCTGGAAGCAATGGTCCATTGTTACACTGCGGATTCAAGAAGACCATGGGGACAGCACGGAACCTCATGGAACCATCTGTCCATTGGGACACAGCGGGGCCTCATGGACACAAGGGGAGCATTGTGGCAAAGCAGGGCCTCATGGAAGCATGGAGAGCATTGTGACATTGTGGGCAATCATGGAAGCATGGAGAGCATTGTGCCACTAAGGAAACTGATGGAACCAAGGCGATCACTGGGACACAATGGAAGCACATGGAATCAAGGCTCCATGATGACTTTGGAGGGCCTCATGGAGCACAGGATCCATTGTGACACAGCAAGACCTCGTGGAACCAAGGAGCCTTTGTGATACTCCAGATGTGCATGGAAGCCAGGGTGCACTGAGACACAGCGGGGCCTTGTTGGAACCAAAGACACCTCTGCAAAAAGCAGGGTAGCTCACAGAACCAAGGAGTCCATTGTTACATTGTAGAAAATTATACATTACATTCTAGAAAACCTATGGAACCAAGGGGCTATTGTGACACAGTGGGGCCACATGGAAGCAATTGTCCATTATGACAATGTGGATCAAAGGTGAGCATGGTGACACTGCGGAACCTCATGGAAGCAAGGAGCCATTGTGACACAGTGGGGCCTCATGGAATCAAGGAGACCATGGTGACACAGGTGATGCACATGAAGCCAAGGAGCCATTGTGACACAGTGGGGCCTCATGGAATCAAGGAGACCATGGTGACACAGGTGATGCACATGAAGCCAAGGAGCCATTGTGACAAAGTGGGGCCTCATGGAATCAAGGAGACCATGGTGACACAGGTGATGCACATGAAGCCAAGGAGCCATTGTGACAAAGTGAGGCCTCATGGAATCAAGGAGACCATGGTGACACAGGTGATGCACATGAAGCCAAGGAGCCATTGTGACACAGCGGGGCTTCTTCCCTTCAGCTCTGCAGCTGGCTGTCCCAGCCCACGGCACCATGTGCCATCTGCTCTCCTCAGGGCTCTGCCTGCACACAGGCCCAGGGAAGTTTTCCTGATGTAAGGAAAGAATGGAAAAGCCTGAGCAGCTTTCCTAAACAACAAACCCACATACTCAGTCCAGGCTGCCTGGAATGATGTCCCCTTTCTACAAGGGACACTGTGAGCAGGAATGATCTCTGAGAGCAGAATTCTCGCAGTCTTTCCACTGAATTCTCTGTCCCTGTCCTTTGCCTGGCTCTCTGTTGCAGATGGAAGCTGCTGCTGCCTTTCTCAGCTTGAAGCCCTCTTTTGATGCAAGCAGATGCTCCCAGGTGTGTTCAGCAGCTGTTGCTCAGTGTTGATGCAAAGCTTTTGTGTTCCTCATGGAAGCAAGGGGCCATTGTGACGCTGCAGGGGCTCATGGTGTCAAGGAGACAATTGTGACACTACAGAACCTCCTAGAAACAAGGCTCCATGGTGACACCGTGGGGAATCATGGAATCAAGGAGCCCCTTGTGACACAGAGAGGCCGCCAGGAAGCAATGGTCCATTGTTACACTGCGGATTCAAGAAGACCATGGGGACAGCACGGAACCTCATGGAACCATCCGTCCATTGGGACACAGCGGGGCCTCATGGACACAAGGGGACCATTGTGGCAAAGCAGGGCCTCATGGAAGCATGGAGAGCATTGTGACATTGTGGGCAATCATGGAAGCATGGAGAGCATTGTGCCACTAAGGAAACTGATGGAACCAAGGCGATCACTGGGACACAATGGAAGCACATGGAATCAAGGCTCCATGATGACTTTGGAGGGCCTCATGGAGCACAGGATCCATTGTGACACAGCAAGACCTCGTGGAACCAAGGAGCCTTTGTGATACTCCAGATGCGCATGGAAGCCAGGGTGCACTGAGACACAGAGGGGCCTTGTTGGAACCAAAGACACCTCTGCAAAAAGCAGGGTAGCTCACAGAACCAAGGAGTCCATTGTCACATTGTAGAAAATTATACATTACATTCTAGAAAACCTATGGAACCAAGGGGCTATTGTGACACAGTGGGGCCACATGGAAGCAATTGTCCATTATGACAATGTGGATCAAAGGTGAGCATGGTGACACTGCGGAACCTCATGGAAGCAAGGAGCCATTGTGACAAAGTGGGGCCTCATGGAATCAAGGAGACCATGGTGACACAGGTGATGCACATGAAGCCAAGGAGCCATTGTGACACAGTGGGGCCTCATGGAATCAAGGAGACCATGGTGACACAGGTGATGCACATGAAGCTAAGGAGCCATTGTGACACAGTGGGGCCTCATGGAATCAAGGAGACCATTGTGACACAGGTGATGCACATGAAGCTAAGGAGCCATTGTGACATAGCGGGGCTTCTTCCCTTCAGCTCTGCAGCTGGCGGTCCCAGCCCACGGCACCATGTGCCAAGTGCTCTCCTCAGGGCTCTGCCTGCACACAGGCCCAGAGAAGTTTTCCTGTTTGTAAGGAAAGAATGGAAAAGCCTGAGCAGCTTTCCTAAACAACAGACCCTACATGCTCATTCCAGGCTGCCTGCAATGATGTCCCCTTTCTACAAGGGACACTGTGAGCAGGAATGATCTCTGAGAGCAGAATTCTCGCAGTCTTTCCACTGAATTCTCTGTCCCTGTCCTTTGCCTGGCTCTCTGTTGCAGATGGAAGCTGCTGGTGCCTTTCTCAGCTTGAAGCCCTCTTTTGATGCAAGCAGATGCTCCCAGGTGTGTTCAGCAGCTGTTGCTCAGTGTTGATGCAAAGCTTTTGTGTTCCTCATGGAAGCAAGGAGCCATTGTGACACTGCAGGGGCTCATGGTGTCAAGGAGACAATTGTGACACTACAGAACCTCCTAGAAACAAGGCTCCATGGTGACACCGTGGCGAATCATGGAATCAAGGAGCCCCTTGTGACACAGAGAGGCCGCCTGGAAGCAATGGTCCATTGTTACACTGCGGATTCAAGAAGACCATGGGGACAGCACGGAACCTCATGGAACCATCCCTCCATTGGGACACAGCGGGGCCTCATGGACACAAGGGGAGCATTGTGGCAAAGCAGGGCCTCATGGAAGCATGGAGAGCATTGTGACATTGTGGGCAATCATGGAAGCATGGAGAGCATTGTGCCACTAAGGAAACTGATGGAACCAAGGCGATCCCTGGGACACAATGGAAGCACATGGAATCAAGGCTCCATGATGACTTTGGAGGGCCTCATGGAGCACAGGATCCATTGTGACACAGCAAGACCTCGTGGAACCAAGGAGCCTTTGTGATACTCCAGATGCGCATGGAAGCCAGGGTGCACTGAGACACAGCGGGGCCTTGTTGGAACCAAAGACACCTCTGCAAAAAGCAGGGTAGCTCACAGAACCAAGGAGTCCATTGTTACATTGTAGAAAATTATACATTACATTCTAGAAAACCTATGGAACCAAGGGGCTATTGTGACACAGTGGGGCCACATGGAAGCAATTGTCCATTATGACAATGTGGATCAAAGGTGAGCATGGTGACACTGCGGAACCTCATGGAAGCAAGGAGCCATTGTGACACAGTGGGGCCTCATGGAATCAAGGAGACCATGGTGACACAGGTGATGCACATGAAGCCAAGGAGCCATTGTGACCCAGTGGGGCCTCATGGAATCAAGGAGACCATGGTGACACAGGTGATGCACATGAAGCCAAGGAGCCATTGTGACCCAGTGGGGCCTCATGGAATCAAGGAGACCATGGTGACACAGGTGATGCACATGAAGCCAAGGAGCCATTGTGACACAGTGGGGCCTCATGGAATCAAGGAGACCATGGTGACACAGGTGATGCACATGAAGCCAAGGAGCCATTGTGACCCAGTGGGGCCTCATGGAATCAAGGAGACCATGGTGACACAGGTGATGCACATGAAGCCAAGGAGCCATTGTGACACAGTGGGGCCTCATGGAATCAAGGAGACTATTGTGACACAGGTGATGCCTGTTGGGGAAGAATGAAGTGGCCATGTGTTGGGGAGGATGAAAGTTTGGTAAGAAAGTTTCACAGGTATGTCGGCTTGGCAGAAAGGTCTGTGAATGTAGAAGCTGGGGATGAGGTAGAAATGGAAGCAAGTTTTGATATAGAATAAAAGATGTTTTGCTGAAACAGTGATCGCTGAATAACTGAGAAGGCAAAGGTTGGAGATGAGTTGGAAGGAGATTTTTAGGAGCAGGACAAAGGTATGTGATTACAAACAAAGACATGTTTTTCTCCAAGTAAGTAAGTCTCAAGAAGAGCATAAGTCAATAGAAAACGTGTCTTTACCAAAAAGAAAGATATGGCAGGCAAACAAGAAATGTTGATGTAGCAAGAAGAAGAAAGGTCTAAGAATTCTCCACTGTAAGCTTAAATTGTAACTTACTTACTCTTGTGATTGGATAATAATGACTAGAATATGGTGATGGTAGTAGCTATGATAGGCTATAGGCAAATGTAAAGGTATTGGGTATGGTGCTTATTGGTTGTTATGTGTTAAGATACTCTGCAAAGAAAAGTCTAGAATGCTTTGTAACTTGACCAGAAAGCGGCTTCAGGTATGCCTACAGCTGGAGCTGGCAGCTGTAGGGCTGGCTCTGGATACCCGCTCCCTGAACTGCTGTAACTTCGCCTATGCAAGAAACAGCTTTCAAGAGAGCCACCTGAAGTCCAGACATCCTTCGTGAAACCTTCTCCTATAGCCATGGACTTCCTTCTTTGGCCCTTTGGTCCTAGTATGGACCTCATGTCGGGTGTTGAGCCACCACTTAGGTTCAGCTGGGCTAGCCAACCATAGGCACTCTTCAGATCCTCCTGGCCCTCCACAGAGCCAGCAATTGCTAAGGTTCAAAACTTTTGCTACTTCTTCTCCTAAGGCTGCCCATTGATTCTCCCACTCCTGGCCTAAACTTAGCTGACCATATAAAAGTAGAATTATTAAGGAAAATGTTTTAATAGTGTGATCTAATTAGCTAGTCTAATTTTCCCATTGTCTTCTGCAGCACCTGTGGCAATTGAAGACACAGAAACTACTTAACGTGAAACAATGGCTGCAAGTATTAGCGCCCCAGTGAGTGGAGATTCTAGAGGAGGGATGCCCATAGAGACTATTTCAGCAGATGGTCTGTGGGTAGGCACGCAGGGCTTCCTCTGATGTCGAAGCACTGGCTACTGCTCCGGCCCACTCCTGCAGAGTGTCAGTCACGGCCTCCCGGCCTTCTCCTCCAGCTGAGATGTGCAAATCTCTGAGGCTTCAGAGACCTTGACCCGAGAGTGACGGGTCCACCTGTGTTCAGCTGTCTTGATGGCTGTTTCTGTCATCAGTGACACTTGGAATGGGCCACGCCATTTCACCGCCACTGGCACTTCTTTCTACTCCTTAACTAGGACTCAATCTCCTGGTTGGAGGTTACAAGCAGCAAAGTCCAAAGGTGGGGCTTGTGCCAGCTGAGCTTCCTGTTGAAGGGGTTTCACAAGAAGCAGTATCCTGGCCACAGATGGTTTTAAATATACATCACTTACCTCTACTCCCCCACTAGGTTGAGACTTAGCCGGGTAATTCGTAACAACGACGGAAAGGGGGATAACGGAATCTCTCTTCTGGCTCGGGCTCTCATTCTCGCCAAAGCCAATGTCCAAAGCCCTAGCCATGGCATCTTGGTTTCTATTACCAGCTTCAAAAGGTGTTTCTTTCTCTATTCATTGTTTTCTACCCAAGCCGAGCTCTGGGGGTGCCAGGGCCTAGGGAGGTTCCATTGTGTTCCTAAAGAAGCCAAAACCCCTTGAAGGATCTTTCCCGTAAAATGAGTTCCCCTATCTGAGTCTATTGCTTCTACAATGCTGTATCTTGGAATGATTTGTTCCAAAGATGCCTTAATAACTGATCCTGTCGTTGCTGAAGCAGTTGGAAATGCTTCTGGCCACCTTGCTAGCTGACATACCATTAGCAGAAGATATGAAGCCTTCCCACTTGGGGCATGTCAGGAAAATCCACCTGGCATCTTTCGAAGGGACATGCAGCCCAAGGCCTCCCTCCCCTGGCAAGTTACTTTGTAACTTGGCTGTTTGCTTTAGCACAGATCAAGCAACCTTCAACAGCTCGTTTTGCCAGTCTAAAAAGACCCCCAGCAACATACAGCATGAGGAAGGCTTCTGCCAATCCTCAGGAAGTGCAAGGACTCTCTTCACGGAGTTCTTTTAATATTGGTAGGGCCAAAGCTTCTAGTATCTCGTTTGCCATCCCTTGTAAACCAATTCTTGTCTTTTTTCTCTGCCACACGACTTTTAACTGTATCTCGAACTCCTCTGGTAGAAAAGACAGCTTCCCGGGCAGTGATGGAGTCGCTGGGAGCAAAGGGGGCATCTTGGAGAGTTCTGGCAGAAGTGTTGCTTTCTGAATTTCTTCATCCACCAAAAAGGAGACAGAGGAGTCCTGGAACATTCTTCAACTACAGGGAGAGGCCATGGGGCTTTTGCCATGGAGTCTCTCAACTGATTGCAGGACGCAGCCCCCTTTTTATGCTAAGTTCCTGGCAACAGCACCCTCTGAGATACTCGGGAATTACAGACTTCCGGAACTGCCTACTCTATGCTCCCCTCTAATAGGCACCCCCCTCTTGCTATGGAAAAGGAAGAAAACGAAACTATTCCTAATGCTATTAAGTCTTTGTTGCCTTGCTCTAGGTTCAGGAATTTAACACGGCCTTGGCTGAGCAACAGTCTCTGTCGATTAGTAACAGTTTCTAGAACTAACACTTTCTTCTGTTACTCCCCTACCAGTAAATTCCTAGCCTTGTCTAAGGACGGATTCACACGGTCTCTTTGTAAAGACACATCCATGTTACTCCTTTCACTCCCACACCTTCTTGGAGGTGGGACGGCTCCCCCTGGCACAGCACCTGGCACAAAACCCCCCTATGCGCACACGCACACCTGCACTTACCCTGCACTCCGCTGCACACACACACACACACACCTCCCGCACACTAACACCCCCCTCCACATCCCCACCATGCTACTTGCAGTGGCCCCGCCCCTGCCACCCCAGCCGGCTGGCAGCACCCACTCCTCACATGCTTCCCCATGCCTTGCGTTTCCTTGCTGCCCCCTCTGTAGCCTTCCCTCAACCTGCCTTTTCTCCCCTGCCTTGCATTGGCTTGCTCACCCATCCCCCACCTGACTTCCTTTCACATTCGTCTAGGTCTGGCCTCACCTTTCCTTTTCCTTCTAGGACCCTCATTGCCCTGCCTCGCCTCGCCAAGCAAGGCCACACAGAGCAGTTGGTCCTGGCCACTTTTGTGTACCAGCAGTCCTTGAATGTACTTCTCACCTGCCTTGCCTATCCTTGCCTTGCCTTGGCAACACAACAGTTTCCTTGCCTTGCCCTGCTAGCTCTCTGGAGCCTTGCATTCCTTTGCACGGCCATGCCCCGCCCTTGACCTGCCTACTGCTTTCCTCCAGGGCCTTGGCTTGCCGAGCCCTTCTTGTTTCTGCCTGGCCTTCCCATCAGTGGACTTTCCTTCCTACGGCCAGCCTTGCCTCTAACTTCTGGGCCTTCTCTTGCCTACCACTCCGTTTGCTTTCCCCTCACTGCTCTGGCCTTGCTTACCTCTCCCTTGACTTGCCCACAATTGCCTGCACTTGCTTTGCAGTGCCTTGCCTGCATGGAAGGCAAGGGCAAGAGTGGTAAGCAGGGCAAAGCAAAGCCAGCAAGTTGTAGGTAGTGCGAGGCAAGGCAGACGTAGGCAAAGGAAGCAGAGCAAGGGTAGCTTAAGAAGAACTCGACAAGGTACTGAAGGCAAGGCAAGGCCAAGAGACTCGGAGTGCCAGTGTTGCTGGAGCAGATGTTAAGGTAGCATGGGGAGGAATAGTCCAGCAAGACATTTCTCTTCTGGCCCCTGGGCGTGTAGGGGCAATTGTTGGATCTATTCAATACTGGAGGTGGATCAGTGGCTGGATGTGTTGTATTTTGGAGGAGGGGATGCCGTTTCTTTGGAGATGGGCTTGTAGTTGCTCTCTTTGGCAAGGAAAGCAGGTTTGGATGTGCACATCAGGTAGGTGCTCTTAGGGATTTCAAAGGCTTTTCCCAAGAGGCAGAGCTCTCTCTGGGTTAGAGCTGTTGAGCTGTCCATGGGAATGCAAAGGCCAAGCTTGTGAGCCTTTTGTCCTGATGCCTTTAGTGTGTGAGCAGTCCGTGGTGCCGTTGTCTTTGGATCCTGACTCTAGGAGAGGGAAGGCTTAGGATGGTAGCTAGAGCTGAGAAGGAAAGTGCTGAGAACAGCGTGTGTGCTGCTAGTTTGAGGGGTGCAGTTGAAGTTGCAGGCAGTAAGATCTTCCTCAGCCGGCACTGTTTTGAGCTCTGTTTTTGCCAGATGGTTTCAAGATGGTAGGCAGAATCTGCGAGAGGGAAAAGATTTGTTTGGGCCAAAGGGGTTTGTCTGGCTCTTGGAGTGTGGTGTAAAGAAGAGTCTGCTCTTGGAAGGGGAAGATGAGGGAAATCTTTTTGTCCTGATGTGCTGTTGATTGGAGTGCAGGGACGTTTGCAACTTGCCTCTGCCCTTGGGGTGGTTTCGAGCAGCGCCAGGTGCTTGGCCTTCTTTTGCAAGTCGTCAGCGCCATCGTGTGGTTGTTTCGATGAGCGCTGACAGTGCCGGGGAAAAAGCCAAGCGCTTCGCTGGCGCGGCCCCAGTCGTGTGCGAGCAGTTGGTGGAAGAGCTCCGCTGTGCATCCTGCCTCTTGGAGACACAAAAGAATGTGATCCTGCGCGTCGCGGGGAAGCAAGAGGAATCTTTTCATTGTTGGCTGTGCAGTTTCGAAGCGGCAAAAGTCAAGGCAGTTCCAGCACGGCCTCTTTCTTTCAGAACCTTTTCTGTGCCATCTTGAACATGCTCAACATGGAACTCGCACCCACTGAACTGCATCAAAGGTCCTGGAGAGAGGCACTTTCCTTCAAGCTCTAGCTACCATCCTACCCTCCACCTCTCGCGGATCCCAAAGCCCTTCCAATCATCCAGCTGCTGCACGCAGAGAACAAGTGCTAGAACAAGGCGTTGGCCTTCATAGTCCCTCTAAAGTCTGTAAACTAGGCGAAACATTGCAGTGACCAGCACTTTCCTTCGCAACTATCTATAGAGCATCATCACATTCTCTCAGAGTGGCTAAGTCCACCCTTGCAGCGCAGCGTTTCCAGCCACAGTTGGGACTGAGAGATGGGCCAGGTGAGAAAGCATTTGTTGACTATCCCTCGTCTCTGGAAGACTTGATACTCGCAGCGCAATCATGTCCACACACCTTCAGTGTGGCCAAGTTCAAGCAGCTAGAGCTCACAGAGATGGGAGAGTCAGGAGAGAAGCCGTTCCAAAAGTACCGTGTACTTACAGCAGCATTAAACCTGTGCACAGCAGTCTACAGCACTGTAGACCGTGGCTTCTCTGACAGACGTGCCATCCCATTGTTGGCTCTCGCAGCTCGGTTGCTAGCTGCTCTCCTGAAGAAAAGAACTAGAAGGAAAAGCCAATGCTGGGCTGCACCTTCCCCTTGCCTCACGTAAAAGCCACTTCAACTCCCCGCTGCACTCTCTACTTCCCCTCTCCTTGGCTTCGACCACTGTGTTTTCAGCATCTCGGAGCCGAAAGGTAAGCGCCAGTGTTCCCAGGGATGGTTGGAAGAAGGATAAGTAGTAGCACAAGTAGCTGTCGTTGAACATCCTCCTTCTCAATGCTAACGTGAATTCGGCAGGCAGGCGAGCGCCAGCCACCCTCCTTTCTCAGTTTGTACGCTGCGGACGCGAGCCCGGTGCTCGGCGCCTTCGTTCGGCCTCTTTAGTACCCATGCGGCGCTTTCGTTCTGCCGGAGTCGAAGCATCGTCTACTTCTCGCCCAGAGAGCACGGTGCCGGCAGCGAAATGCTCCAGCCCACTGCTTGTGCCGACACACGCCTGGGCTATGCACTTTGCCTCTCAGCGACATACAGCAGCACATTCGGTCTAAATGAAAAGGGAAAGATTCTCGGCTACGTCTGGCACAGAGAACAGCTTTAGTTCAACGGGCTTACCCAGAGCATGCCCCCGACGCGTGGGAACTTGTATTTGCACCACATTCCAGTGGCAGTCCTCTTTCCTTTACAGGCTGCACAGCGCCATCAGATCGCGGTGCTCTCTGCACGTGCTTTCTCACTTCCAAGTAGCATCGCGCACATTAGAGCCTTGCAGGGAGCAAAGACGCGGATAGTCGTCTCGCACAGAAGAACGTGGCAGGGCGAAAAGGTGTTCTTCTTTTGTCCTCCTCGTCGCCCAGAGTGTAGTGCTGTGTTGAAAGTCTTGGCCAGCGAAAAGCTAATCCAGCCAGTGTTTCTCTCCTGATGCATTTCGCTGAGCGAGAGCTGAGGAAAATCCTTGCACAGCACACTGTGGCCGCGTGCAGTGTTGGCGCTGAAGAGCGGCAAAGCTCAAAGGCATGGCTGGGCTTCAGTTCTGTCCAGACCGCAGAAGGCGAAGAACGAAGCAGCTGAGCACCGGCTGCATGTACTCAGTGGAGCGAATTTCAAATGTCCAGTCAAAAGCCTCTTCACTAGCAGATTCAGCTGAGAATGCTCTGGCTGCTTCACAAAAGAAGGCGCAGCCGTTGCACTCCTGGACACTACCTGGTCAGAAGCAGGTTCTTACACCTTCAATGCTGCAGAGTCCATGCAGCTGGAGCACAGCCAGAAGGACGCGTCCAGAAAGAAGGCGTTCTTCAAGTACCCCCCTCTTCCAAGTAGCCTTGAAACTGAGCACAACACACTGCGGCTCAGGAGGTTCCTTCTCAGATAGACGTGCCGTCACATTATGCAGCTCGCATACTGTGGGCTCGCAGAGCTCGCAGCTCTGTTGCCCACTTGCAGCAGCTGCTGCCAAAGAAAAAGGCTCCAGAAGTAAAAGCCACTGCTGGACTGCCCTTTCCCCTTGCCTCACGTCAAGCACCAGAAACTGTCCGCTGCACTCTCTATTTCCATTCTCCGTCGCATCTACCACTGTAATCTCTGCATCTCGAAGAATAAACCCCGGCCCAATTCTTTCCGTCGTCATCTTGTCGCACAGAGGGCACGCCGGCAGAGAAACGCTCCAGGTTGCTGATTCTTCCGAAACACACCTGGGCTGTGCATTTTCCTTCGCTGCCCTTGGTAGCACCACATTCTGTTTGCTTTGTAGCCTGAATATCAAGGGAAAGATTCTCAGCTACGTCTGGCACAGAGAACAGCTTTAGTTCAACGGGCTTACCCGGTGCTTACCCCGACGCGTGGGAACTTGTATTTGCACCACATTCCAGGGGTAGTCTTCTTTCCTTTACAGGCTGCACAGCGCCGTCAGATCGCAGTGCTCCTCTGCACGTGCCTTCTCACTTCCAAGTAGCACCGCGCACATTAGAGCCTTGCAGGGAGCAAAGACGTGGATAGATGTGTGGCAGAGAAAATCGTGCAAAGACGAAAAGGTGTTCTTCTTTTGTCCTCCTCGTCGCCCAGATTGTGGTGCTGTGCTGAAAGCGTGGATACGTATTATTACCCCTTCTCGCAGTGAGACTATGTGCTGCGTTGGAACTGTTGGCCAGTGAAAGGCTAATCCAGCAAGTGCTTCCCTCCTGATGCATTTTGCTGAGCGAGAGCTGAGGAAAATCCGTGCACTGCACACTGTGGATGCGTGCAGTATACACGCAGAAGAGCGGCAAAGCTCATAGTCATCGCACACACCAGCCCAGTGGCCTGGGGCTGCGTTCTTCTCCCTTACCGGCGCTGGACAGAACTGAAGCATTCAGCTGTGGCTCTCTTCAGTGTGTGTACTGCACGCATGCACAGTGCTCTTTGCACGGATTTTCCTCAGCGCTACGTGACACTACAGCCGTTCTGCTTCGCAGAGCCCAACTGTCCGCACAAGGTCTCGCTCAGAGAAATGTGTCAGGAGAGAAGAAGCACTTGCTGGATTAGCCTTTCACAGGCCAACAGTTCCAACGCAGCACCACAGTCTTATTGCGAGAAGGGGTAATAAAACACATGTATTGTCCCGGAACACTTCTCTGTGCGAGCCGTAGCCGAGAATCTTTCCCTTAAGATAAGGACCACCAGGCAGACAGAAGGTTGTGCTACCTAGCGCTAGAGAGAAATTGCATAGCCCGGGCATGTTTCGGCAGAAGCAGCAGCCTGCAGCATTTCGCTGCCGGCACCGTGCTCTCTGGGCGACAAGTAGACAACGGTTCGTCTCCAGCAAAACGAAAGTGCCACCTGCTACGAAGAGCATAAGAATGAAGGCAGAGCACCGAGCTGGTGTGTGCACCGCACAGGCTGCAAGAGGAAGCGTGGCTGCCACTCGCTTGTTTTCGGATTCACATTAGCAGTCGGAAACTTGCAGCTACTTGTGCTGCTACCTCTCTTCCAGCTTTCCCAGGAAAGAATTGTGCCGGGGTTTATGCTTTGAGATGCAGAGATTACAGTGGTAGATGCGGCGGAGAATGGAAATAGAGTGCAGCGGACAGTTTCTGGTGCTTGACGTGAGGCAAGGGGAAAGGGCAGTCCAGCAGTGACTTTTACTTCTGGAGCCTTTTTCTTTGGCAGCAGCTGCTGCAAGTGGGCAACGGCGCTGCGAGAGTGCATAATGTGACGGCACGTCTATCTGAGAAGGAACCTCCTGAGCCGCAGTGTGTTGTGCTCAGTTTCAAGGCTGCTTGGAAGAGGGGGTACTTGAAGAACGCCTTCTAGCTGGACGCGTCCTTCTGGGTGTGCTCCAGCTGCATGGACTCTGCAGCATTGAAGGGGTAAGAACCTGCTTCTGACCAGGTAGTGTCCAGGAGTGCAACACAGCACCTTCCTTTGTGAAGCAGCCAGAGCATTCTCAGCTGAATCTGCTAGTGAAGAGGCTTTTGACTGGACATTTGAAATTCGCTCCACTGAGTACATGCAGCGGGTGCTCAGCTGCTTCGTTCTTCGCCTTCTGCGGTCTGGACAGAACTGAAGCCCAGCGATGACTTTTAGCAGTGCCGCTCTTCTGCGTGTGTACTGCACGCATCCACAGTGTGCTGTGCAAGGATTTTCCTCAGCTCTCGCTCAGCGAAATGCATCAGGAGAGAAACACTGGCTGGATTAGCTTTTCGCTGGCCAAGACTTTCAACACAGCACCACACTCTGGGCGACGAGGAGGACAAAAGAAGAACACCTTTTCGCCCTGCCACGTTCTTCTGTGCCGAGAAGACTATCCGCGTCTTCTCTCCCTGCAAGGCTCTAATGTGTGCGGTGCTACTTGGAAGTGAGAAGGCACGTGCAGAGAGCACCGCGATCTGACGGCGCTGTGCTGCCTGTAAAGGAAAGAGGACTGCCACTGGAATGTGGTGCAAATACAAGTTCCACGCGTCGGGTGCAAGCTCCGTGTAAGCCGGTTAAATAAAGCTGTTCTCTGTGCCAGACGTAGCCGAGAAGCTTTCCGTAAAGATGCTGGCTACAAAGCAAACAGAATGTGGCGCTACTTCAGCGCTAGAGAGAAATTGCATAGCCCAGGCGTGTTTCGGCAGAAGCAGCAGCCTGCAGCATTTGGCTGCCGGCACCGTGCTCTCTGGGCGACAAGTAGACGACGGTTTGTCTCCAGCAAAACGAAGGCGCGACCTGCTACGAAGAGCATAAGAACAAAGGCAGAGCACCGAGCTGGTGTGTGCATCGCACAGGCTGCAAGAGGAAGCGTGGCTGCCACTCGCTTGTTTTCGGATTCACATTAGCAGCTCGAAACTTAAAGTCCAACTTGCAGCTACTTGTGCTGCTTCCTAATTCTCTTCCAGCTTTCCCCTGGAAACAATTGCGATTACGTTTATGCTTCGCCATGCGGCGGAGAAGGGAAATAGAGAGTGCAGCGGACAGTTTCTGGTGCTTGACATGAGGCAAGGGGAAAGGGCAGTCCAGCAGTGACTTTTACTTCTGGAGCCTTTTTCTTTGGCAGCAGCTGCGGCAAGTGGGCAACAGAGCTGCGAGAGTGAAGAATGTGACGGCACGTCTATCTGAGAAGGAACCTCCTGAGCCGCAGTGTGTTGTGCTCAGTTTCAAGGCTACTTGGAAGAGGGGGTACTTGAAGAACGCCTTCTTTCTGGACGCGTCCTTCTGGCTGTGCTCCAGCTGCATGGACTCTGCAGCACTGAAGGTGTAAGAACCTGCTTCTGACCAGGTTGTGTCCAGGAGTGCAACACAGCGCCTTCCTTTGTGAAGCAGCTAGAGCATTCTCAGCTGAATCTGCTTGTGAAGAGGCTTTTGACTGGACATTTGAAATTCGCTCCACTGAGTACATGCAGCCGGTGCTCAGCTGCTTCGTTCTTCGCCTTCTGCGGTCTGGACAGAACTGAAGCCCAGCGATGCCTTTGAGCTTTGCCGCTCTTCAGCGCCAACACTGCACGCGGCCACAGTGTGCTGTGCACGGATTTTCCTCAGCTCGACGTACAATCATTTTCTTGCTGCTTCACAGAGTCCAAACTGTCCGCGTAGCTCTCGCTCAGCGAAATGCATCAGGAGAGAAACGCTGGCTGGATTAACTTTTCGCTGGCCAAGACTTTCAACACAGCACCACACTCTGGGCGACGAGGAGGACAAAAGAAGAACACCTTTTCGCCCTGCCACGTTCTTCTCTGCGAGACGACTATCCGCGTCTTCTCTCCCTGCAAGGCTCTAATGTGCGCGGTGCTACTTGGAAGTGAGAAGGCACGTGCAGAGAGCACCGCGATCTGACGGCGCTGTGCAGCCTGTAAAGGAAAGAGGACTGCCACTGGAATGTGGTGCAAATACAAGTTCCCACGCGTCGGGGCAAGCTCCGGCTAAGCCCGTTGAACTACAGCTGTTCTCTGGGCCAGACGTAGCCGAGAATCTTTCCCTTTTCATTTAGACCGAATGTGCTGCTGTATGTCGCTGAGAGGCAAAGTGCATAGCCCAGGCGTGTGTCGGCACAAGCAGTGGGCTGGAGCATTTCGCTGCCGGCACCGTGCTCTCTGGGCGAGAAGTAGACGACGCTTCGACTCCGGCAGAACGAAAGCGCCACATGGGTACTAAAGAGGCCGAACGAAGGCGCCGAGCACCGGGCTCGCGTCCGCAGCGTACAAACTGAGAAAGGAGCGTGGCTGGCGCTCGCCTGCCTGCCGACTTCACGTTAGCATTGAGAAGGAGGAAGTTCAACGACAGCTACTTGTGCTACTACTTATCCCTCTTCCAACCATCCCTGGGAACACTGGCGCTTACCTTTCGGCTCCGAGATGCTGAAAACACAGTGGTCGATGCCAAGCAGAGGGGAAGTAGAGAGTGCAGCGGGGAGTTGAAATGGCTTTTACGTGAGGCAAGGGGAAGGTGCAGCCCAGCATTGGCTTTTCCTTCTAGTTCTTTTCTTCAGGAGAGCAGCTAGCAACCGAGCTGCGAGAGCCAACAATGGGATGGCAAGTCTTGTCAGAGAAGCCACGGTCTACAGTGCTGTAGACTACTGTGCACAGGTTTAATGCTGCTGTAAGTACACGCTACTTTTGGAACGGCTTCTCTCCTGACTCTCCCATCTCTGTGAGCTCTAGCTGCTTGAACTTGGCCACACTGAAGGTGTGTGGACGTGATTGCGCTGCGAGTATCAAGTCTTCCAGAGACGAGGGATAGTCAACAAATGCTTTCTCACCTGGCCCATCTCTCAGTCCCAACTGTGGCTGGAAATGCTGCGCTGCAAGGGTGGACTTAGCCACTCTGAGAGAATGTGATGACGCTCTATAGATAGTTGCGAAGGAAAGTGCTGGTCACTGCAATGTTTCGCCTAGTTTACAGACTTTAGAGGGACTAGGAAGGCCAACGCCTTGTTCTAGCACTTGTTCTCTGCGTGCAGCTGCTGGATGTTGGAAGGGCTTTGGGATCCGCGAGAGGTGGAGGGTAGGATGGTACCTAGAGCTTGAAGGAAAGTGCGTCTCTCCAGGACCTTTGATGCAGTTCAGTGGGTGCGAGTTCCATGTTGAGCATGTTCAAGATGGCACAGAGAAGGTTCTGAAAGAAAGAGGCCGTGCTGGAACTGCCTTGACTTTTGCCGCTTCGAAACTGCACAGCCAACAATGAAAAGATTCCTCTTGCTTCCCCGCGACGCGCAGGATCACATTCTTTTGTGTCTCCAAGAGGCAAGATGCACAGCGGAGCTCTTCCACCAACTGCTCGCACGCGACTGGGGCCGCGCCAGCGAAGCGCTTGGCTTTTTCCCCGGCACTGTCAGCGCTCATCGAAACAACCGCACGATGGCGCTGACGACTTGCAAAAGAAGGCCAAGCACCTGGCGCTGCTCGAAACCGCCCCAACGGCAGAGGCAAGTTGCAAACGTCCCTGCACTCCAATCAACAGCACATCAGGACAAAAAGATTTCCCTCATCTTCCCCTTCCAAGAGCAGACTCTTCTTTACACCACACTCCAAGAGCCAGACAAACCTCTTTGGCCCAAACAAATCTTTTCCCTCTCGCAGATTCTGCCCACCAACTTGAAACCATCTGGCAAAAACAGAGCTCAAAACAGTGCCAGCTGAGGAAGATCTTGCTGCCTACAACTTCAACTGCACCCCTCAAACTAGCAGCACACACGCTGTTCTCAGCACTTTCTATTCCTCCCCATGCCACCTTAACATCTGCTCCAGCAACACTGGCACTATGTCCTTGCCTTCCCACGGAAAGGCACTCCGAGTCTCTTGGCCTTGCCTTGCCTTCAGTACCTTGTCGAGTTCTTCTTAAGCTACCCTTGCTCTGCTTCCTTTGCCTACGTCTGCCTTGCCTCGCACTACCTACAACTTGCTGGCTTTGCTTTGCCCTGCTTACCACTCTTGGCCTTGCCTTCCATGCAGGCAAGGCGCTGCAAAGCAAGTGCAGGCAATTGTGGGCAAGTCAAGGGAGAGCTAAGCAAGACCAGAGCAGTGAGGGGAAAACAAATGGAGTGGTAGGCAAGAGAAGGCCCAGACGTTAGAGGCAAGGCTGGCCGTAGGAAGGAAAGTCCACTGATGGGAAGGCCAGGCAGAAACAGGAAGTGCTTGGCAAGTCAAGGCCCTGGAGGAAAGCAGTAGGCAGGTCAAGGGTGGGGCATGGCCATGCAAAGGAATGCAAGGCTCCAGCGGGCTCCAGAGGGCTAGCAGGGCAAGACAAGGAAACTGTTGTGTTGCCAAGGCAAGGCCAGGCAAGGCAGGTGAGAAGTACATTCAAGGACTGCTGGTACACAAAAGTGGCCAGGACCAAGTGCTTTGTGTGGCCTTGATCCCGCGTGGGTCATGTCTCCTCTGCACCTCAAAGACTTGAGCTACCTGCTTTCCTTTGTATGCAAAAGAACTCTCATTCTGGTCCCCGAGCTCAAGGGCAAAATGTGAATTGCCCTTCCAAGATTCAAGACATGCAAGGATTGCTCCCAGACAAAGGCTGCCCATGGAGATGAGTGTGGCAACATGCGTCCTCCCCTGGTCTTCCTCTCCTGTGATCCTGAAACACCGGAGATGCTTGAGAGCTTTGAGATTCCTAGGAGGAGCAGAAGGGGCAGGGCAAGGCCATGAAATGTCATTGAAAAGGGGTCTTGAATTCCAGGAGGGGGAGGGGTGAGCAAGGTCATGCAAGGCAAGGGAGGGCTTCAAGGGCAGGGCAAGGCAAGTGGTGGCTTTGCGAGGCGAGGCGAGGCAAGGCAATGAGGGTCCTAGAAGGAAAAGGAAAGGTGAGGCCAGACCTAGACGAATGTGAGAGGAAGTCAGGTGGGGGATGGGTGAGCAAGCCAATGCAAGGCAGTGGAGAAAAGGCAGGTTGAGGGAAGGCTACAGAGGGGGCAGCAAGGAAACGCAAGGCATGGGGAAGCATGTGAGGAGTGGGTGCTGCCAGCCGGCCGGGATGGCAGGGGCGGGGCCACTGCAAGTAGCATGGTGGGGATGTGGAGGGGGGTGTTAGTGTGCGGGAGGTGTGTGTGTGTGTGTGCAGCGGAGTGCAGGGTAAGTGCAGGTGTGCGTGTGCGCATAGGGGGGTTTTGTGCCAGGTGCTGTGCCAGGGGGAGCCGTCCCACCTCCAAGAAGGTGTGGGAGTGAAAGGAGTAACATGGATGTGTCTTTACAAAGAGACCGTGTGAATCCGTCCTTAGACAAGGCTAGGAATTTACTGGTAGGGGAGTAACAGAAGAAAGTGTTAGTTCTAGAAACTGTTACTAATCGACAGAGACTGTTGCTCAGCCAAGGCCGTGTTAAATTCCTGAACCTAGAGCAAGGCAACAAAGACTTAATAGCATTAGGAATAGTTTCATTTTCTTCCTTTTCCATACCAAGAGGGGGGTGCCTATTAGAGGGGAGCATAGAGTAGGCAGTTCCGGAAGTCTGTCATTCCCGAGTACCTCAGAGGGTGCTGTTGCCAGGAACTTAGCATAAAAAGGGGGCTGCGTCCCGCAATCAGTTGAGAGACTCCATGGCAAAAGCCCCATGGCCTCTCCCTGTAGTTGAAGAATGTTCCAGGACTCCTCTGTCTCCTTTTTGGTGGATGAAGAAATTCAGAAAGCAACACTTCTGCCAGAACTCTCCAAGATGCCTCCTTTGCTCCCAGCGACTCCATCACTGCCCGGGAAGCTGTCTTTTCTACCAGAGGAGTTCGAGATACAGTAAAAAGCCGTGTGGCAGAGAAAAAAGACAAGAATTGGTTTATAAGGGATGGCAAACAAGAGATACCAGAAGCTTTGGCCCTACCAATATTAAAAGAACTCCGTGAAGAGAGTCCTTGCACTTCCTGAGGATTGGCAGAAGCCTTCCTCATGCTGTATGTTGCTGGGGGTCTTTTTAGACTGGCAAAACGAGCTGTTGAAGGTTGCTTGATCTGTGCTAAAGCAAACAGCCAAGTTACAAAGTAACTTGCCAGGGGAGGGAGGCCTTGGGCTGCATGTCCCTTCGAAAGATGCCAGGTGGATTTTCCTGACATGCCCCAAGTGGGAAGGCTTCATATCTTCTGCTAATGGTATGTCAGCTAGCAAGGTGGCCAGAAGCATTTCCAACTGCTTCAGCAACGACAGGATCAGTTATGAAGGCATCTTTGGAACAAATCATTCCAAGATACAGCATTGTAGAAGCAATAGACTCAGATAGGGGAACTCATTTTACAGGAAAGATCCTTCAAGGGGTTTTGGCTTCTTTAGGAACACAATGGAACCTCCATAGGCCCTGGCACCCCCAGAGCTCAGCTCGGGTAGAAAACAATGAATAGAGAAAGAAACACCTTTTGAAGCTGCTAATAGAAACCAAGATGCCATGGCTAAGGCTTTGGACATTGGCTTTGGCGAGAATGAGAGCCCGAGCCAGAAGAGAGATTCCGTTATCCCCCTTTCCGTCGTTGTTACGAATTACCCGGGTAAGTCTCAACCTAGTGGGGGAGTAGAGGTAAGTGATGTATATTTAAAACCATCTGTGGCCAGGATACTGCTTCTTGTGAAACCCCTTCAACAGGAAGCTCAGCTGGCACAAGCCCCACCTTTGGACTTTGCTGCTTGTAACCTCCAACCAGGAGATTGAGTCCTAGTTAAGGAGTAGAAAGAAGCGCCAGTGGCGGTGAAATGGCGTGGCCCATTCCAAGTGTCACTGATGACAGAAACAGCCATCAAGACAGCTGAACACAGGTGGACCCGTCACTCTCGGGTCAAGGTCTCTGAAGCCTCAGAGATTTGCACATCTCAGCTGGAGGAGAAGGCCGGGAGGCCGTGACTGACACTCTGCAGGAGTGGGCCGGAGCAGTAGCCAGTGCTTTGACATCAGAGGAAGCCCTGAGTGCCGACTCACAGACCATCTGCTGAAATAGTCTCTATGGGTATCCCTCCTCTAGAATCTCCACTCACTGGGGCGCTAATACTTGCAGCCATTGTTTCACGTTAAGTAGTTTCTGTGTCGTCAATTGCCACAGGTGGTGCTGAAGACAATGGGAAAATTAGACTAGCTAATTAGATCACACTATTAAAACATTTTCCTTAATAATTCTACTTTTATATGGTCAGCTAAGTTTAGGCCAGGAGTGGGAGAATCAATTTGCAGCCTTAGGAGAAGAAGTAGCAAAAGCTTTTAACCTTAGCAATTGCTGGCTCTGTGGAGGGCCAGGAGGATCTGAAGAGTGGCCATGGTTGGCTAGCCCAGCTGAACCTAAATGGTGGGTCAATGGGAGGGCCACAATGGCATGGGATTTGGGGCCAAAGAAGGAAGTCCATGGCCACTTCATTCTTCTCCAACAGGCACTTATTGCCTAAACAGGACAGGGCGGGTCTGTTGGGGTCCCTCCCCCGCCGTGTAGCCCTGGGAGAGGGGCCCTGAGGGCACAGACACGGGGCTTCCCTGTCCCTGCTCAGCCTCGTTCCCATTGGTTGGTTTGTGTTCCCTGCGCGGGCAGAAGGACCCTCGGGTCCCGTGACTGGAACAGTTCCTCAGCAGAGCTCCGGCCATGCGGCTGGAGAAATAAACATCTCTGAAACAGCTAGCAAGAATCTGTCTGTCCATATATATTTCCTTTCCACGGGACTCCTGGTTTGATATATGCGTGTTGCAGGATCCCCACTGCAACAAATGGTGGAGAATTGTGAGCAGAACGATCCCCGATCCCTAAGCGACTGATTTGTGTGAGTAAACCCTGGAAACTTTGGATTCCTCTTCTTGGTTTTGCTTTGCTATTCCGTATCTAAACTATGGAGGAACCGTGGGAAGACTCTTGGCTCTCAGAGCCGCATATGGACATTTATCTTAAACTTAAAATGATTCTTGAACAACGATTTGTAAATTTTAGCTTGATTCAAGCTCAAAAAGAACTGAAACACTTCCTGGCATGGTTGTTTAAGAACTTTTTCTATGTTTCTTGGGATTTAATTCTTACCAAGGGCTTTTGGAAAACCGTTTGGACACAGTTAATACTGGAGTCAAAATATATGCCGATGGAAGAATATTTTCGTGAATATTATTTAGTTACCGAGACTGTTGAGCAATGTCAGCTGTGTCCTGGCGAAGGGAAGCCTGGCACAGGGACCGTGCGGCCCAGGCCACGTGCACCGAGTGCTCTGCAAGCAGCAGCGAGGCAGTTCCCGCACGCGGGCGGAGCCATGCGAGCCGCAGTGTCGGTGGCGGAGCGAGGCGCGGCGGGAGCAGCGGGACCCGGCAGTGCCCGCCCGGTCCTGTGCAGCGCGTGGTGGAGCGAGCCCCGTGAACGCCCGACCGAGAGGGGCGGCGCGCGGGCGGCGGCTGGCGGCGGTGGCGGTGGAGCGGAGCCGTGCCCAGCCGAGACGCGCGCTGGAGCAGGGCGCGGGGTGGTCATCGCTCGGGGGCCCGGCCGAGATGTGGGTGCAGCGCCCGGCAGCGGCAGCGAAACTGCGACCAGAGGAGGCGACGCACGGAGAACTGAGCGGCGCGGCCCGGCCCGGCCCGCACAGCCCCGAACGCGACCCCGGGAAGAGCGCGCGGGCACCAGCAGCCCCGACAATTCCAACACGGGAGCGACCAAAGGAGAGAGCAAAGACGCAGCGAGACAGAAAACAGCAGCCACTCGGAAAAATGAAAAGATCATAGTAACTAAGACCTTAGGGATAGTAAAATGGTATAATGTTAAGCAAAATTATGGTTTTATAACAAGGTGTGACAACCAGCAAGACATATTCGTGCATAGAACTGCTATTAAAAAGAATAACCCTGAAAAATGCATCCCAAGCTTGGGAGATGGAGAGGTGGTGGAATTTAATATTGTACTAGGGAGAAAAGGGTTACAAGCATCGCAGGTCACTGGGCCTGATGGTGTTCCTGTAAAAGGCAGTATATATGCAAAAAATCGTAGTCATGTTAGACAGTATCTCCATTGTAAGTCCCCCCTACAGTCTCCCTTTCCTAATCCCACCTTTCCCTTTTACCCTATGTCCTATTACCCCCAGTGTATTCCAAATCCGTTTTTTCACCCATGGTTTCCCTCACAAAACCATGCTTTTGCCAATTGTGTCCCCAAAAATCCCTTTCCAATGCCGAGTGGGGGATGAAAAGGGGGAGGGAAGAAGTTAAACCCTCTCCTGCCTCAGTTTCCCCACAAAGCATGCTCAGAGTTCTGTCTCCCTTCTGTCAGCCCTAAGATGTTCCACAGAATCTGTTTGGACATTTAAAGACTCAGGAGGGTGGCTTGTTTTGTCTTGAAACTGTTCTTGTTATGTTTATCCAGTTGTTTTCATTCTCCTTTTATTAAAATAAAACGGGTGAGGTGTTGGGGTCCCTCCCCCGCCGTGTAGCCCTGGGAGAGGGGCCCTGAGGGCACAGACACGGGGCTTCCCTGTCCCTGCTCAGCCTCGTTCCCATTGGTTGGTTTGTGTTCCCTGCGCGGGCAGAAGGACCCTCGGGTCCCGTGACTGGAACAGTTCCTCAGCAGAGCTCCGGCCATGCGGCTGGAGAAATAAACATCTCTGAAACAGCTAGCAAGAATCTGTCTGTCCATATATATTTCCTTTGCGCGGGACTCCTGGTTTGATATATGCGTGTTGCAGGATCCCCACTGCAACACGGGTCTATGTAGGAAAAGGCGTTTGTCAATTGACTTTCTCTCTGGCTTTAAGCAATTGGGTTTGGCCCTTCAATTGCCCTCCTTACAATTGTTCCAAATATCAAAACAATTGCAATCAAATACCTGTTCAGCTCACTAATGGTAGCTGCGTAAGGTGTTCTTACGAAGAATATTTGGAAGCCTGTAAAGCAATGGGGAGGGACAAGGGGTTTTTTTGACCATCTATTTTTAAGCTGTCCCCACAAAAATTCCACAAGTAGAAGACATGTTGTTTGTGATTATCAGTGGGAATGGCAACACCGGATTGGAACTCAAAGCCTTTTAGTGAGTTCTGCTCCAAATCCAACCAAGCAACTTGCAGATGTAAATGTAGATGGGAACCCTGTGTGGGAGCTTGGAAATGCAAATACTGTGACCCTTATGGTGGGGCAGCTATTGTTGGAGGACCGTTAGGCCCGGGAATCCTGCTGTATTTTGACCCGCCAATTGATGACCAAGGGTAGGAAGGCCCCTTTGCTAATGGAACACGGGCTTTGAAAGGACATTATTGGATTTGTGGCCAACATGCTTAGCTCAGGTTACCTCCAAACTGGTCAGGGATATGGTATATCCCTGGGGTATATTAGACCATTGTTCTTTTTGCTACTACAAATTCAGGGAAATCGCTTAGGAATCAAAATCTGTGAGGATTTAATTAGAGAAAAGCAGTCAGCTGAGGCAGCCTTGGCTGCAGGGAGCACCCCAAAACGGGGAAAAGATGAATGGCCACCAGAACAAGTTACGCAACACGATGGACCAGCCCCTTGGAAACCTAAGGAATTAATCCCAGATGCCTGGGAACCCATTTATCATTTCAATGAGATAATTAGGTTACAAGCTGTCTCAGAAATAATTACCAACCAGCCAGCCACAGCTCTTGACCGTCTTGCTGAGCAACCCACTTCAATGAGGAAAGCAGTATTTTCAACATTGGATGGTATTAGATTATCTGTTAGCAGAAGAAGGAGGAGTTTGTGGGAAATTCAATGACTCGAGCTGCTGTTTGCAAGCAGAGGACAGCGGAAATGTGGTCAAACAAATAACAAAGGAAATAACCTCAGCTCATGGACCTGTCCAAGTGTTGAAAGGATGGTAATGGGACATGTTTTCATGGTTAACTGGCCAGCTATGGGCTAAATGAATACCATTTCTCCTCTTATATGCTATAGCAACTCTAATCTTTTGACCATGCGTGACACCATGCTGGGTGCAGCTCTTTCAGCAGGTGGTCAAGGGGATGCCGCTAGCAGCCATGCCTACCTGATCCAGAAAGGACTACAAAAGGACAGAAAAGGATGTCACTACAAATAATAGCAAAAGCCAAGAAGACTCAAGAAGAAAAAATTAAATCAATGGTAATTAAGGTTTGTAAAGACAAATACAGATCAAATAAAAAGAGGAGGGATTAAAAGGAATGAGATGGATGAGTCTTTACAAACAGACCGTGTGAATTGGCCTGTAGACAAGGCTACGAACTTATGGGGAGTGAAGTAACAGAAGAAACTATTAGTTCTCTAGAACTGTTACTAATCATCAGAGACTGTTGATTAATCCAGGGCGTGTTAAATTCCTGAACCTAGAGCAAGGCAACAAAGACTTAATAGAATTAGAAATGGGGTTTTTTTCTTCCTTTTCGATGCCAAAAGGGGGGGTGCATATTAGAGGGGGACTTAGAGTAGGCAGTTCTGGAAATCTGTATCTCCCGAATACCTCAGCCAGTGGGGAAAAGGAAGAGGGTGCTGTGGCCAGGAACTTGACAGCAAAAGGGGGCTGCATCCCGCAACCGTTTGACAGACCCCAGGGGAAAAGCCCCATAGACTCTCCCTGTAGTCGAAGAATGTTGCAGGACTCCTCTGTCTCCTTTTCGGACATCAACCTCAGGCATCGTGGATTAATTTTCCCTAACGGCAGCGACCTGCTGCGTGCTCTCCGTGCTCCTCCCCAGCCCCCCGGCAGGTGTAAAATAGTTCCCGGCGGCTCCCACCGCGCGTTACAGACGGCTGCATGGTCCCGGAGCTGCTCGCAGTTCTCCCCTGCCCCGCCAGGGCTGCCCGCGGGCTGCGGAGCCACCGCGCCACCGGCGCGGCCAGGGCCGGGGCCCTTCTCGACAGCAGCCGAGGGGCTGCGGAGCGGGCGGCTGCGGGACGATCAGCCATTTTATGCCGCGCGGTGCTGCCGCCTCCATCCAGTGCTCCATCGCGCCGCCGGCCGACCCCGCCTGGCGCGCTCCCCGCTCGGCCGCGCTCGCCGCCCGCCCAGCCTCGCCGGAAGCTCTCCGGCCCGGGCCGTGCCCCGGCTCCGCCTGCGGTTCGGCAGGGCCCGGCCGCACGCGTGCTGCGTGGCTCGGAGCACCCGCGTTGCGCCGCAGGCCACGGGGAAGGCGGGGCGGGGCGGGCCGGCGCCATGGTGGTAGCGCGAGGAGAGGAGCGCCCGGGCGGGGCGGCGCGTGGCGCGGCGGTGAGCGCTTCTGCTTCCTGTCGCTCGGCGGCCGCCCTCGGCAGGTGCCGTGTGACCCCGCGGAGCGGCGGGGGCCGGCCGGGCGGTGCGCGGCGAGGCTTTCGGCCAGCGGCGGCCGCAGCGAGAGGCTGCTGGCACTGCCCGTGCCGGTGGAGAGAGCGGGGATCCGAGGCCGGCCTTCCCAGAGCGACGAGGGGTGGCCGCCTTTGCCGCGCTGCCTAAGACGCAGGGCCCCGATCCAAGCAAACACGACGCTTTTTATTTCCACATATTATGAATATCCAAAATACAAATGCATATTCGTAACATTAACACCTCCCATTCTCCGCTTCATATGGAAATGAGCTTAAATGTCATTAAGCATGCATAGTGTGTGTCCTGAATGGAGTCAGTGGTCTTGAATTGGGTCAATGGTCCCAAGAAAGATGAAGTAACTCATCTTCCTCATTTTGGCCTTTTTGCCTTTTTGAACTTTAACAATCCGAATTACTTTAGTGACCTCTTAAGTTTCCTCTTGCGTGACTTTTGAACGGGTTCCCACCAAGGGAGGAAATTGGTAATTGTCCTTGTTCCCTACACCAACTTATCAAAGTTTCTATTCCTCCTTCTAAGCACAGCTAAGCAAACATGCAAATGACAGATCATCAGTTATTTGGTAATCACATCTTAAAACCCCTTTCAGGTCCAGCTCTCTTAACTATTTTCATTAACTCTCACTGGGCCCAAATTCCTTCCTACTCTAACTAATCTCAACACAGCTAGCCTATAACTAAAATCTTTATAGTTCTTCTAAATCTATCTTTCACTCTGAAGAGGAAAGGCTGCAAGGAAAAGGCAAGGCAAGGTCAGTGAAAGTTTTCTGTCCTGGCACATTTAGCAGTGTGAAGCGGAACCGCTGTTTGCTTTCCCTAAGGACTCTACGACACTGAGAGCATGTGCTTTTACATGGAGCTGAGAAGTGTGGAGATACAGCTAGAAAGCAGAAGTGAGAGCACTGCTAAACTCATGTCAGAAGTGGACGCGCTAACGCTGCTAGGCCGCAAACCATGGCAGGCAGTACGGCCTACCAGGAAATAGCTAGTATAAGGGAACGGCATGCTTGCTGTTGGTTAATGCTAGCTTGTAGTTTTGCAATGTTATTGAGAAACATAGATATGGTTGTTATAGTGATTGCTGCTTATATAAGAATCTATTTTTAGTTACTGCTGAAAAGGTATACTCAGCTCTGTATCAATAAAATCGGCTTCTTGCATCCGAGCAATCTGCCCCGTCTCTTCCATCGCCGACCACCACAGGACAGAGAAGGAAAGTGAGAATCACCCGTATGTTGGGGTTTTAGTAGTTCTCCTTTTATTTTTTTGGGGTTTTTTTTCTCTTAAGGAGCTTTCCCCCATACGCTAGGAGACAATAACGACTGGACACTTAAGAGAGACAAAAGAAGTTGTCACCGCTCAGGGGAGGGATGCAGCTGGCTACTCCCTTTGGCTGAGGTGTCTTGTGAGGGCAGAGATACAGTGAACTTTGGACTGGCAAAACGGGGTTGCATGCAGCCCCCAGCTCTTGTTCTCTCAAGCATTCGGAGGGGAGAGAGGCTGCGGTGGCTGCGGGGAGAATTGGTCACCACTGCAGGATTCCGTCTCCTGCTGCCTTTCTTCTACCGTGAGTGCAGCTCTGTTCCTAAGAGCGGCCGTTGCATTGGAACCTTCTTAACAGTCTACCTTCACTAAAAGAGGGACTCTTCACCATCTGCTCGGGTGCCTCAGGTGAGAAACCCTGGCATCCCGAGCCTGCCTTTCCCTGCCCCGCTCAGAGCAGGGCCGCTGCTGCCCCACCCCCACCCGCCCCCCCCTTCTTTGCCACTGCTCCGAGTTTTCTATTCTATAGGAATAAAATCCCATATAAACACATGAATAGATTGAAGAGATTGACTGATAATATGGGTTTATTTACAAGCCTGATTGGCGCATTTAAGGCCTGATTGCCATACTACTCACAAACTACTATTAAATGTAACTCACTTTCAAATTTCTAAGAGTAAAATACGTATTTGCACTGTATTCAAAACTGCATGGCAAATTATTTCAGATATTATGGACAAAACGATGCGATAATCATCACATAATAAGAATTTGAAAAGTCAAGTAGGCAAGAGAAAACTGCTGGGATTTTGTCTGCCCGCATTCTGGACCACGGCTGTGTGAAAATGGTCTGTGAGCCAGGCGCAAAGGTGCACAGCAGGAACAGCACTGTCACCTAATAAACACCCCAGGTTTCTTTATTCATGACTCCCAGGAGTAGAAGAATGTGTCAAGTTTCCTACAGAGATCCATTTGGAGAGGAGAAATGTTTGGAGAGGAGCAAAATCACAGGAGTTCCCACTGTAGGCTATATCCTCGTTTCCTTGTATCCTTTCACTGCAGAAACCCATCTGATCCTGACTATTGGAATTCCAAGGACACACCAAACCACTTGCACGCACATCTGCTCACTGAGCCTGAGAAATGTGTTCTAGAGAAAAGGAAATGAGAAGGACCAGTGTAGATACAAAAATGCTGCTAGCGAGGATTTTCTTGCTATTTTCTAAGTCCGTGAGAGACTTTTCTCTCTCACAGAAGAGGGAGCAGAGTATGGAAACGACCAAGCCACCTGCAACCTTGAAAAGTCTTGTTTATGGTATAGTAGAAAAATATTTTGACAATGGATCTTTTAGGATTTTAGCCAATCACCCCAAGGGGTGGCTGATCCTTTGTCCAAATAGATTATGAAGAAGAAAGTCTGTAAAAGAGTTTGTAAAATAATTAAATGAATAAATCTTGCTGCACAATTCCTGCCTGCTGGATCTTCTCTCCTCCTCCTCCCTATGGCTGCGCGACATGGTGATATAGCCTAGGGCCCAGGCCTGCGGTAATAGACCAGCATTACAAGTGAACTGCAACACGAGCAGCTAACACATTCCTCCTGTGATAAATGAGTGAACGATAAATCTTGTCTTTCCCATATATGATTTTAACATTTAGAAGTGATCATGTACTATGTAGAAACAGGTAAAATACAGTTAAGTAAAAACAAGACTAGAGTAAATTGTAACTTCGAAAGAGTGGCAACATGTTGGGAAACGTGGTAATAAACACGTGATAATAAATGGCCTTTAAGTTGAGAAATGACAGAGGTAGAAACCAAGACATCTTAAAGAAACAAAGAAGATGAACCGCATGCATCCCAGGAAGTCTGTTATCTCATCAAAACTCACACCTCCCAAAGAATCTGTCAACTACAAATTAGGTTGGAGACTGAGGAGGCACCGGAGCGGGGTGCCTGCCTTCAATTCTGGAGCTATCCAGAGGACCGAGGCGGCAGCGTGCTGGCGTGCGCTGGCACAAGGGGGCACAGACAGGAGGGGGGGAAAAGTTGAGTGAAGTGTAAATTACTTTCTGGGCTTAAGGACTATGTTTAAAAAGTACTTAAGTTCACAGTAACATGAATGGAGCCACGCCTCTAGCAATATTGCTAAGTGCTCCCGCGCTGTGATATGCCTTTGTTCTACTAACAAATGTTCAATATTATGCTGCTGAAAATTCCGCTTGTGAATTCATCTTTCTCACATCTTCCCTTAAAATCAGTTCTAAGAATTTAGTGTGAAATACATTTAGGCTTGGTCCACAGGAATTTTAGTTCAAATAAACACATCTAAATGTTTTCCATCTTTCCCATTAAAGGATATTGGTTTTGGCTCATTCTTTTGGCATTTTGCCAGCCATATGCTCAATGCTATTTCCTTAGGAATGAAAGCTGCAGCATGATATTACAAAGTGTTTGGTGAAACCTTTACCATGACTCTCAAGTCGCAACATGCCAGATCATCACTGGTTTGCAAAGCTGCTTGAAGATAGAAGGAAAGCATCAAAGGTTTATGCATGAATCAGCATCCCCTTGTCACAACGTCATGCTGTAGTGATCCCTGCAGAGCTCTAAGACTGGATTTAAAAGAGAAAAGCTCAACACTGGCTCTTGAGTCAGCAGGTTGAAACATCCAAGATTGTACATCTATTACTTCTGTGCTAAAACTACTGTATGAAAACGTGTTACCATGATGGCAGTTTTATAGTACTCCATAGGAGACACCTCTTTAAATGACTCTGATATCCTTTCAGTGCTAAAATTGAGAAGGGGGTTGATCCATAGTTTACTCATGTAAACACGAGGGAACTACTAAGAGACAGCAAATGTTAATCACAAAACCTAAGCAGCAGCACTTGCCTTAATCTTGTCAAGATAAGAGGAACAGGATCTTTTGAAAACCAGCACAGAGATCGCTGAATCATCCGGTGAAGAACTGTGCATGCTCCAGAAAGAAAGGTAAAAAGTGCATTGTGACGGAGACTACTGATCTTTATCAGAAAGACCCCCGAGGAAGAAGGGCAGCCTTCCTCAGTGCGACCACCTGGCTACACAGCGCATGCGTGGCACGTCTGCTAATGATATCAATGACTTCCGAGAAGTAATTTCTAGAACTACTCCTATCCCAAGGAATGTGATGAATATTCAAAAAATTTACACGTAATGCTGGACTGTATGGAGTGCTCTGCGTGGGTGTGTTAGGAGGAGCGATCCCCCACGCACCCAGCGCCAAATAAAGCAAATACCCGCTTCTCTGACTCTGTCTCTGAAGCATCTCTAGGCCTGGTTTTGGGCAATTCAAAATAGGTGAATACACATTACAACTACCCCTGAAGTTGCTCTGTAGGCAGATTTAAGAGGAAAGGATTTCATCTTCATCACTCTCCTTCTTTCTTGTTTTGACAGAATTAAGAACTTGTAAAAAATCTGATATCACTGATGCTCACCACCCCTCCAATTAGACTACGCTCACTTACACTGTGCTGAGGACAACAAAGTCCAGAGCTTTGGCTATCTCCCGCTTCTGCCCTAGGAATTGCTTCCAGTGCTGTACCTTTGCTCCAGCTGCGAAACCAAACCAGCAGAACCAAGGAAGTTCTCTCTGAATGAACCAAGATTTCTCTAGAAGGCGACAACGGCAGTCATGGCAGTGAACACTGCTCTTCACTGGGCCATTCCTCTGAAAAAAGACATGCACCACCTCTCAACCTAAACCGTTAAGCCTCCTGGTGATGCTGACTGACAAAGTGTCCAAATGCAGTTAGATTCCAACAGCTACTTCCAATGACCTGGCAACAGAGCTTTGCAGACTTGCAACAGTGCAATAAACTAAAGGGGTTATGTTTCATGGCTGTTTTTCAAACATCATTGATTTATGTCCCTATGCTGGGTTAAGTGAAGGTGGCCCGTCCACCTTGATCAAAGTCAGCAGAATTTTGGCCCAATCTGCTGTTATGCAACACATCATGGAACGATCTCTTGGTGTTGATGCAAAATTCCCACTGAAGTGCCAGTCGCTGCATGACTTAAGGCTACCTACTCGCAGAGTGTCCACTCCACTGCCACACCCATTTTCTGGCCACCTTTAAATGACTGGGCACTCTTACTTTTTCAAACATTCCTCAGGGGTATGTGACCACCATCTTCTCCTTTCTGAAGTTCAGGAACCTAATTTAAAAGTAGTACTAGCAATACCAGTTTATCCAAAATCCATTTGCGCCATCAACAAACTCCGAGCAAGCGCTGAGAATTAGTTTCAAGACTTTTACATATTTTTACAGTGGGCTTTTTGTTTGCTTCTTTGTTTTTAAAGTAGATGGAGTAGTCCGCTGTTTCCCTGAGGCTACCGGGGGTGCAAGCAGGCAGGCAGAGCCCTGGCGTGGGCGGCACAGGGGACCCCAGGCGCTGACGGCTGCCACCGGCGTGCGCCAGGTCGGGACCGGCAGGCAAGGCTGCGCCCCGCGTCTGCCACAACACCTGCAGCTTCTGCAGCCTGAAACACAGCTGGCTCAGGGGTTTAAATCAAGAGCCAAAATATCTTGCTGGTCAATTTGGGGCAGAGAAAGGTCATCACTTCTAGCATGGCATAAGCCTGCCACTACATTTCTGTGAAGGACAATCACCTTGTTGGAGTGAAACTCCTGGGTAAAATACTGAAGCGCTTTCAGATTCATATTAGCCGACATTTCGGTGACCTTCTTTTATACCTGCCTTGCTTCATACTGCTGGTTTTGGGCACAAGTTCTTTGTACACTATCCTGGAAATTAAAAAAATCAGAAACAACACCCACCCCTCCCCCACCACCACCCCTTCCCCAGCCACAACCCTAACAAAACCAACCTCCAGAATGTTCAGGATTTCAAATGAGAACAAGCATAGATGGGACAAAAAAAGAAGGATCCTCCTTAGACATTTGTGCATGCAGTGCCCTGCAAGCAACTAAGTTCTACTTCTCGTACACCAAATACCTGTCTTCGGAACTCCTTGTTCTCCATTCAAACCCTTCTGGGAGGGTAATCGACGAGATACTCTACATATTTTTAGCACATGTTGCACTAGGCAATTAAATCCAGTGCACAGCATTACTTGACTAACTGAGGCGGTGACAAGGTCAATTAAGACCTGTTCATATCTTAATTTGGAGCTCTTCCAACTGCTTGAAAAGTGAAGCCTTGGACATTGAAGGTTCAGACTAAGGAGAATCCAAAACGTGGACAGCATCTCCCTTCTGCTGGAAGCCTTGAAGTTCACCACTGCACTCTGCAGCCTACACAGATCATCTGAGTACTGTAAAAGTTCTCCAGGGAAGAACAAGAACAAGGCTAATGCTTGCACACAAACGCTGACCAAAAGCACTTGATGCTCTTGGACAAAAAGATGTAACCTTCACTTTTGGAAAGACAAGGTGACTATGGTTGTCTCTACAGTACTCGTAGGAAAAAATCCCTCAAGTTTTGTAAAACCTCTTTTCAGGGCTTTGTTAACTTCATTTTTGTTAAGAATTGGGGAACGCAGAGAGACCTGTCACTTTTTTGCAAAATGCCATAGAAACTGCTACACTCACCTCAACAACAGTCCAAATAACCTTCTCTGCAAATACTGACCATATGCAGTTCTGGTTGATACTAACCCCCATCACCTAAGAAAAGGAACAACTCGGCAAGCTGTTTGCAAAGATGAACAACTTAGCACGATTGCGGCTGATGACATGCCCTGACCTTTTCTGCCTTCAGCTGTGGGTGCCGTACCCTCCTACCCTCACACATGCCACTCAAAGCTCCTGGCGTGGAGCTCTTGCACCACCTATGACAGCAACTGTGCCAAGCCGCCACCCTTCTTCAGCACCATCGCACCTACTACAAGGTAGCTGAATCAGAGGGAAAAGGACGTCGCCAATGGAGGCAAGTTGCTCCCCCTGACAGCTAAGCTCCAACTTTGGTGTCCCTTGTGTCCTCCCCAGGACGGGCGGGAAAACGCCTCGGCGGAGCGCAGCGCTGGGTGGGAGCGGCCGGCAGAGCACCGAGCGCGCTCCCCACTCCCTCCCGCCCGCGCCGCTGCGGAGACCTCGGGTTCACCGGAATCGGCCACGTGCTGCACGGAGGGCAGCGCGGCAAAGGCGGTCGCCCCTCGTTACCCTAGGAAGGCCGGCCTCGGATCCCCGCTCTCTCCACCGGCACGGGCAGTCGCAGCAGACTCTCAGCTGCGGCCGCCGCTGGCCGAAAGCCTCGCCGCGCACCGCCCGGCCGGCCCCGCCGCTCCGCGGGGTCACACGGCACCTGCCGAGGGCGGCCGCCGAGCGACAGGAAGCAGAAGCGCTCACCGCCGCGCCACGCGCCGCCCCGCCCGGGCGCTCCTCTCCTCGCGCTACCACGATGGCGCCGGCCCGCCCCGCCTTCCCCGTGGCCTGCGGCGCAACGCGGGTGCTCCGAGCCACGCAGCACGCGTGCGGCCGGGCCCTGCCGAACCGCAGGCGGAGCCGGGGCACGGCCCGGGCCGGAGAGCTTCCGGCGAGGCTGGGCGGGCGGCGAGCGCGGCCGAGCGTGAACGCGCCAGGCGGGGTCGGCCGGCGGCGCGATGGAGCACTAGATGGAGGCGGCAGCACCGCGCGGCATAAAATGGCTGATCGTCCCGCAGCCGCCCGCTCCGCAGCCCCTCGGCTGCTGTCGAGAAGGGCCCCGGCCCTGGCCGCGCCGGTGGCGAGGTGGCTCCGCAGCCCGCGGGCAGTCCATGCGGGGCAGGGGAGCACTGCGGGCAGCCCCGGGACCATGCAGCCGTCTGTAACGCGCGGTGGGAGCCGCCGGGAACTATTTTACACCTGCCGGGGGGCTGGGGAGGGGCACGGAGAGCACGCAGCAGGTCGCTGCCGTTAGGGAAAATTAATCCACGATGCCTGAGGTTTATGTCCGAAAAGGAGACAGAGGAGTCCTGCAACATTCTTCGACGACAGGGAGAGTCCATGGGGCTTTTCCCCTGGGGTCTGTCAAACGGTTGCGGGATGCAGCCCCCTTTTGATGTCAAGTTCCTGGCCACAGCACCCTTTTCCCCACTGGCTGAGGTATTCGGCAGATACAGACTTCCAGAACTGCCTACTCTAAGTCCCCCTCTAATATGCACCCCCCCCTTTTGGCATCGAAAAGGAAGAAAAAAAACCCATTCCTAATTCTATTAAGTCTTTGTTGCCTTGCTCTAGGTTCAGGAATTTAACACGCCCTGGATTAATCAACAGTCTCTGATGATTCGTAACAGTTCTAGAGAACTAATAGTTTCTTCTGTTACTTCACTCCCCATAAGTTCCTAGCCTTGTCTACAGGCCAATTCACACGGTCTGTTTGTAAAGACTCATCCATCTCATTCCTTTTAATCCCTCCTCTTTTTATTTGATCTGTATTTGTCTTTACAAACCTTAATTACCATTGATTTAATTTTTTCTTCTTGAGTCTTCTTGGCTTTTGCTATTATTTGCAGTGACATCCTTTTCTGTCCTTTTGTAGTCCTTTCTGGATCAGGTAGGCATGGCTGCTAGCGGCATCCCCTTGACCACCTGCTGAAAGAGCTGCACCCAGCATGGTGTCACGCATGCTCAAAAGATTAGAGATGCTATAGCATATAAGAGGAGAAATGGTATTCATTTAGCCCATAGCTGGCCAGTTAATCATGAAAACATGTCCCATTACCATCCTTTCAACACTTGGACAGGTCCATGAGCTGAGGTTATTTCCTTTGTTATTTGTTTGACCACATTTCCGCTGTCCTGTGCTTGCAAACAGCAGCTCGAGTCATTGAATTTCCCACAAACTCCTCCTTCTTCTGCTAACAGATAATCTAATACCATCCAATGTTGAAAATACCGCTTTCCCTCATTGAAGTGGGTTGCTCAGCAAGACGGTCAAGAGCTGTGGCTGGCTGGTTGGTAATTATTTCTGAGACAGCTTGTAACCTAATTATCTCATTGAAATGATAAATGGGTTCCCAGGCATCTGGGATTAATTCCTTAGGTTTCCAAGGGGCTGGTCCATCGTGTTGCGTAACTTGTTCTGGTGGCCATTCATCTTTTCCCCGTTTTGGGGTGCTCCCTGCAGCCAAGGCTGCCTCAGCTGACTGCTTTTCTCTAATTAAATCCTCACAGATTTTGATTCCTAAGCAATTTCCCTGAATTTGTAGTAGCAAAAAGAACAATGGTCTAATATACCCCAGGGATATACCATATCCCTGACCAGTTTGGAGGTAACCTGAGCTAAGCATGTTGGCCACAAATCCAATAATGTCCTTTCAAAGCCCGTGTTCCATTAGCAAAGGGGCCTTCCTACCCTTGGTCATCAATTGGTGGGTCAAAATACAGCAGGATTCCTGGGCCTAACGGTCCTCCAACAATAGCTGCCCCACCATAAGGGTCACAGTACTTGCATTTCCAAGCTCCCACACAGGGTTCCCATCTACATTTACATCTGCAAGTTGCTTGGTTGGATTTGGAGCAGAACTCACTAAAAGGCTTTGAGTTCCAATCCGGTGTTGCCATTCCCACTGATAATCACAAACAACATGTCTTCTACTTGTGGAATTTTTGTGGGGACAGCTTAAAAATAGGTGGTCAAAAAAACCCCTTGTCCCTCCCCATTGCTTTACAGGCTTCCAAATATTTTTCGTAAGAACACCTTACGCAGCTACCATTAGTGAGCTGAACAGCTATTTGATTGCAATTGTTTTGATATTTGGAACAATTGTAAGGAGGGCAATTGGAGGGCCAAACCCAATTGCTTAAAGCCAGAGAGAAAGTCAATTGGCAAACGCCTTTTCCTACATAGACCCGCCCTGTCCTGTTTAGGCAATAAGTGCCTGTTGGAGAAGAATGAAGTGGCCATGGACTTCCTTCTTTGGCCCCAAATCCCATGCCATTGTGGCCCTCCCATTGACCCACCATTTAGGTTCAGCTGGGCTAGCCAACCATGGCCACTCTTCAGATCCTCCTGGCCCTCCACAGAGCCAGCAATTGCTAAGGTTCAAAACTTTTGCTACTTCTTCTCCTAAGGCTGCAAATTGATTCTCCCACTCCTGGCCTAAACTTAGCTGACCATATAAAAGTAGAATTATTAAGGAAAATGTTTTAATAGTGTGATCTAATTAGCTAGTCTAATTTTCCCGTTGTCTTCTGCACCACCTGTGGCAATTGACGACACAGAAACTACTTAACGTGAAACAATGGCTGCAAGTATTAGCGCCCCAGTGAGTGGAGATTCTAGAGGAGGGATACCCATAGAGACTATTTCAGCAGATGGTCTGTGGGTCGGCACTCAGGGCTTCCTCTGATGTCGAAGCACTGGCTACTGCTCCGGCCCACTCCTGCAGAGTATCAGTCACGGCCTCCCGGCCTTCTCCTCCAGCTGAGATGTGCAAATCTCTGAGGCTTCAGAGACCTTGACCCGAGAGTGACGGGTCCACCTGTGTTCAGCTGTCTTGATGGCTGTTTCTGTCGTCAGTGACACTTGGAATGGGCCACGCCATTTCACCGCCACTGGCGCTTCTTTCTACTCCTTAACTAGGACTCAATCTCCTGGTTGGAGGTTACAAGCAGCAAAGTCCAAAGGTGGGGCTTGTGCCAGCTGAGCTTCCTGTTGAAGGGGTTTCACAAGAAGCAGTATCCTGGCCACAGATGGTTTTAAATATACATCACTTACCTCTACTCCCCCACTAGGTTGAGACTTAGCCGGGTAATTCGTAACAACGACGGAAAGGGGGATAACGGAATCTCTCTTCTGGGTCGGGCTCTCATTCTCGCCAAAGCCAATGTCCAAAGCCCTAGCCATGGCATCTTGGTTTCTATTACCAGCTTCAAAAGGTGTTTCTTTCTCTATTCATTGTTTTCTACCCGAGCCGAGCTCTGGGGGTGCCAGGGCCTAGGGAGGTTCCATTGTGTTCCTAAAGAAGCCAAAACCCCTTGAAGGATCTTTCCTGTAAAATGAGTTCCCCTATCTGAGTCTATTGCTTCTACAATGCTGTATCTTGGAATGATTTGTTCCAAAGATGCCTTAATAACTGATCCTGTCGTTGCTGAAGCAGTTGGAAATGCCTCTGGCCACCTTGCTAGCTGACATACCATTAGCAGAAGATATGAAGCCTTCCCACTTGGGGCATCTCAGGAAAATCCACCTGGCATCTTTGGAAGGGACATGCAGCCCAAGGCCTCCCTCCCCTGGCAAGTTACTTTGTAACTTGGCTGTTTGCTTTAGCACAGATCAAGCAACCTTCAACAGCTCGTTTTGCCAGTCTAAAAAGACCCCCAGCAACATACAGCATGAGGAAGGCTTCTGCCAATCCTCAGGAAGTGCAAGGACTCTCTTCACGGAGTTCTTTTAATATTGGTAGGGCCAAAGCTTCTGGTATCTCTTGTTTGCCATCCCTTATAAACCAATTCTTGTCTTTTTTCTCTGCCACACGGCTTTTTACTGTATCTCGAACTCCTCTGGTAGAAAAGACAGCTTCCCGGGCAGTGATGGAGTCGCTGGGAGCAAAGGAGGCATCTTGGAGAGTTCTGGCAGAAGTGTTGCTTTCTGAATTTCTTCATCCACCAAAAAAGAGACAGAGGAGTCCTGGAACATTCTTCAACTACAGGGAGAGGCCATGGGGCTTTTGCCATGGAGTCTCTCAACTGATTGCGGGACGCAGCCCCCTTTTTACGCTAAGTTCCTGGCAACAGCACCCTCTGAGGTACTCGGGAATGACAGACTTCCGGAACTGCCTACTCTATGCTCCCCTCTAATAGGCACCCCCCTCTTGCTATGGAAAAGGAAGAAAACGAAACTATTCCTAATGCTATTAAGTCTTTGTTGCCTTGCTCTAGGTTCAGGAATTTAACACGGCCTTGGCTGAGCAACAGTCTCTGTCGATTAGTAACAGTTTCTAGAACTAACACTTTCTTCTGTTACTCCCCTACCAGTAAATTCCTAGCCTTGTCTAAGGACGGATTCACACGGTCTCTTTGTAAAGACACATCCATGTTACTCCTTTCACTCCCACACCTTCTTGGAGGTGGGACGGCTCCCCCTGGCACAGCACCTGGCACAAAACCCCCCTATGCACACACGCACACCTGCACTTACCCTGCACTCCGCTGCACACACACACACACACACCTCCCGCACACTAACACCCCCCTCCACATCCCCACCATGCTACGTGCAGTGGCCCCGCCCCTGCCATCCCGGCCGGCTGGCAGCACCCACTCCTCACATGCTTCCCCATGCCTTGCGTTTCCTTGCTGCCCCCTCTGTAGCCTTCCCTCAACCTGCCTTTTCTCCACTGCCTTGCATTGGCTTGCTCACCCATCCCCCACCTGACTTCCTCTCACATTCGTCTAGGTCTGGCCTCACCTTTCCTTTTCCTTCTAGGACCCTCATTGCCTTGCCTCGCCTCGCCTCGCAAAGCCACCACTTGCCTTGCCCTGCCCTTGAAGCCCTCCCTTGCCTTGCATGACCTTGCTCACCCCTCCCCCACCTGGAATTCAAGACCCCTTTTCAATGACATTTCATGGCCTTGCCCTGCCCCTTCTGCTCCTCCTAGGAATCTCAAAGCTCTCAAGCATCTCCGGTGTTTCAGGATCACAGGAGAGGAAGACCAGGGGAGGACGCATGTTGCCACACTCATCTCCATGGGCAGCCTTTGTCTGGGAGCAATCCTTGCATGTCTTGAATCTTGGAAGGGCAATTCACATTTTGCCCTTGAGCTCGGGGACCAGAATGAGAGTTCTTTTGCATACAAAGGAAAGCAGGTAGCTCAAGTCTTTTAGCTGCAGAGGAGACATGACCCACGCGGGATCAAGGCCACACAAAGCACTTGGTCCTGGCCACTTTTGTGTACCAGCAGTCCTTGAATGTACTTCTCACCTGCCTTGCCTGGCCTTGCCTTGGCAACACAACAGTTTCCTTGTCTTGCCCTGATAGCCCTCTGGAGCCTGCTGGAGCCTTGCATTCCTTTGCATGGCCATGCCCCGCCCTTGACCTGCCTACTGCTTTCCTCCAGGGCCTTGACTTGCCAAGCACTTCCTGTTTCTGCCTGGCCTACCCATCAGTGGACTTTCCTTCCTACGGCCAGCCTTGCCTCTAACGTCTGGGCCTTCTCTTGCCTACCACTCCATTTGCTTTCCCCTCACTGCTCTGGTCTTGCTTACCTCTCCCTGGACTTGCCCACAATTGCCTGCACTTGCTTTGCAGTGCCTTGCCTGCATGGAAGGCAAGGGCAAGAGTGGCAGGCAGGGCAAAGCAAAGCCAGCAAGTTGTAGGTAGTGCGAGGCAAGGCAGACGTAGGCAAAGGAAGCAGAGCAAGGGTAGCTTAAGAAGAACTCGACAAGGTACTGAAGGCAAGGCAAGGCCAAGAGACTCGGAGTGCCAGTGTTGCTGGAGCAGATGTTAAGGTAGCATGCGGAGGAATAGTCCAGCAAGACATTTCTCTTCTGGCCCCTGGGCGTGTAGGGGCAATTGTTGGATCTATTCAATACTGGAGGTGGATCAGTGGCTGGATATGTGTTGTATTTTGGAGGAGGGGATGCCGTTTCTTTGGAGATGGGCTTGTAGTTGCTCTCTTTGGCAAGGAAAGCAGGTTTGGACGTGCACATCAGGTGCTCTTAGGGATTTTAAGGGCTTTTCCCAAGAGGCAGAGCTCTCTCTGGGTTAGAGCTGTTGAGCTGTCCGTGGGAATGCAAAGGCCAAGCTTGTGAGCCTTTTGTCCCGATGCCTTTAGTGTGTGAGCAGTCCGTGGTGCCGTTGTCTTTGGATCCTGACTCTAGGAGAGGGAAGGCTTAGGATGGTAGCTAGAGCTGAGAAGGAAAGTGCTGAGAACAGCGTGTGTGCTGCTAGTTTGAGGAGTGCAGTTGAAGTTGCAGGCAGTAAGATCTTCGTCAGCCGGCACTGTTTTGAGCTCTGTTTTTGCCAGATGGTTTCAAGATGGTAGGCAGAATCTGCGAGAGGGAAAAGATTTGTTTGGGCCAAAGAGGTTTGTCTGGCTCTTGGAGTGTGGTGTAAAGAAGAGTCTGCTCTTGGAAGGGGAAGATGAGGGAAATCTTTTTGTCCTGATGTGCTGTTGATTGGAGTGCAGGGACGTTTGCAACTTGCCTCTGCCCTTGGGGTGGTTTCGAGCAGCGCCAGGTGCTTGGCCTTCTTTTGCAAGTCGTCAGCGCCATCGTGCGGTTGTTTCGATGAGCGCTGACAGTGCCGGGGAAAAAGCCAAGCGCTTCGCTGGCGCGGCCGCAGTCGTGTGCGAGCAGTTGGTGGAAGAGCTCCGCTGTGCATCCTGCTTCTTGGAGACACAAAAGAATGTGATCCTGCGCGTCGCGGGGAAGCAAGAGGAATCTTTTCATTGTTGGCTGTGCAGTTTCGAAGCGGCAAAAGTCAAGGCAGTTCCAGCACGGCCTCTTTCTTTCAGAACCTTTTCTGTGCCATCTTGAACATGCTCAACATGGAACTCGCACCCACTGGACTGCATCAAAGGTCCTGGAGAGACGCACTTTCCTTCAAGCTCTAGCTACCATCCTACCCTCCACCTCTCGCGGATCCCAAAGCCCTTCCAAACATCCAGCAGCTGCACGCAGAGAACAAGTGCTAGAACAAGGCGTTGGCCTTCCTAGTCCCTCTAAAGTCTGTAAACTAGGCGAAACATTGCAGTGACCAGCACTTTCCTTCGCAACTATCTATAGAGCGTCATCACATTCTCTCAGAGTGGCTAAGTCCACCCTTGCAGCGCAGCATTTCCAGCCACAGTTGGGACTGAGAGATGGGCCAGGTGAGAAAGCATTTGTTGACTATCCCTCGTCTCTGGAAGACTTGATACTCGCAGCGCAATCACGTCCACACACCTTCAGTGTGGCCAAATTCAAGCAGCTAGAGCTCACAGAGATGGGAGAGTCAGGAGAGAAGCCGTTCCAAAAGTAGCGTGTACTTACAGCAGCATTAAACCTGTGCACAGTAGTCTACAGCACTGTAGACCGTGGCTTCTCTGACAAGACGTGCCATCCCATTGTTGGCTCTCGCAGCTCGGTTGCTAGCTGCTCTCCTGAAGAAAAGAACTAGAAGGAAAAGCCAATGCTGGGCTGCACCTTCCCCTTGCCTCACGTAAAAACCACTTCAACTCCCCGCTGCACTCTCTACTTCCCCTCTCCTTGGCATCGACCACTGTGTTTTCAGCATCTCGGAGCCGAAAGGTAAGCGCCAGTGTTCCCAGGGATGGTTGGAAGAGGGATAAGTAGTAGCACAAGTAGCTGTCGTTGAACTTCCTCCTTCTCAATGCTAACGTGAATTCGGCAGGCAGGCGAGCGCCAGCCACGCTCCTTTCTCAGTTTGTACGCTGCGGACGCGAGCCCGGTGCTCGGCGCCTTCGTTCGGCCTCTTTAGTACCCATGTGGCGCTTTCGTTCTGCCGGAGTCGAAGCGTCGTCTACTTCTCGCCCAGAGAGCACGGTGCCGGCAGCGAAATGCTCCAGCCCACTGCTTGTGCCGACACACGCCTGGGCTATGCACTTTGCCTCTCAGCGACATACAGCAGCACATTCGGTCTAAATGTAAAGGGAAAGATTCTCGGCTACGTCTGGCACGGAGAACAGCTGTAGTTCAATGGGCTTACCCAGAGCTTGCCCCGACGCGTGGGAACTTGTATTTGCACCACATTCCAGTGGCAGTCCTCTTTCCTTTACAGGCAGCACAGCGCCGTCAGATCGCGGTGCTCTCTGCACGTGCCTTCTCACTTCCAAGTAGCACCGCGCACATTAGAGCCTTGCAGGGAGAGAAGACGCGGATAGTCGTGTCGCATAGAAGAACGTGGCAGGGCGAAAAGGTGTTCTTCTTTTGTCCTCCTCGTCGCCCAGAGTGTAGTGCTGTGTTGAAAGTCTTGGCCAGCGAAAAGCTAATCCAGCCAGTGTTTCTCTCCTGATGCATTTCGCTGAGCGAGAGCTACGCGGACAGTTTGGACTCTGTGAAGCAGCAAGAAAATGCTTGTCCGTCGAGCTGAGGAAAATCCGTGCACAGCGCACTGTGGATGCGTGCAGTGTTGGCGCTGAAGAGCGGCAAAGCTCAAAGGCATCGCTGGGCTTCAGTTCTGTCCAGACCGCAGAAGGCGAAGAACGAAGCAGCTGAGCACCGGCTGCATGTACTCAGTGGAGCGAATTTCAAATGTCCAGTCAAAAGCCTCTTCACTAGCAGATTCAGCTGAGAATGCTCTGGCTGCTTCACAAAGGAAGGTGCTGTGTTGCACTTCCTGGACACTACCTGGTCAGAAGCAGTTTCTTACACCTTCAATGCTGCAGAGTGCATGCAGCTGGAGCACACCCAGAAGGACGCGTCCAGCAAGAAGGCGTTCTTCAAGTACCCCCCTCTTCCAAGTAGCCTTGAAACTGAGCACAACACACTGCGGCTCAGGAGGTTCCTTCTCAGATAGACGTGCCGTCACATTATGCACTCTCGCAGCTCTGTTGCCCACTTGCCGCAGCTGCTGCCAAAGAAAAGGCTCCAGAAGTAAAAGCCACTGCTGGACTGCCCTTTCCCCTTGCCTCACGTCAAGCACCAGAAACTGTCCGCTGCACTCTCTATTTCCCTTCTCCGCCGCATGGCGAAGCATAAACGTAATCGCAATTGTTTCCAGGGGAAAGCTGGAAGAGAAATAGGTAGCAGCACAAGTAGCTGCAAGTTGGACTTTAAGTTTCGAGCTGCTAATGTGAACCCGAAAACAAGCGAGTGGCAGCCACGCTTCCTCTTGCAGCCTGTGCGGTGCACACACCAGCTCGGTGCTCTGCCTTCATTCTTATGCTCTTCGTAGCAGGTGGCGCTTTCGTTTTGCTGGAGACGAACCGTCGTCTACTTGTCGCCCAGAGAGTACGGTGCCGGCAGCGAAATGCTCCAGGCTGCTGCTTCTGCCGAAACACGCCTGGGCTATGCAATTTCTCTAGCGCTGAAGTAGCGCCACATTCTGTTTGCTTTGTAGCCAGCATCTTTACGGAAAGCTTCTCGGCTACGTCTGGCACAGAGAACAGCTTTAGTTCAACGGGCTTAGCCGGAGCTTACCCCCGACGCGTGGAACTTGTATTTGCACCACATTCCAGTGGCAGTCCTCTTTCCTTTACAGGCAGCACAGCGCCGTCAGATCGCGGTGCTCTCTGCACGTGCCTTCTCACTTCCAAGTAGCACCGCGCACATTAGAGCCTTGCAGGGAGAGAAGACGCGGATCGTCGTCTCACACAGAAGAACGTGCCAGGATGAAAAGATGTTCTTCCTTTCTCCTGTTTCTTGCCCGAATTGTGTTGCAGTGTTGAAAGTCTTGGCCAGCGAAAAGCTAATCCAGCCAGTGTTTCTCTCCTGATGCATTTCGCTGAGCGAGAGCTACGCGGACAGTTTGGACTCTGTGAAGCAGCAAGAAAATGCTTGTCCGTCGAGCTGAGGAAAATCCGTGCACAGCGCACTGTGGCCGCGTGCAGTGTTGGCGCTGAAGAGCGGCAAAGCTCAAAGGCATCGCTGGGCTTCAGTTCTGTCCCGACCGCAGAAGGCGAAGAACGAAGCAGCTGAGCACCGGCTGCATGTACTCAGTGGAGCGAATTTCAAATGTCCAGCCAAGAACTGCTTCACAAGCAGATTCAGCTGAGAATGCTCTGGCTGCTTCACAAAGGAAGGCGCTGTGTTGCACTCCTGGGCACTACCTGGTCAGAAGCAGGTTCTTACACCTTCAATGCTGCAGAGTCCATGCAGCTGGAGCACACTCAGAAGGACGCGTCCAGCAAGAAGGCGTTCTTCAAGTACCCCCCTCTTCCAAGTAGCCTTGAAAATGAGCACAACACACTGCGGCTCAGGAGGTTCCTTCTCAGATAGACGTGCCGTCACATTATGCAGCTCGCTTACTGTGGCCTCGCAGAGCTCGCAGCTCTGTTGCCCACTTGCAGCAGCTGCTGCCAAAGAAAAAGGCTCCAGAAGTAAAAGCCACTGCTGGACTGCCCTTTCCCCTTGCCTCATGTCAAGCACCAGAAACTGTCCGCTACACTCTCTATTTCCATTCTCCGTCGCATCTACCACTGTAATCTCTGCATCTCGAAGAATAAACCCCGGCCCAATTCTTTCCGTCGTCATCTTGTCGCACAGAGGGCACGCCGGCAAAGAAACGCTCCAGGTTGCTGATTCTTCCGAAACACACCTGGGCTGTGCATTTTCCTTCGCTGCCCTTGGTAGCACCACATTCTGTTTGCTTTGTAGCCTGAATATCAAGGGAAAGATTCTCAGCTACGTCTGGCACAGAGAACAGCTTTAGTTCAACGGGCTTACCCGGCGCTTACCCCGACGCGTGGGAACTTGTATTTGCACCACATTCCGGGGGTAGTCTTCTTTCCTTTACAGGCTGCACAGCGCCGTCAGATCGCAGTGCTTCTCTGCACGTGCCTTCTCACTTCCAAGTAGCACCGCGCACATTAGAGCCTTGCAGGGAGCAAAGACGTGGATAGATGTGTGGCAGAGAAAATCGTGCAAAGACGAAAAGGTGTTCTTCTTTTGTCCTCCTCGTCGCCCAGATTGTGGTGCTGTGCTGAAAGCGTGGGTATTATTACCCCTTCTCGCAGTGAGACTATGTGCTGCGTTGGAACTGTTGGCCAGTGAAAGGCTAATCCAGCAAGTGCTTCCCTCCTGATGCATTTTGCTGAGCGAGAGCTGAGGAAAATCCGTGCACTGCACACTGTGGATGCATGCAGTATACACGCAGAAGAGCGGCGAAGCTCATAGTCATCTCACACACCAGCCCAGTGGCCTGGGGCTGCGTTCTTCTCCCTTACCGGCGCTGGCCAGAACTGAAGCATTCAGCTGTGGCTCTCTTCAGTGTGTGTACTGCACGCATGCACAGTGCTCTTTGCACGGATTTTCCTCAGCGCTACGTGACACTACAGCCGTTCTGCTTCGCAGAGCCCAACTGTCCGCACAAGGTCTCGCTCAGAGAAATGTGTCAGGAGAGAAGAAGCACTTGCTGGATTAGCCTTTCACTGGCCAACAGTTCCAACGCAGCACCACAGTCTTATTGCGAGAAGGGGTAATAAAACACATGTATTGTCCCGGAACACTTCTCTGTGCGAGCCGTAGCCGAGAATCTTTCCCTTAAGATAAGGACCACCAGGCAGACAGAAGGTTGTGCTACCTAGCGCTAGAGAGAAATTGCATAGCCCGGGCGTGTTTCGGCAGAAGCAGCAGCCTGCAGCATTTGGCTGCCGGCACCGTGCTCTCTGGGCGACAAGTAGACGACGGTTCGTCTCCAGCAAAACGAAGGCGCGACCTGCTACGAAGAGCATAAGAACGAAGGCAGAGCACCGAGTTGGTGTGTGCATCGCACAGGCTGCAAGAGGAAGCGTGGCTGCCACTCGCTTGTTTTCGGATTCACATTAGCAGTCGGAAACTTGCAGCTACTTGTGCTGCTACCTATTTCTCTTCCAGCTTTCCCAGGAAAGAATTGGGCCGGGGTTTATGCTTCGAGATGCAGAGATTACAGTGGTAGATGCGGCGGAGAATGGAAATAGAGTGCAGCGGACAGTTTCTGGTGCTTGACGTGAGGCAAGGGGAAAGGGCAGTCCAGCAGTGGCTTTTACTTCTGGAGCCTTTTTCTTTGGCAGCAGCTGCTGCAAGTGGGCAACGGAGCTGCGAGAGTGAATAATGTGACGGCACGTCTGAGAAGGAACCTCCTGAGCCGCAGTGTGTTGTGCTCAGTTTCAAGGCTACTTGGAAGAGGGGGGTACTTGAAGAACGCCTTCTTGCTGGACGCGTCCTTCTGAGTGTGCTCCAGCTGCATGGACTCTGCAGCATTGAAGGTGTAAGAACCTGCTTCTGACCAGGTAGTGCCCAGGAGTGCAACACAGCACCTTCCTTTGTGAAGCAGCCAGAGCATTCTCAGCTGAATCTGCTTGCGAAGAAGCTCTTGGCTGGACATTTGAAATTCGCTCCACTGAGTACATGCAGCCGGTGCTCAGCTGCTTCGTTCTTCGCCTTCTGCGGTCTGGACAGAACTGAAGTCCAGCGATGACTTTTAGCCGTGCCGCTCTTCTGCGTGTGTACTGCACGCATCCACAGTGTGCTGTGCAAGGATTTTCCTCAGCTCTCGCTCAGCGAAATGCATCAGGAGAGAAACACTGGCTGGATTAGCTTTTCGCTGGCCAAGACTTTCAACACAGCACTACACTCTGGGCGACGAGGAGGACAAAAGAAGAACACCTTTTCGCCCTGCCACGTTCTTCTGTGCGACACGACTATCCGCGTCTTCTCTCCCTGCAAGGCTCTAATGTGCGCGGTGCTACTTGGAAGTGAGAAGGCACGTGCAGAGAGCACCGCGATCTGACGGCGCTGTGCTGCCTGTAAAGGAAAGAGGACTGCCACTGGAATGTGGTGCAAATACAAGTTCCACGCGTCGGGTGCAAGCTCCGTGTAAGCCGGTTAAATAAAGCTGTTCTCTGTGCCAGACGTAGCCGAGAAGCTTTCCGTAAAGATGCTGGCTACAAAGCAAACAGAATGTGGCGCTACTTCAGCGCTAGAGAGAAATTGCATAGCCCAGGCGTGTTTCGGCAGAAGCAGCAGCCTGCAGCATTTCGCTGCCGGCACCGTACTCTCTGGGCGACAAGTAGACGACGGTTCGTCTCCAGCAAAACGAAAGCGCCACCTGCTACGAAGAGCATAAGAATGAAGGCAGAGCACCGAGCTGGTGTGTGCACCGCACAGGCTGCAAGAGGAAGCGTGGCTGCCACTCGCTTGTTTTCGGGTTCACATTAGCAGCTCGAAACTTAAAGTCCAACTTGCAGCTACTTGTGCTGCTACCTATTTCTCTTCCAGCTTTCCCCTGGAAACAATTGCGATTACGTTTATGCTTCGCCATGCGGCGGAGAAGGGAAATAGAGAGTGCAGCGGACAGTTTCTGGTGCTTGACGTGAGGCAAGGGGAAAGGGCAGTCCAGCAGTGGCTTTTACTTCTGGAGCCTTTTTCTTTGGGAGCAGCTGCTGCAAGTGGGCAACAGAGCTGCGAGAGTGCATAATGTGACGGCATGTCTACCTGAGAAGGAACCTCCTGAGCCGCAGTGTGGTGTGCTCAGTTTCAAGGCTGCTTGGAAGAGGGGGGTACTTGAAGAACGCCTTCTTGCTGGACGCGTTCTTCTGAGTGTGCTCCAGCTGCATGGACTCTGCAGCAGTGAAGGTGTAAGAAACTGCTTCTGACCAGGTAGTGTCCAGGAAGTGCAACACAGCACCTTCCTTTGTGAAGCAGCCAGAGCATTCTCAGCTGAATCTGCTAGTGAAGAGGCTTTTGACTGGACATTTGAAATTCGCTCCACTGAGTACATGCAGCCGGTGCTCAGCTGCTTCGTTCTTCGCCTTCTGCGGTCTGGACAGAACTGAAGTCCAGCGATGACTTTTAGCCGTGCCGCTCTTCTGCGTGTGTACTGCACGCATCCACAGTGCGCTGTGCACGGATTTTCCTCAGCTCGACGGACAAGCATTTTCTTGCTGCTTCACAGAGTCCAAACTGTCCGCGTAGCTCTCGCTCAGCGAAATGCATCAGGAGAGAAACACTGGCTGGATTAGCTTTTCGCTGGCCAAGACTTTCAACACAGCACTACACTCTGGGCGACGAGGAGGACAAAAGAAGAACACCTTTTCGCCCTGCCACGTTCTTCTGTGCGACACGACTATCCGCGTCTTCTCTCCCTGCAAGGCTCTAATGTGCGCGGTGCTACTTGGAAGTGAGAAGGCACGTGCAGAGAGCACCGCGATCTGACGGCGCTGTGCTGCCTGTAAAGGAAAGAGGACTGCCACTGGAATGTGGTGCAAATACAAGTTCCACGCGTCGGGGGTAAGCTCCGGCTAAGCCCGTTGAACTAAAGCTGTTCTCTGTGCCAGACGTAGCCGAGAAGCTTTCCGTAAAGATGCTGGCTACAAAGCAAACAGAATGTGGCGCTACTTCAGCGCTAGAGAAATTGCATAGCCCAGGCGTGTTTCGGCAGAAGCAGCAGCCTGGAGCATTTCGCTGCCGGCACCGTACTCTCTGGGCGACAAGTAGACGACGGTTCGTCTCCAGCAAAACGAAAGCGCCACCTGCTACGAAGAGCATAAGAATGAAGGCAGAGCACCGAGCTGGTGTGTGCACCGCACAGGCTGCAAGAGGAAGCGTGGCTGCCACTCGCTTGTTTTCGGGTTCACATTAGCAGCTCGAAACTTAAAGTCCAACTTGCAGCTACTTGTGCTGCTACCTATTTCTCTTCCAGCTTTCCCCTGGAAACAATTGCGATTACGTTTATGCTTCGCCATGCGGCGGAGAAGGGAAATAGAGAGTGCAGCGGACAGTTTCTGGTGCTTGACGTGAGGCAAGGGGAAAGGGCAGTCCAGCAGTGGCTTTTACTTCTGGAGCCTTTTTCTTTGGCAGCAGCTGCGGCAAGTGGGCAACAGAGCTGCGAGAGTGCATAATGTGACGGCACGTCTATCTGAGAAGGAACCTCCTGAGCCGCAGTGTGTTGTGCTCAGTTTCAAGGCTACTTGGAAGAGGGGGGTACTTGAAGAACGCCTTCTTGCTGGACGCGTCCTTCTGGGTGTGCTCCAGCTGCATGCACTCTGCAGCATTGAAGGTGTAAGAAACTGCTTCTGACCAGGTAGTGTCCAGGAAGTGCAACACAGCACCTTCCTTTGTGAAGCAGCCAGAGCATTCTCAGCTGAATCTGCTAGTGAAGAGGCTTTTGACTGGACATTTGAAATTCGCTCCACTGAGTACATGCAGCCGGTGCTCAGCTGCTTCGTTCTTCGCCTTCTGCGGTCTGGACAGAACTGAAGTCCAGCGATGACTTTTAGCCGCTCTCTTAGTGCCGCTCTTCTGCGTGTGTACTGCACGCATCCACAGTGCGCTGTGCACGGATTTTCCTCAGCTCGACGGACAAGCATTTTCTTGCTGCTTCACAGAGTCCAAACTGTCCGCGTAGCTCTCGCTCAGCGAAATGCATCAGGAGAGAAACACTGGCTGGATTAGCTTTTCGCTGGCCAAGACTTTCAACACAGCACTACACTCTGGGCGACGAGGAGGACAAAAGAAGAACACCTTTTCGCCCTGCCACGTTCTTCTGTGCGACACGACTATCCGCGTCTTCTCTCCCTGCAAGGCACTAATGTGCGCGGTGCTACTTGGAAGTGAGAAGGCACGTGCAGAGAGCACCGCGATCTGACGGCGCTGTGCTGCCTGTAAAGGAAAGAGGACTGCCACTGGAATGTGGTGCAAATACAAGTTCCCACGCGTCGGGGCAAGCTCTGGGTAAGCCCGTTGAACTACAGCTGTTCTCTGTGCCAGACGTAGCCGAGAATCTTTCCCTTTACATTTAGACCGAATGTGCTGCTGTATGTCGCTGAGAGGCAAAGTGCATAGCCCAGGCGTGTGTCGGCACAAGCAGTGGGCTGGAGCATTTCGCTGCCGGCACCGTGCTCTCTGGGCGAGAAGTAGACGACGCTTCGACTCCGGCAGAACGAAAGCGCCACATGGGTACTAAAGAGGCCGAACGAAGGCGCCGAGCACCGGGCTCGCGTCCGCAGCGTACAAACTGAGAAAGGAGCGTGGCTGGCGCTCGCCTGCCTGCCGAATTCACGTTAGCATTGAGAAGGAGGAAGTTCAACGACAGCTACTTGTGCTACTACTTATCCCTCTTCCAACCATCCCTGGGAACACTGGCGCTTACCTTTCGGCTCCGAGATGCTGAAAACACAGTGGTCGATGCCAAGGAGAGGGGAAGTAGAGAGTACAGCGGGGAGTTGAAGTGGCTTTTACGTGAGGCAAGGGGAAGGTGCAGCCCAGCATTGGCTTTTCCTTCTAGTTCTTTTCTTCAGGAGAGCAGCTAGCAACCGAGCTGCGAGAGCCAACAATGGGATGGCACGTCTTGTCAGAGAAGCCACGGTCTACAGTGCTGTAGACTGCTGTGCACAGGTTTAATGCTGCTGTAAGTACACGCTACTTTTGGAACGGCTTCTCTCCTGACTCTCCCATTTCTGTGAGCTCTAGCTGCTTGAATTTGGCCACACTGAAGGTGTGTGGACGTGATTGCGCTGCGAGTATCAAGTCTTCCAGAGACGAGGGATAGTCAACAAATGCTTTCTCACCTGGCCCATCTCTCAGTCCCAACTGTGGCTGGAAATGCTGCGCTGCAAGGGTGGACTTAGCCACTCTGAGAGAATGTGATGACGCTCTATAGATAGTTGCGAAGGAAAGTGCTGGTCACTGCAATGTTTCGCCTAGTTTACAGACTTTAGAGGGACTAGGAAGGCCAACGCCTTGTTCTAGCACTTGTTCTCTGCGTGCAGCTGCTGGATGTTTGGAAGGGCTTTGGGATCCGCGAGAGGTGGAGGGTAGGATGGTAGCTAGAGCTTGAAGGAAAGTGCGTCTCTCCAGGACCTTTGATGCAGTCCAGTGGGTGCGAGTTCCATGTTGAGCATGTTCAAGATGGCACAGAGAAGGTTCTGAAAGAAAGAGGCCGTGCTGGAACTGCCTTGACTTTTGCCGCTTCGAAACTGCACAGCCAACAATGAAAAGATTCCTCTTGCTTCCCCGCGACGCGCAGGATCACATTCTTTTGTGTCTCCAAGAAGCAGGATGCACAGCGGAGCTCTTCCACCAACTGCTCGCACACGACTGCGGCCGCGCCAGCGAAGCGCTTGGCTTTTTCCCCGGCACTGTCAGCGCTCATCGAAACAACCGCACGATGGCGCTGACGACTTGCAAAAGAAGGCCAAGCACCTGGCGCTGCTCGAAACCACCCCAAGGGCAGAGGCAAGTTGCAAACGTCCCTGCACTCCAATCAACAGCACATCAGGACAAAAAGATTTCCCTCATCTTCCCCTTCCAAGAGCAGACTCTTCTTTACACCACACTCCAAGAGCCAGACAAACCTCTTTGGCCCAAACAAATCTTTTCCCTCTCGCAGATTCTGCCTACCATCTTGAAACCATCTGGCAAAAACAGAGCTCAAAACAGTGCCGGCTGACGAAGATCTTACTGCCTGCAACTTCAACTGCACCCCTCAAACTAGCAGCACACACGCTGTTCTCAGCACTTTCCTTCTCAGCTCTAGCTACCATCCTAAGCCTTCCCTCTCCTAGAGTCAGGATCCAAAGACAACGGCACCACGGACTGCTCACACACTAAAGGCATCGGGACAAAAGGCTCACAAGCTTGGCCTTTGCATTCCCACGGACAGCTCAACAGCTCTAACCCAGAGAGAGCTCTGCCTCTTGGGAAAAGCCCTTAAAATCCCTAAGAGCTCCTGATGTGCACATCCAAACCTGCTTGCCTTGCCAAAGAGAGCAACTACAAGCCCATCTCCAAAGAAACGGCATCCCCTCCTCCAAAATACAACACATCCAGCCACTGATCCACCTCCAGTATTGAATAGATCCAACAATTGCCCCTACACGCCCAGGGGCCAGAAGAGAAATGTCTTGCTGGACTATTCCTCCGCATGCTACCTTAACATCTGCTCCAGCAACACTGGCACTCCGAGTCTCTTGGCCTTGCCTTGCCTTCAGTACCTTGTCGAGTTCTTCTTAAGCTACCCTTGCTCTGCTTCCTTTGCCTACGTCTGCCTTGCCTCGCACTACCTACAACTTGTTGGCTTTGCTTTGCCCTGCTTACCACTCTTGGCCTTGCCTTCCATGCAGGCAAGGCGCTGCAAAGCAAGTGCAGGCAATTGTGGGCAAGTCAAGGGAGAGCTAAGCAAGGCCAGAGCAGTGAGGGGAAAGCAAATGGAGTGGTAGGCAAGAGAAGGCCCAGACGTTAGAGGCAAGGCTGGCCGTAGGAAGGAAAGTCCACTGATGAGTAGGCCAGGCAGAAACAAGAAGGGCTTGGCAAGCCAAGGCCCTGGAGGAAAGCAGTAGGCAGGTCAAGGGCGGGGCATGGACGTGCAAAGGAATGCAAGGCTCCAGAGAGCTAGCAGGGCAAGACAAGGAAACTGTTGTGTTGCCAAGGCAAGGCAAGGATAGGCAAGGCAGGTGAGAAGTACATTCGAGGACTGCTGGTACACAAAAGTGGCCAGGACCAACTGCTCTGTGTGGCCTTGCTTGGCGAGGCGAGGCAGGGCAATGAGGGTCCTAGAAGGAAAAGGAAAGGTGAGGCCAGACCTAGACGAATGTGAAAGGAAGTCAGGTGGGGGATGGGTGAGCAAGCCAATGCAAGGCAGGGGAGAAAAGGCAGGTTGAGGGAAGGCTACAGAGGGGGCAGCAAGGAAACGCAAGGCATGGGGAAGCATGTGAGGAGTGGGTGCTGCCAGCCGGCCGGGATGGCAGGGGCGGGGCCACTGCAAGTAGCATGGTGGGGATGTGGAGGGGGGTGTTAGTGTGCGGGAGGTGTGTGTGTGTGTGTGCAGCGGAGTGCAGGGTAAGTGCAGGTGTGCGTGTGTGCATAGGGGGGTTTTGTGCCAGGTGCTGTGCCAGGGGGAGCCGTCCCACCTCCAAGAAGGTGTGGGAGTGAAAGGAGTAACATGGATGTGTCTTTACAAAGAGACCGTGTGAATCCGTCCTTAGACAAGGCTAGGAATTTACTGGTAGGGGAGTAACAGAAGAAAGTGTTAGTTCTAGAAACTGTTACTAATCGACAGAGACTGTTGCTCAGCCAAGGCCGTGTTAAATTCCTGAACCTAGAGCAAGGCAACAAAGACTTAATAGCATTAGGAATAGTTTCGTTTTCTTCCTTTTCCATACCAAGAGGGGGGTGCCTATTAGAGGGGAGCATAGAGTAGGCAGTTCTGGAAGTCTGTCATTCCCGAGTACCTCAGAGGGTGCTGTTGCCAGGAACTTAGCATAAAAAGGGGGCTGCGTCCCGCAATCAGTTGAGAGACTCCATGGCAAAAGCCCCATGGCCTCTCCCTGTAGTTGAAGAATGTTCCAGGACTCCTCTGTCTCCTTTTTGGTGGATGAAGAAATTCAGAAAGCAACACTTCTGCCAGAACTCTCCAAGATGCCCCCTTTGCTCCCAGCGACTCCATCACTGCCCGGGAAGCTGTCTTTTCTACCAGAGGAGTTCGAGATACAGTTAAAAGTCATGTGGCAGAGAAAAAAGACAAGAATTGGTTTACAAGGGATGGCAAACAAGAGATACTAGAAGCTTTGGCCCTACCAATATTAAAAGAACTCCGTGAAGAGAGTCCTTGCACTTCCTGAGGATTGGCAGAAGCCTTCCTCATGCTGTATGTTGCTGGGGGTCTTTTTAGACTGGCAAAACGAGCTGTTGAAGGTTGCTTGATCTGTGCTAAAGCAAACAGCCAAGTTACAAAGTAACTTGCCAGGGGAGGGAGGCCTTGGGCTGCATGTCCCTTCCAAAGATGCCAGGTGGATTTTCCTGAGATGCCCCAAGTGGGAAGGCTTCATATCTTCTGCTAATGGTATGTCAGCTAGCAAGGTGGCCAGAGGCATTTCCAACTGCTTCAGCAACGACAGGATCAGTTATTAAGGCATCTTTGGAACAAATCATTCCAAGATACAGCATTGTAGAAGCAATAGACTCAGATAGGGGAACTCATTTTACAGGAAAGATCCTTCAAGGGGTTTTGGCTTCTTTAGGAACACAATGGAACCTCCCTAGGCCCTGGCACCCCCAGAGCTCGGCTTGGGTAGAAAACAATGAATAGAGAAAGAAACACCTTTTGAAGCTGGTAATAGAAACCAAGATGCCATGGCTAGGGCTTTGGACATTGGCTTTGGCGAGAATGAGAGCCCGACCCAGAAGAGAGATTCCGTTATCCCCCTTTCCGTCGTTGTTACGAATTACCCGGCTAAGTCTCAACCTAGTGGGGGAGTAGAGGTAAGTGATGTATATTTAAAACCATCTGTGGCCAGGATACTGCTTCTTGTGAAACCCCTTCAACAGGAAGCTCAGCTGGCACAAGCCCCACCTTTGGACTTTGCTGCTTGTAACATCCAACCAGGAGATTGAGTCCTAGTTAAGGAGTAGAAAGAAGCGCCAGTGGCGGTGAAATGGCGTGGCCCATTCCAAGTGTCACTGACGACAGAAACAGCCATCAAGACAGCTGAACACAGGTGGACCCGTCACTCTCGGGTCAAGGTCTCTGAAGCCTCAGAGATTTGCACATCTCAGCTGGAGGAGAAGGCCGGGAGGCCGTGACTGACACTCTGCAGGAGTAGGCCGGAGCAGTAGCCAGTGCTTCGACATCAGAGGAAGCCCTGCGTGCCTACCCACAGACCATCTGCTGAAATAGTCTCTATGGGCATCCCTCCTCTAGAATCTCCACTCACTGGGGCGCTAATACTTGCAGCCATTGTTTCACGTTAAGTAGTTTCTGTGTCGTCAATTGCCACAGGTGGTGCAGAAGACAACGGGAAAATTAGACTAGCTAATTAGATCACATTATTAAAACATTTTCCTTACTAGTTCTACTTTTATATGGTCAGCTAAGTTTAGGCCAGGAGTGGGAGAATCAATTGGCAGCCTTAGGAGAAGAAGTAGCAAAAGTTTTGAACCTTAGCAATTGCTGGCTCTGTGGAGGGCCAGGAGGATCTGAAGAGTGCCTATGGTTGGCTAGCCCAGCTGAACCTAAGTGGTGGCTCAACACCCGACATGAGGTCCATACTAGGACCAAAGGGCCAAAGAAGGAAGTCCATGGCTATAGGAGAAGGTTTCACGAAGGATGTCTGGACTTCAGGTGGCTCTCTTGAAAGCTGTTTCTTGCATAGGCGAAGTTACAGCAGTTCAGGGAGCGGGTATCCAGAGCCAGCCCTACAGCTGCCAGCTCCAGCTGTAGGCATACCTGAAGCCGCTTTCTGGTCAAGTTACAAAGCATTCTAGACTTTTCTTTGCAGAGTATCTTAACACATAACAACCAATAAGCACCATACCCAATACCTTTACATTTGCCTATAGCCTATCATAGCTACTACCATCACCATATTCTAGTCATTATTATCCAATCACAAGAGTAAGTAAGTTACAATTTCAGCTTACAGTGGAGAATTCTTAGACCTTTCTTCTTCTTGCTACATCAACATTTCTTGTTTGCCTGCCATATCTTTCTTTTTGGTAAAGACACGTTTTCTATTTACTTATGCTCTTCTTGAGACTTACTTACTTGGTGAAAAACATGTCTTTGTTTGTAATCACATACCTTTGTCCTGCTCCTAAAAATCTCCTTCCAACTCATCTCCAACCTTTGCCTTCTCAGTTACTCAGCGATCACTGTTTCAGCAAAACATCTTTTGTTCCATATCAAAACTTGCTTCCATTTCTACCTCATCCCCAGCTTCTACATTCACAGACCTTTCTGCCAAGCCCACATACCTGTGAAACTTTCTTACCAAACTTTCATCCTCCCCAACACATGGCCACTTCATTCTTCTCCAACAGGCACTTATTGCCTAAACAGGACAGGGCGGGTCTATGTAGGAAAAGGCGTTTGTCAATTGACTTTCCCTCTGGCTTTAAACAATTGGCTTTGGACCCACAATTGCCCTCCTTACAATTGTTCCAAATATCAAGACAAATGCAATCAAATAGCTGTTCAGCTCACTAATGGTAGCTGCGTAAGGTGTTCTTACCACACTTACCAAAAACATTTGGAAGCCTGTAAAGCAATGGGGAGGGACAAGGGGTTTTTTTGACCACCTATTTTTAAGCTGTCCCCACAAAAATTCCACAAGTAGAAGACATGTTGTTTGTGATTATCAGTGGGAATGGCAACACCGGATTGGAACTCAAAGCCTTTTAGTGAGTTCTGCTCCAAATCCAACCAAACAGCTTGCAGATGTAAATGTAGATGGCAACCCTGTGTGGGAGCTTGGAAATGCAAATACTGTGACCCTTATGGTGGGGCAGCTATTGTTGGAGGACCGTTAGGCCCGGGAATCCTGCTGTATTTTGACCCACCAATTGATGACCAAGGGTAGGAAGGCCCCTTTGCTAATGGAACACGGGCTTTGAAAGGACATTATTGGATTTGTGGCCAACATGCTTAGCTCAGGTTACCTCCAAACTGGTCAGGGATATAGTGTATATCTTAGACCATTGTTCTTTTTGCTACTACAAATTCAGGGAAATCGCTTAGGAATCAAAATCTGTGAGGATTTAATTAGAGAAAAGCAGTCAGCTGAGGCAGCCTTGGCTGCAGGGAGCACCCCAAAACGGGGAAAAGATGAATGGCCACCAGAACAAGTTACGCAACACGATGGACCAGCCCCTTGGAAACCTAAGGAATTAATCCCAGATGCCTGGGAACCCATTTATCATTTCAATGAGATAATTAGGTTACAAGCTGTCTCAGAAATAATTACCAACCAGCCAGCCACAGCTCTTGACCGTCTTGCTGAGCAACCCACTTCAATGAGGAAAGCGGTATTTTCAACATTGGATGGTATTAGATTATCTGTTAGCAGAAGAAGGAGGAGTTTGTGGGAAATTCAATGACTCGAGCTGCTGTTTGCAAGCACAGGACAGCGGAAATGTGGTCAAACAAATAACAAAGGAAATAACCTCAGCTCATGGACCTGTCCAAGTGTTAAAAGGATGGTAACGGGACATGTTTTCATGGTTAACTGGCCAGCTATGGGCTAAATGAATACCATTTCTCCTCTTATATGCTATAGCAACTCTAATCTTTTGACCATGCGTGACACCATGCTGGGTGCAGCTCTTTCAGCAGGTGGTCAAGGGGATGCCGCTAGCAGCCATGCCTACCTGATCCAGAAAGGACTACAAAAGGACAGAAAAGGATGTCACTGCAAATAATAGCAAAAGCCAAGAAGACTCAAGAAGAAAAAATTAAATCAATGGTAATTAAGGTTTGTAAAGACAAATACAGATCAAATAAAAAGAGGAGGGATTAAAAGGAAGGAGCTGGATGAGTCTTTACAAACAGACCGTGTGAATTGGCCTGTAGACAAGGCTAGGAACTTATGGGGAGTGAAGTAACAGAAGAAACTATTAGTTCTCTAGAACTGTTACGAATCATCAGAGACTGTTGATTAATCCAGGGCGTGTTAAATTCCTGAACCTAGAGCAAGGCAACAAAGACTTAATAGAATTAGGAATGGGTTTTTTTTCTTCCTTTTCGATGCCAAAAGGGGGGGTGCATATTAGAGGAGGGCATCGAGTAGGCAGTTCCGGAAGTCTGTATCTGCCGAATACCTCAGCCAGTGGGGAAAAGGAAGAGGGCCTTGTGGCCAGGAACTTGGCATAAAAAAGGGGCTGCATCCCGCAACCGTTTGACAGACCCCAGGGGAAAAGCCCCATGGACTCTCCCTGTAGTCGAAGAATGTTGCAGGACTCCTCTGTCTCCTTTTCGGACATAAACCTCAGGCATCGTGGATTAATTTTCCCTAACGGCAGCGACCTGCTGCGTGCTCTCCGTGCTCCTCCCCAGCCCCCCGGCAGGTGTAAAATAGTTCCCGGCGGCTCCCACCGCGCGTTACAGACGGCTGCGCGGCCCCGGGGCTGCTCGCAGTGCTCCCCTGCTCCGCAAGGGCTGCCCGCGGGCTGCGGAGCCACCTCGCCACCGGCGCGGCCAGGGCCGGGGCCCTTCTCGACAGCAGCCGAGGGGCTGCGGAGCGGGCGGCTGCGGGACGATCAGCCATTTTATGCCGCGCGGTGCTGCCGCCTCCATCTAGTGCTCCATCGCGCCGCCGGCCGACCCCGCCTGGCGCGTTCACGCTCGGCCGCGCTCGCCGCCCGCCCAGCCTCGCCGGAAGCTCTCCGGCCCGGGCCGTGCCCCGGCTCCGCCTGCGGTTCGGCAGGGCCCGGCCGCACGCGTGCTGCGTGGCTCGGAGCACCCGCGTTGCGCCGCAGGCCACGGGGAAGGCGGGGCGGGGCGGGCCGGCGCCATGGTGGTAGCGCGAGGAGAGGAGCGCCCGGGCGGGGCGGCGCGTGGCGCGGCGGTGAGCGCTTCTGCTTCCTGTCGCTCGGCGGCCGCCCTCGGCAGGTGCCGTGTGACCCCGCGGAGCGGCGGGGCCGGCCGGGCGGTGCGCGGCGAGGCTTTCGGCCAGCGGCGGCCGCAGCGAGAGTCTGCTGGCACTGCCCGTGCCGGTGGAGAGAGCGGGGATCCGAGGCCGGCCTTCCTAGGGTAACGAGGGGCGACCGCCTTTGCCGCGCTGCCCTCCGTGCAGCACGTGGCCGATTCCGGTGAACCCGAGGTCTCCGCAGCGGCGCGGGCGGGAGGGAGTGGGGAGCGCGCTCGGTGCTCTGCCGGCCGCTCCCACCCAGCGCTGCGCTCCGCCGAGGCGTTTTCCCGCCCGTCCTGGGGAGGACACAAGGGACACCAAAGTTGGAGCTTAGCTGTCAGGGGGAGCAACTTGCCTCCATTGGCGACGTCCTTTTCCCTCTGATTCAGCTACCTTGTAGTAGGTGCGATGGTGCTGAAGAAGGGTGGCGGCTTGGCACAGTTGCTGTCATAGGTGGTGCAAGAGCTCCACGCCAGGAGCTTTGAGTGGCATGTGTGAGGGTAGGAGGGTACGGCACCCACAGCTGAAGGCAGAAAAGGTCAGGGCATGTCATCAGCCGCAATCGTGCTAAGTTGTTCATCTTTGCAAACAGCTTGCCGAGTTGTTCCTTTTCTTAGGTAATGGGGGTTAGTATCAACCAGAACTGCATATGGTCAGTATTTGCAGAGAAGGTTATTTGGACTGTTGTTGAGGTGAGTGTAGCAGTTTCTATGGCATTTTGCAAAAAAGTGACAGGTCTCTCTGCGTTCCCCAATTCTTAACAAAAATGAAGTTAACAAAGCCCTGAAAAGAGGTTTTACAAAACTTGAGGGATTTTTTCCTACGAGTACTGTAGAGACAACCATAGTCACCTTGTCTTTCCAAAAGTGAAGGTTACATCTTTTTGTCCAAGAGCATCAAGTGCTTTTGGTCAGCGTTTGTGTGCAAGCATTAGCCTTGTTCTTGTTCTTCCCTGGAGAACTTTTACAGTACTCAGATGATCTGTGTAGGCTGCAGAGTGCAGTGGTGAACTTCAAGGCTTCCAGCAGAAGGGAGATGCTGTCCACGTTTTGGATTCTCCTTAGTCTGAACCTTCAATGTCCAAGGCTTCACTTTTCAAGCAGTTGGAAGAGCTCCAAATTAAGATATGAACAGGTCTTAATTGACCTTGTCACCGCCTCAGTTAGTCAAGTAATGCTGTGCACTGGATTTAATTGCCTAGTGCAACATGTGCTAAAAATATGTAGAGTATCTCGTCGATTACCCTCCCAGAAGGGTTTGAATGGAGAACAAGGAGTTCCGAAGACAGGTATTTGGTGTACGAGAAGTAGAACTTAGTTGCTTGCAGGGCACTGCATGCACAAATGTCTAAGGAGGATCCTTCTTTTTTTGTCCCATCTATGCTTGTTCTCATTTGAAATCCTGAACATTCTGGAGGTTGGTTTTGTTAGGGTTGTGGCTGGGGAAGGGGTGGTGGGGGGGGAGGGGTGGGTGTTGTTTCTGATTTTTTTAATTTCCAGGATAGTGTACAAAGAACTTGTGCCCAAAACCAGCAGTATGAAGCAAGGCAGGTATAAAAGAAGGTCACCGAAATGTCGGCTAATATGAATCTGAAAGCGCTTCAGTATTTTACCCAGGAGTTTCACTCCAACAAGGTGATTGTCCTTCACAGAAATGTAGTGGCAGGCTTATGCCATGCTAGAAGTGATGACCTTTCTCTGCCCCAAATTGACCAGCAAGATATTTTGGCTCTTGATTTAAACCCCTGAGCCAGCTGTGTTTCAGGCTGCAGAAGCTGCAGGTGTTGTGGCAGACGCGGGGCGCAGCCTTGCCTGCCGGTCCCGACCTGGCGCACGCCGGTGGCAGCCGTCAGCGCCTGGGGTCCCCTGTGCCGCCCACGCCAGGGCTCTGCCTGCCTGCTTGCACCCCCGGTAGCCTCAGGGAAACAGCGGACTACTCCATCTACTTTAAAAACAAAGAAGCAAACAAAAAGCCCACTGTAAAAATATGTAAAAGTCTTGAAACTAATTCTCAGCGCTTGCTCGGAGTTTGTTGATGGCGCAAATGGATTTTGGATAAACTGGTATTGCTAGTACTACTTTTAAATTAGGCTCCTGAACTTCAGAAAGGAGAAGATGGTGGTCACATACCCCTGAGGAATGTTTGAAAAAGTAAGAGTGCCCAGTCATTTAAAGGTGGCCAGAAAATGGGTGTGGCAGTGGAGTGGACACTCTGCGAGTAGGTAGCCTTAAGTCATGCAGCGACTGGCACTTCAGTGGGAATTTTGCATCAACACCAAGAGATCGTTCCATGATGTGTTGCATAACAGCAGATTGGGCAAAAATTCTGCTGACTTTGATCAAGGTGGACGGGCCACCTTCACTTAACCCAGCATAGGGACATAAATCAATGATGTTTGAAAAACAGCCATGAAACATAGCCCCTTTAGTTTATTGCACTGTTGCAAGTCTGCAAAGCTCTGTTGCCAGGTCATTGGAAGTAGCTGTTGGAATCTAACTGCATTTGGACACTTTGTCAGTCAGCATCACCAGGAGGCTTAACGGTTTAGGTTGAGAGGTGGTGCATGTCTTTTTTCAGAGGAATGGCCCAGTGAAGAGCAGTGTTCACTGCCATGACTGCCATTGTCGCCTTCTAGAGAAATCTTGGTTCATTCAGAGAGAACTTCCTTGGTTCTGCTGGTTTGGTTTCGCAGCTGGAGCAAAGGTACAGCACTGGAAGCAATTCCTAGGGCAGAAGCGGGAGATAGCCAAAGCTCTGGACTTTGTTGTCCTCAGCACAGTGTAAGTGAGCGTAGTCTAATTGGAGGGGTGGTGAGCATCAATGATATCAGATTTTTTACAAGTTCTTAATTCTGTCAAAACAAGAAAGAAGGAGAGTGATGAAGATGAAATCCTTTCCTCTTAAATCTGCCTACAGAGCAACTTCAGGGGTAGTTGTAATGTGTATTCACCTATTTTGAATTGCCCAAAACCAGGCCTAGAGATGCTTCAGAGACAGAGTCAGAGAAGCGGGTATTTGCTTTATTTGGCGCTGGGTGCGTGGGGGATCGCTCCTCCTAACACACCCACGCAGAGCACTCCATACAGTCCAGCATTACGTGTAAATTTTTTGAATATTCATCACATTCCTTGAGATAGGAGTAGTTCTAGAAATTGCTTCTCGGAAGTCATTGATATCATTAGCAGACGTGCCACGCATGCGCTGTGTAGCCAGGTGGTCGCACTGAGGAAGGCTGCCCTTCTTCCTCGGGGGTCTTTCTGATAAAGATCAGTAGTCTCCGTCACAATGCACTTTTTACCTTTCTTTCTGGAGCATGCACAGTTCTTCACCGGATGATTCAGCGATCTCTGTGCTGGTTTTCAAAAGATCCTGTTCCTCTTATCTTGACAAGATTAAGGCAAGTCCTGCTGCTTAGGTTTTGTGATTAACATTTGCTGTCTCTTAGTAGTTCCCTCGTGTTTACATGAGTAAACTATGGATCAACCCCCTTCTCAATTTTAGCACTGAAAGGATATCAGAGTCATTTAAAGAGGTGTCTCCTATGGAGTACTATAAAACTGCCATCATGGTAACACGTTTTCATACAGTCGTTTTAGCACAGAAGTAATAGATGTACAATCTTGGATGTTTCAACCTGCTGACTCAAGAGCCAGTGTTGAGCTTTTCTCTTTTAAATCCAGTCTTAGAGCTCTGCAGGGATCACTACAGCATGACGTTGTGACAAGGGGATGCTGATTCATGCATAAACCTTTGATGCTTTCCTTCTATCTTCAAGCAGCTTTGCAAACCAGTGATGATCTGGCATGTTGCGACTTGAGAGTCATGGTAAAGGTTTCACCAAACACTTTGTAATATCATGCTGCAGCTTTCATTCCTAAGGAAATAGCATTGAGCATATGGCTGGCAAAATGCCAAAAGAATGAGCCAAAACCAATATCCTTTAATGGGAAAGATGGAAAACATTGAGATGTGTTTATTTGAACTAAAATTCCTGTGGACCAAGCCTAAATGTATTTCACACTAAATTCTTAGAACTGATTTTAAGGGAAGATGTGAGAAAGATGAATTCACAAGCGGAATTTTCAGCAGCATAATATTGAACATTTGTTAGTAGAACAAAGGCATATCACAGCGCGGGAGCACTTAGCAATATTGCTAGAGGCGTGGCTCCATTCATGTTACTGTGAACTTAAGTACTTTTTAAACATAGTCCTTAAGCCCAGAAAGTAATTTACACTTCACTCAACTTTTCCCCCCCTCCTGTCTGTGCCCCCTTGTGCCAGCGCACGCCAGCACGCTGCCGCCTCGGTCCTCTGGATAGCTCCAGAATTGAAGGCAGGCACCCCGCTCCGGTGCCTCCTCAGTCTCCAACCTAATTTGTAGTCGACAGATTCTTTGGGAGGTGTGAGTTTTGATGAGATAACAGACTTCCTGGGATGCATGCGGTTCATCTTCTTTGTTTCTTTAAGATGTCTGGGTTTCTACCTCTGTCATTTCTCAACTTAAAGGACATTTATTATCACGTGTTTATTACGACGTTTCCCAACATGTTGCCACTCTTTCGAAGTTACAATTTACTCTAGTCTTGTTTTTACTTAACTGTATTTTACCTGTTTCTACATAGTACATGATCACTTCTAAATGTTAAAATCATATATGGGAAAGACAATATTTATCGTTCACTCATTTATCACAGGAGGAATGTGTTAGCTGCTCGTGTTGCAGTTCACTTGTAATCCTGGTCTATTACCGCAGGCCTGGGCCCTAGGCTATATCACCATGTCGCGCAGCCATAGGGAGGAGGAGGAGAGAAGATCCAGCAGGCAGGAATTGTGCAGCAAGATTTATTCATTTAATTATTTTACAAACTCTTTTACAGACTTTCTTCTTCATAATCTATTTGGACAAAGGATCAGCCACCCCTTGGGGTGATTGGCTAAAATCCTAAAAGATCCATTGTCAAAATATTTTTCTACTATACCATAAACAAGACTTTTCAAGGTTGCAGGTGGCTTGGTCGTTTCCATACTCTGCTCCCTCTTCTGTGAGAGAGAAAAGTCTCTCACGGACTTAGAAAATAGCAAGAAAATCCTCGCTAGCAGCATTTTTGTATCTACACTGGTCCTTCTCATTTCCTTTTCTCTAGAACACATTTCTCAGGCTCAGTGAGCAGATGTGCGTGCAAGTGGTTTGGTGTGTCCTTGGAATTCAACTAGTCAGGATCAGATGGGTTTCTGCAGTGAAAGGATACAAGGAAACGGGGATATAGCCTACAGTGGGAACTCCTGTGATTTTGCTCCTCTGCAAACATTTCTCCTCTCCAAATGGATCTCTGTAGGAAACTTGACACATTCTTCTACTCCTGGGAGTCATGAATAAAGAAACCTGGGGTGTTTATTAGGTGACAGTGCTGTTCCTGCTGTGCACCTTTGCACCTGGCTCACAGACCATTTTCACACAGCCGTGGTCCAGAATGCGGGCAGACAAAATCCCAGCAGTTTTCTCTTGCCTACTTGACTTTTCAAATTCTTATTATGTGATGATTATCGCATCGTTTTGTCCATAATATCTGAAATAATTTGCCATGCAGTTTTGAATACAGTGCAAATACGTATTTTACTCTTAGAAATTTGAAAGTGAGTTACATTTAATAGTAGTTTGTGAGTAGTATGGCAATCAGGCCTTAAATGCGCCAATCAGGCTTGTAAATAAACCCATATTATCAGTCAATCTCTTCAATCTATTCATGTGTTTATATGGGATTTTATTCCTATAGAATAGAAAACTCGGAGCAGTGGCAAAGAAGGGGGGGGGGGGGGGGTGGGGTGGGGCAGCAGCGGCCCTGCTCTGAGCGGGGCAGGGAAAGGCAGGCTCGGGATGCCGGGGTTTCTCACCTGAGGCACCCGAGCAGATGGTGAAGAGTCCCTCTTTTAGTGAAGGTAGACTGTTAAGAAGGTTCCAATGCAACGGCCGCTCTTACGAACAGAGCTGCACTCAGGGTAGAAGAAAGGCAGCAGGAGACGGAATCCTGCAGTGGTGACCAATTCTCCCCACAGCCACCGCAGCCTCTCTCCCCTCCGAATGCTTGAGAGAACAAGAGCTGGGGGCTGCATGCAACCCCGTTTTGCCAGTCCAAAGTTCACTGTATCTCTGCCCTCACAAGACACCTCAGCTAAAGGGAGTAGCCAGCTGCATCCCTCCCCTGAGCGGTGACAACTTCTTTTGTCTCTCTTAAGTGTCCAGTCGTTATTGTCTCCTAGCGTATGGGGGAAAGCTCCTTAAGAGAAAAAAAACCCCCAAAAAATAAAAGGAGAACTACTAAAACCCCAACATACGGGTGATTCTCACTTTCCTTCTCTGTCCTGTGGTGGTCGGCGATGGAAGAGACGGGGCAGATTGCTCGGATGCAAGAAGCCGATTTTATTGATACAGAGCTGAGTATACCCTTTCAGCAGTAACTAAAAATAGATTCTTATATAAGCAGCAATCACTATAACAACCATATCTATGTTTCTCAATAACATTGCAAAACTACAAGCTAGCATTAACCGACACCAAGCATGCCGTTCCCTTATACTAGCTATTTCCTGGTAGGCCGTACTGCCTGCCATGGTTTGCGGCCTAGCAGCGTTAGCGCGTCCACTTCTGACATGAGTTTAGCAGTGCTCTCACTTCTGCTTTCTAGCTGTATCTCTACACTTCTCAGCTCCATGTAAAAGCACATGCTCTCAGTGTCGTAGAGTCCTTAGGGAAAGCAAACAGCGGTTCCGCTTCACACTGCTAAATGTGCCAGGACAGAAAACTTTCACTGACCTTGCCTTGCCTTTTCCTTGCAGCCTTTCCTCTTCAGAGTGAAAGATAGATTTAGAAGAACTATAAAGATTTTAGTTATCGGCTAGCTGTGTTGAGATTAGTTAGAGTAGGAAGGAATTTGGGCCCAGTGAGAGTTAATGAAAATAGTTAAGAGAGCTGGACCTGAAAGGGGTTTTAAGATGTGATTACCAAATAACTGATGATCTGTCATTTGCATGTTTGCTTAGCTGTGCTTAGAAGGAGGAATAGAAACTTTGATAAGTTGGTGTAGGGAACAAGGACAATTACCAATTTCCTCCCTTGGTGGGAACCCGTTCAAAAGTCACGCAAGAGGAAACTTAAGAGGTCACTAAAGTAATTCGGATTGTTAAAGTTCAAAAAGGCAAAAAGGCCAAAATGAGGAAGATGAGTTACTTCATCTTTCTTGGGACCACTGACCCAATTCAAGACCACTGACTCCATTCAGGACACACACTATGCATGCTTAATGACATTTAAACTCATTTCCATATGAAGCGGAGAATGGGAGGTGTTAATGTTACGAATATGCATTTGTATTTTGGATATTCATAATATGTGGAAATAAAAAGCGTCGTGTTTGCTTGGATCGGGGCCCTGCGTCTTAGGCAGCGCGGCAAAGGCGGCCACCCCTCGTCGCTCTGGGAAGGCCGGCCTCGGATCCCCGCTCTCTCCACCGGCACGGGCAGTGCCAGCAGACTCTCGCTGCGGCCGCCGCTGGCCGAAAGCCTCGCCGCGCACCGCCCGGCCGGCCCCGCCGCTCCGCGGGGTCACACGGCACCTGCCGAGGGCGGCCGCCGAGCGACAGGAAGCAGAAGCGCTCACCGCCGCGCCACGCGCCGCCCCGCCCGGGCGCTCCTCTCCTCGCGCTACCACGATGGCGCCGGCCCGCCCCGCCCCGCCTTCCCCGTGGCCTGCGGCGCAACGCGGGTGCTCCGAGCCACGCAGCACGCGTGCGGCCGGGCCCTGCCGAACCGCAGGCGGAGCCGGGGCACGGCCCGGGCCGGAGAGCTTCCGGCGAGGCTGGGCGGGCGGCGAGCGCGGCCGAGCGTGAACGCGCCAGGCGGGGTCGGCCGGCGGCGCGATGGAGCACTGGATGGAGGCGGCAGCACCGCGCGGCATAAAATGGCTGATCGTCCCGCAGCCGCCCGCTCCGCAGCCCCTCGGCTGCTGTCGAGAAGGGCCCCGGCCCTGGCCGCGCCGGTGGCGAGGTGGCTCCGCAGCCCGCGGGCAGTCCATGCGGAGCAGGGGAGCACTGCGGGCAGCCCCGGGACCATGCAGCCGTCTGTAACGCGCGGTGGGAGCCGCCGGGAACTATTTTACACCTGCCGGGGGGCTGGGGAGGAGCACGGAGAGCACGCAGCAGGTCGCTGCCGTTAGGGAAAATTAATCCACGATGCCTGAGGTTTATGTCCGAAAAGGAGACAGAGGAGTCCTGCAACATTCTTCGACGACAGGGAGAGTCCATGGGGCTTTTCCCCTGGGGTCTGTCAAACGGTTGCGGGATGCAGCCCCCTTTTGATGTCAAGTTCCTGGCCACAGCACCCTTTTCCCCACTGGCTGAGGTATTCGGCAGATACAGACTTCCAGAACTGCCTACTCTAAGTCCCCCTCTAATATGCACCCCCCCCTTTTGGCATCGAAAAGGAAGAAAAAAAACCCATTCCTAATTCTATTAAGTCTTTGTTGCCTTGCTCTAGGTTCAGGAATTTAACACGCCCTGGATTAATCAACAGTCTCTGATGATTCGTAACAGTTCTAGAGAACTAATAGTTTCTTCTGTTACTTCACTCCCCATAAGTTCCTAGCCTTGTCTACAGGCCAATTCACACGGTCTGTTTGTAAAGACTCATCCATCTCATTCCTTTTAATCCCTCCTCTTTTTATTTGATCTGTATTTGTCTTTACAAACCTTAATTACCATTGATTTAATTTTTTCTTCTTGAGTCTTCTTGGCTTTTGCTATTATTTGCAGTGACATCCTTTTCTGTCCTTTTGTAGTCCTTTCTGGATCAGGTAGGCATGGCTGCTAGCGGCATCCCCTTGACCACCTGCTGAAAGAGCTGCACCCAGCATGGTGTGCTCAAAAGATTAGAGATGCTATAGCATATAAGAGGAGAAATGGTATTCATTTAGCCCATAGCTGGCCAGTTAATCATGAAAACATGTCCCATTACCATCCTTTCAACACTTGGACAGGTCCATGAGCTGAGGTTATTTCCTTTGTTATTTGTTTGACCACATTTCCGCTGTCCTGTGCTTGCAAACAGCAGCTCGAGTCATTGAATTTCCCACAAACTCCTCCTTCTTCTGCTAACAGATAATCTAATACCATCCAATGTTGAAAATACCGCTTTCCTCATTGAAGTGGGTTGCTCAGCAAGACGGTCAAGAGCTGTGGCTGGCTGGTTGGTAATTATTTCTGAGACAGCTTGTAACCTAATTATCTCATTGAAATGATAAATGGGTTCCCAGGCATCTGGGATTAATTCCTTAGGTTTCCAAGGGGCTGGTCCATCGTGTTGCGTAACTTGTTCTGGTGGCCATTCATCTTTTCCCCGTTTTGGGGTGCTCCCTGCAGCCAAGGCTGCCTCAGCTGACTGCTTTTCTCTAATTAAATCCTCACAGATTTTGATTCCTAAGCAATTTCCCTGAATTTGTAGTAGCAAAAAGAACAATGGTCTAATATACCCCAGGGATATACCATATCCCTGACCAGTTTGGAGGTAACCTGAGCTAAGCATGTTGGCCACAAATCCAATAATGTCCTTTCAAAGCCCGTGTTCCATTAGCAAAGGGGCCTTCCTACCCTTGGTCATCAATTGGTGGGTCAAAATACAGCAGGATTCCTGGGCCTAACGGTCCTCCAACAATAGCTGCCCCACCATAAGGGTCACAGTACTTGCATTTCCAAGCTCCCACACAGGGTTCCCATCTACATTTACGTCTGCAAGTTGCTTGGTTGGATTTGGAGCAGAACTCACTAAAAGGCTTTGAGTTCCAATCCGGTGTTGCCATTCCCACTGATAATCACAAACAACATGTCTTCTACTTGTGGAATTTTTGTGGGGACAGCTTAAAAATAGGTGGTCAAAAAAACCTCTTGTCCCTCCCCATTGCTTTACAGGCTTCCAAATATTTTTCGTAAGAACACCTTACGCAGCTACCATTAGTGAGCTGAACAGGTATTTGATTGCAATTGTTTTGATATTTGGAACAATTGTAAGGAGGGCAATTGGAGGGCCAAACCCAATTGCTTAAAGCCAGAGAGAAAGTCAATTGACAAACGCCTTTTCCTACATAGACCCGCCCTGTCCTGTTTAGGCAATAAGTGCCTGTTGGAGAAGAATGAAGTGGCCATGGACTTCCTTCTTTGGCCCCAAATCCCATGCCATTGTGGCCCTCCCATTGACCCACCATTTAGGTTCAGCTGGGCTAGCCAACCATGGCCACTCTTCAGATCCTCCTGGCCCTCCACAGAGCCAGCAATTGCTAAGGTTCAAAACTTTTGCTACTTCTTCTCCTAAGGCTGCAAATTGATTCTCCCACTCCTGGCCTAAACTTAGCTGACCATATAAAAGTAGAATTATTAAGGAAAATGTTTTAATAGTGTGATCTAATTAGCTAGTCTAATTTTCCCGTTGTCTTCTGCACCACCTGTGGCAATTGACGACACAGAAACTACTTAACGTGAAACAATGGCTGCAAGTATTAGCGCCCCAGTGAGTGGAGATTCTAGAGGAGGGATACCCATAGAGACTATTTCAGCAGATGGTCTGTGGGTCGGCACTCAGGGCTTCCTCTGATGTCGAAGCACTGGCTACTGCTCCGGCCCACTCCTGCAGAGTATCAGTCACGGCCTCCCGGCCTTCTCCTCCAGCTGAGATGTGCAAATCTCTGAGGCTTCAGAGACCTTGACCCGAGAGTGACGGGTCCACCTGTGTTCAGCTGTCTTGATGGCTGTTTCTGTCGTCAGTGACACTTGGAATGGGCCACGCCATTTCACCGCCACTGGCGCTTCTTTCTACTCCTTAACTAGGACTCAATCTCCTGGTTGGAGGTTACAAGCAGCAAAGTCCAAAGGTGGGGCTTGTGCCAGCTGAGCTTCCTGTTGAAGGGGTTTCACAAGAAGCAGTATCCTGGCCACAGATGGTTTTAAATATACATCACTTACCTCTACTCCCCCACTAGGTTGAGACTTAGCCGGGTAATTCGTAACAACGACGGAAAGGGGGATAACGGAATCTCTCTTCTGGGTCGGGCTCTCATTCTCGCCAAAGCCAATGTCCAAAGCCCTAGCCATGGCATCTTGGTTTCTATTACCAGCTTCAAAAGGTGTTTCTTTCTCTATTCATTGTTTTCTACCCGAGCCGAGCTCTGGGGGTGCCAGGGCCTAGGGAGGTTCCATTGTGTTCCTAAAGAAGCCAAAACCCCTTGAAGGATCTTTCCTGTAAAATGAGTTCCCCTATCTGAGTCTATTGCTTCTACAATGCTGTATCTTGGAATGATTTGTTCCAAAGATGCCTTAATAACTGATCCTGTCGTTGCTGAAGCAGTTGGAAATGCCTCTGGCCACCTTGCTAGCTGACATACCATTAGCAGAAGATATGAAGCCTTCCCACTTGGGGCATCTCAGGAAAATCCACCTGGCATCTTTGGAAGGGACATGCAGCCCAAGGCCTCCCTCCCCTGGCAAGTTACTTTGTAACTTGGCTGTTTGCTTTAGCACAGATCAAGCAACCTTCAACAGCTCGTTTTGCCAGTCTAAAAAGACCCCCAGCAACATACAGCATGAGGAAGGCTTCTGCCAATCCTCAGGAAGTGCAAGGACTCTCTTCACGGAGTTCTTTTAATATTGGTAGGGCCAAAGCTTCTGGTATCTCTTGTTTGCCATCCCTTGTAAACCAATTCTTGTCTTTTTTCTCTGCCACACGGCTTTTTACTGTATCTCGAACTCCTCTGGTAGAAAAGACAGCTTCCCGGGCAGTGATGGAGTCGCTGGGAGCAAAGGAGGCATCTTGGAGAGTTCTGGCAGAAGTGTTGCTTTCTGAATTTCTTCATCCACCAAAAAAGAGACAGAGGAGTCCTGGAACATTCTTCAACTACAGGGAGAGGCCATGGGGCTTTTGCCATGGAGTCTCTCAACTGATTGCAGGACGCAGCCCCCTTTTTACGCTAAGTTCCTGGCAACAGCACCCTCTGAGGTACTCGGGAATGACAGACTTCCGGAACTGCCTACTCTATGCTCCCCTCTAATAGGCACCCCCCTCTTGCTATGGAAAAGGAAGAAAACGAAACTATTCCTAATGCTATTAAGTCTTTGTTGCCTTGCTCTAGGTTCAGGAATTTAACACGGCCTTGGCTGAGCAACAGTCTCTGTCGATTAGTAACAGTTTCTAGAACTAACACTTTCTTCTGTTACTCCCCTACCAGTAAATTCCTAGCCTTGTCTAAGGACGGATTCACACGGTCTCTTTGTAAAGACACATCCATGTTACTCCTTTCACTCCCACACCTTCTTGGAGGTGGGACGGCTCCCCCTGGCACAGCACCTGGCACAAAACCCCCCTATGCGCACACGCACACCTGCACTTACCCTGCACTCCGCTGCACACACACACACACACACCTCCCGCACACTAACACCCCCCTCCACATCCCCACCATGCTACTTGCAGTGGCCCCGCCCCTGCCATCCCGGCCGGCTGGCAGCACCCACTCCTCACATGCTTCCCCATGCCTTGCGTTTCCTTGCTGCCCCCTCTGTAGCCTTCCCTCAACCTGCCTTTTCTCCCCTGCCTTGCATTGGCTTGCTCACCCATCCCCCACCTGACTTCCTTTCACATTCGTCTAGGTCTGGCCTCACCTTTCCTTTTCCTTCTAGGACCCTCATTGCCTTGCCTCGCCTCGCCTCGCAAAGCCACCACTTGCCTTGCCCTGCCCTTGAAGCCCTCCCTTGCCTTGCATGACCTTGCTCACCCCTCCCCCACCTGGAATTCAAGACCCCTTTTCAATGACATTTCATGGCCTTGCCCTGCCCCTTCTGCTCCTCCTAGGAATCTCAAAGCTCTCAAGCATCTCCGGTGTTTCAGGATCACAGGAGAGGAAGACCAGGGGAGGACGCATGTTGCCACACTCATCTCCATGGGCAGCCTTTGTCTGGGAGCAATCCTTGCATGTCTTGAATCTTGGAAGGGCAATTCACATTTTGCCCTTGAGCTCGGAGACCAGAATGAGAGTTCTTTTGCATACAAAGGAAAGCAGGTAGCTCAAGTCTTTTAGCTGCAGAGGAGACATGACCCACGCGGGATCAAGGCCACACAAAGCACTTGGTCCTGGCCACTTTTGTGTACCAGCAGTCCTTGAATGTACTTCTCACCTGCCTTGCCTGGCCTTGCCTTGGCAACACAACAGTTTCCTTGTCTTGCCCTGCTAGCCCTCTGGAGCCTGCTGGAGCCTTGCATTCCTTTGCATGGCCATGCCCCGCCCTTGACCTGCCTACTGCTTTCCTCCAGGGCCTTGACTTGCCAAGCACTTCCTGTTTCTGCCTGGCCTTCCCATCAGTGGACTTTCCTTCCTACGGCCAGCCTTGCCTCTAACGTCTGGGCCTTCTCTTGCCTACCACTCCATTTGCTTTCCCCTCACTGCTCTGGTCTTGCTTAGCTCTCCCTTGACTTGCCCACAATTGCCTGCACTTGCTTTGCAGTGCCTTGCCTGCATGGAAGGCAAGGGCAAGAGTGGCAGGCAGGGCAAAGCAAAGCCAGCAAGTTGTAGGTAGTGCGAGGCAAGGCAGACGTAGGCAAAGGAAGCAGAGCAAGGGTAGCTTAAGAAGAACTCGACAAGGTACTGAAGGCAAGGCAAGGCCAAGAGACTCGGAGTGCCAGTGTTGCTGGAGCAGATGTTAAGGTAGCATGCGGAGGAATAGTCCAGCAAGACATTTCTCTTCTGGCCCCTGGGCGTGTAGGGGCAATTGTTGGATCTATTCAATACTGGAGGTGGATCAGTGGCTGGATAGGTGTTGTATTTTGGAGGAGGGGATGCCGTTTCTTTGGAGATGGGCTTGTAGTTGCTCTCTTTGGCAAGGCAAGCAGGTTTGGACGTGCACATCAGGTGCTCTTAGGGATTTTAAGGGCTTTTCCCAAGAGGCAGAGCTCTCTCTGGGTTAGAGCTGTTGAGCTGTCCGTGGGAATGCAAAGGCCAAGCTTGTGAGCCTTTTGTCCCGATGCCTTTAGTGTGTGAGCAGTCCGTGGTGCCGTTGTCTTTGGATCCTGACTCTAGGAGAGGGAAGGCTTAGGATGGTAGCTAGAGCTGAGAAGGAAAGTGCTGAGAACAGCGTGTGTGCTGCTAGTTTGAGGGGTGCAGTTGAAGTTGCAGGCAGTAAGATCTTCCTCAGCCGGCACTGTTTTGAGCTCTGTTTTTGCCAGATGGTTTCAAGATGGTAGGCAGAATCTGCGAGAGGGAAAAGATTTGTTTGGGCCAAAGAGGTTTGTCTGGCTCTTGGAGTGTGGTGTAAAGAAGAGTCTGTTCTTGGAAGGGGAAGATGAGGGAAATCTTTTTGTCCTGATGTGCTGTTGATTGGAGTGCAGGGACGTTTGCAACTTGCCTCTGCCCTTGGGGTGGTTTCGAGCAGCGCCAGGTGCTTGGCCTTCTTTTGCAAGTCGTCAGCGCCATCGTGCGGTTGTTTCGATGAGCGCTGACAGTGCCGGGGAAAAAGCCAAGCGCTTCGCTGGCGCGGCCGCAGTCGTGTGCGAGCAGTTGGTGGAAGAGCTCCGCTGTGCATCCTGCTTCTTGGAGACACAAAAGAATGTGATCCTGCGCGTCGCGGGGAAGCAAGAGGAATCTTTTCATTGTTGGCTGTGCAGTTTCGAAGCGGCAAAAGTCAAGGCAGTTCCAGCACGGCCTCTTTCTTTCAGAACCTTCTCTGTGCCATCTTGAACATGCTCAACATGGAACTCGCACCCACTGGACTGCATCAAAGGTCCTGGAGAGACGCACTTTCCTTCAAGCTCTAGCTACCATCCTACCCTCCACCTCTCGCGGATCCCAAAGCCCTTCCAAACATCCAGCAGCTGCACGCAGAGAACAAGTGCTAGAACAAGGCGTTGGCCTTCCTAGTCCCTCTAAAGTCTGTAAACTAGGCGAAACATTGCAGTGACCAGCACTTTCCTTCGCAACTATCTATAGAGCGTCATCACATTCTCTCAGAGTGGCTAAGTCCACCCTTGCAGCGCAGCATTTCCAGCCACAGTTGGGACTGAGAGATGGGCCAGGTGAGAAAGCATTTGTTGACTATCCCTCGTCTCTGGAAGACTTGATACTCGCAGCGCAATCACGTCCACACACCTTCAGTGTGGCCAAATTCAAGCAGCTAGAGCTCACAGAGATGGGAGAGTCAGGAGAGAAGCCGTTCCAAAAGTAGCGTGTACTTACAGCAGCATTAAACCTGTGCACAGTAGTCTACAGCACTGTAGACCGTGGCTTCTCTGACAAGACGTGCCATCCCATTGTTGGCTCTCGCAGCTCGGTTGCTAGCTGCTCTCCTGAAGAAAAGAACTAGAAGGAAAAGCCAATGCTGGGCTGCACCTTCCCCTTGCCTCACGTAAAAACCACTTCAACTCCCCGCTGCACTCTCTACTTCCCCTCTCCTTGGCATCGACCACTGTGTTTTCAGCATCTCGGAGCCGAAAGGTAAGCGCCAGTGTTCCCAGGGATGGTTGGAAGAGGGATAAGTAGTAGCACAAGTAGCTGTCGTTGAACTTCCTCCTTCTCAATGCTAACGTGAATTCGGCAGGCAGGCGAGCGCCAGCCACGCTCCTTTCTCAGTTTGTACGCTGCGGACGCGAGCCCGGTGCTCGGCGCCTTCGTTCGGCCTCTTTAGTACCCATGTGGCGCTTTCGTTCTGCCGGAGTCGAAGCGTCGTCTACTTCTCGCCCAGAGAGCACGGTGCCGGCAGCGAAATGCTCCAGCCCACTGCTTGTGCCGACACACGCCTGGGCTATGCACTTTGCCTCTCAGCGACATACAGCAGCACATTCGGTCTAAATGTAAAGGGAAAGATTCTCGGCTACGTCTGGCACGGAGAACAGCTGTAGTTCAATGGGCTTACCCAGAGCTTGCCCCGACGCGTGGGAACTTGTATTTGCACCACATTCCAGTGGCAGTCCTCTTTCCTTTACAGGCTGCACAGCGCCGTCAGATCGCGGTGCTCTCTGCACGTGCCTTCTCACTTCCAAGTAGCACCGCGCACATTAGAGCCTTGCAGGGAGAGAAGACGCGGATAGTCGTGTCGCACAGAAGAACGTGGCAGGGCGAAAAGGTGTTCTTCTTTTGTCCTCCTCGTCGCCCAGAGTGTAGTGCTGTGTTGAAAGTCTTGGCCAGCGAAAAGCTAATCCAGCCAGTGTTTCTCTCCTGATGCATTTCGCTGAGCGAGAGCTACGCGGACAGTTTGGACTCTGTGAAGCAGCAAGAAAATGCTTGTCCGTCGAGCTGAGGAAAATCCGTGCACAGCGCACTGTGGATGCGTGCAGTACACACGCAGAAGAGCGGCAAAGCTCAAAGGCATCGCTGGGCTTCAGTTCTGTCCAGACCGCAGAAGGCGAAGAACGAAGCAGCTGAGCACTGGCTGCATGTACTCAGTGGAGCGAATTTCAAATGTCCAGTCAAAAGCCTCTTCACTAGCAGATTCAGCTGAGAATGCTCTGGCTGCTTCACAAAGGAAGGTGCTGTGTTGCACTTCCTGGACACTACCTGGTCAGAAGCAGTTTCTTACACCTTCAATGCTGCAGAGTCCATGCAGCTGGAGCACACCCAGAAGGACGCGTCCAGCAAGAAGGCGTTCTTCAAGTACCCCCCTCTTCCAAGTAGCCTTGAAACTGAGCACAACACACTGCGGCTCAGGAGGTTCCTTCTCAGATAGACGTGCCGTCACATTATGCACTCTCGCAGCTCTGTTGCCCACTTGCCGCAGCTGCTGCCAAAGAAAAAGGCTCCAGAAGTAAAAGCCACTGCTGGACTGCCCTTTCCCCTTGCCTCACGTCAAGCACCAGAAACTGTCCGCTGCACTCTCTATTTCCCTTCTCCGCCGCATGGCGAAGCATAAACGTAATCGCAATTGTTTCCAGGGGAAAGCTGGAAGAGAAATAGGTAGCAGCACAAGTAGCTGCAAGTTGGACTTTAAGTTTCGAGCTGCTAATGTGAACCCGAAAACAAGCGAGTGGCAGCCACGCTTCCTCTTGCAGCCTGTGCGGTGCACACACCAGCTCGGTGCTCTGCCTTCATTCTTATGCTCTTCGTAGCAGGTGGCGCTTTCGTTTTGCTGGAGACGAACCGTCGTCTACTTGTCGCCCAGAGAGTACGGTGCCGGCAGCGAAATGCTCCAGGCTGCTGCTTCTGCCGAAACACGCCTGGGCTATGCAATTTCTCTAGCGCTGAAGTAGCGCCACATTCTGTTTGCTTTGTAGCCAGCATCTTTACGGAAAGCTTCTCGGCTACGTCTGGCACAGAGAACAGCTTTAGTTCAACGGGCTTAGCCGGAGCTTACCCCCGACGCGTGGAACTTGTATTTGCACCACATTCCAGTGGCAGTCCTCTTTCCTTTACAGGCAGCACAGCGCCGTCAGATCGCGGTGCTCTCTGCACGTGCCTTCTCACTTCCAAGTAGCACCGCGCACATTAGAGCCTTGCAGGGAGAGAAGACGCGGATCGTCGTCTCACACAGAAGAACGTGCCAGGATGAAAAGATGTTCTTCCTTTCTCCTGTTTCTTGCCCGAATTGTGTTGCAGTGTTGAAAGTCTTGGCCAGCGAAAAGCTAATCCAGCCAGTGTTTCTCTCCTGACGCATTTCGCTGAGCGAGAGCTACGCGGACAGTTTGGACTCTGTGAAGCAGCAAGAAAATGCTTGTCCGTCGAGCTGAGGAAAATCCGTGCACAGCGCACTGTGGCCGCGTGCAGTGTTGGCGCTGAAGAGCGGCAAAGCTCAAAGGCATCGCTGGGCTTCAGTTCTGTCCCGACCGCAGAAGGCGAAGAACGAAGCAGCTGAGCACCGGCTGCATGTACTCAGTGGAGCGAATTTCAAATGTCCAGCCAAGAACTGCTTCACAAGCAGATTCAGCTGAGAATGCTCTGGCTGCTTCACAAAGGAAGGCGCTGTGTTGCACTCCTGGACACTACCTGGTCAGAAGCAGGTTCTTACACCTTCAATGCTGCAGAGTCCATGCAGCTGGAGCACACTCAGAAGGACGCGTCCAGCAAGAAGGCGTTCTTCAAGTACCCCCCTCTTCCAAGTAGCCTTGAAAATGAGCACAACACACTGCGGCTCAGGAGGTTCCTTCTCAGATAGACGTGCCGGTCACATTATGCAGCTCGCTTACTGTGGCCTCGCAGAGCTCGCAGCTCTGTTGCCCACTTGCAGCAGCTGCTGCCAAAGAAAAAGGCTCCAGAAGTAAAAGCCACTGCTGGACTGCCCTTTCCCCTTGCCTCATGTCAAGCACCAGAAACTGTCCGCTACACTCTCTATTTCCATTCTCCGTCGCATCTACCTCTGTAATCTCTGCATCTCGAAGAATAAACCCCGGCCCAATTCTTTCCGTCGTCATCTTGTCGCACAGAGGGCACGCCGGCAGAGAAACGCTCCAGGTTGCTGATTCTTCCGAAACACACCTGGGCTGTGCATTTTCCTTCGCTGCCCTTGGTAGCACCACATTCTGTTTGCTTTGTAGCCTGAATATCAAGGGAAAGATTCTCAGCTACGTCTGGCACAGAGAACAGCTTTAGTTCAACGGGCTTACCCGGCGCTTACCCCGACGCGTGGGAACTTGTATTTGCACCACATTCCGGGGGTAGTCTTCTTTCCTTTACAGGCTGCACAGCGCCGTCAGATCGCAGTGCTTCTCTGCACGTGCCTTCTCACTTCCAAGTAGCACCGCGCACATTAGAGCCTTGCAGGGAGAGAAGACGTGGATAGATGTGTGGCAGAGAAAATCGTGCAAAGACGAAAAGGTGTTCTTCTTTTGTCCTCCTCGTCGCCCAGATTGTGGTGCTGTGCTGAAAGCGTGGGTATTATTACCCCTTCTCGCAGTGAGACTATGTGCTGCGTTGGAACTGTTGGCCAGTGAAAGGCTAATCCAGCAAGTGCTTCCCTCCTGATGCATTTTGCTGAGCGAGAGCTGAGGAAAATCCGTGCACTGCACACTGTGGATGCATGCAGTATACACGCAGAAGAGCGGCGAAGCTCATAGTCATCTCACACACCAGCCCAGTGGCCTGGGGCTGCGTTCTTCTCCCTTACCGGCGCTGGCCAGAACTGAAGCATTCAGCTGTGGCTCTCTTCAGTGTGTGTACTGCACGCATGCACAGTGCTCTTTGCACGGATTTTCCTCAGCGCTACGTGACACTACAGCCGTTCTGCTTCGCAGAGCCCAACTGTCCGCACAAGGTCTCGCTCAGAGAAATGTGTCAGGAGAGAAGAAGCACTTGCTGGATTAGCCTTTCACTGGCCAACAGTTCCAACGCAGCACCACAGTCTTATTGCGAGAAGGGGTAATAAAACACATGTATTGTCCCGGAACACTTCTCTGTGCGAGCCGTAGCCGAGAATCTTTCCCTTAAGATAAGGACCACCAGGCAGACAGAAGGTTGTGCTACCTAGCGCTAGAGAGAAATTGCATAGCCCGGGCGTGTTTCGGCAGAAGCAGCAGCCTGCAGCATTTGGCTGCCGGCACCGTGCTCTCTGGGCGACAAGTAGACGACGGTTCGTCTCCAGCAAAACGAAAGCGCCACCTGCTACGAAGAGCATAAGAACGAAGGCAGAGCACCGAGTTGGTGTGTGCATCGCACAGGCTGCAAGAGGAAGCGTGGCTGCCACTCGCTTGTTTTCGGATTCACATTAGCAGTCGGAAACTTGCAGCTACTTGTGCTGCTACCTATTTCTCTTCCAGCTTTCCCAGGAAAGAATTGTGCCGGGGTTTATGCTTCGAGATGCAGAGATTACAGTGGTAGATGCGGCGGAGAATGGAAATAGAGTGCAGCGGACAGTTTCTGGTGCTTGACGTGAGGCAAGGGGAAAGGGCAGTCCAGCAGTGGCTTTTACTTCTGGAGCCTTTTTCTTTGGCAGCAGCTGCTGCAAGTGGGCAACGGAGCTGCGAGAGTGAATAATGTGACGGCATGTCTGAGAAGGAACCTCCTGAGCCGCAGTGTGTTGTGCTCAGTTTCAAGGCTACTTGGAAGAGGGGGGTACTTGAAGAACGCCTTCTTGCTGGACGCGTCCTTCTGGGTGTGCTCCAGCTGCATGGACTCTGCAGCATTGAAGGTGTAAGAACCTGCTTCTGACCAGGTAGTGCCCAGGAGTGCAACACAGCACCTTCCTTTGTGAAGCAGCCAGAGCATTCTCAGCTGAATCTGCTTGCGAAGAAGCTCTTGGCTGGACATTTGAAATTCGCTCCACTGAGTACATGCAGCCGGTGCTCAGCTGCTTCGTTCTTCGCCTTCTGCGGTCTGGACAGAACTGAAGTCCAGCGATGACTTTTAGCCGTGCCGCTCTTCTGCGTGTGTACTGCACGCATCCACAGTGTGCTGTGCAAGGATTTTCCTCAGCTCTCGCTCAGCGAAATGCATCAGGAGAGAAACACTGGCTGGATTAGCTTTTCGCTGGCCAAGACTTTCAACACAGCACTACACTCTGGGCGACGAGGAGGACAAAAGAAGAACACCTTTTCGCCCTGCCACGTTCTTCTGTGCGACACGACTATCCGCGTCTTCTCTCCCTGCAAGGCTCTAATGTGCGCGGTGCTACTTGGAAGTGAGAAGGCACGTGCAGAGAGCACCGCGATCTGACGGCGCTGTGCTGCCTGTAAAGGAAAGAGGACTGCCACTGGAATGTGGTGCAAATACAAGTTCCACGCGTCGGGTGCAAGCTCCGTGTAAGCCGGTTAAATAAAGCTGTTCTCTGTGCCAGACGTAGCCGAGAAGCTTTCCGTAAAGATGCTGGCTACAAAGCAAACAGAATGTGGCGCTACTTCAGCGCTAGAGAGAAATTGCATAGCCCAGGCGTGTTTCGGCAGAAGCAGCAGCCTGGAGCATTTCGCTGCCGGCACCGTACTCTCTGGGCGACAAGTAGACGACAGTTCGTCTCCAGCAAAACGAAGGCGCCACCTGCTACGAAGAGCATAAGAATGAAGGCAGAGCACCGAGCTGGTGTGTGCACCGCACAGGCTGCAAGAGGAAGCGTGGCTGCCACTCGCTTGTTTTCGGGTTCACATTAGCAGCTCGAAACTTAAAGTCCAACTTGCAGCTACTTGTGCTGCTTCCTAATTCTCTTCCAGCTTTCCCCTGGAAACAATTGCGATTACGTTTATGCTTCGCCATGCGGCGGAGAAGGGAAATAGAGAGTGCAGCGGACAGTTTCTGGTGCTTGACGTGAGGCAAGGGGAAAGGGCAGTCCAGCAGTGGCTTTTACTTCTGGAGCCTTTTTCTTTGGGAGCAGCTGCTGCAAGTGGGCAACAGAGCTGCGAGAGTGCATAATGTGACGGCATGTCTATCTGAGAAGGAACCTCCTGAGCCGCAGTGTGGTGTGCTCAGTTTCAAGGCTGCTTGGAAGAGGGGGGTACTTGAAGAACGCCTTCTAGCTGGACGCGTTCTTCTGAGTGTGCTCCAGCTGCATGGACTCTGCAGCAGTGAAGGTGTAAGAAACTGCTTCTGACCAGGTAGTGTCCAGGAGTGCAACACAGCACCTTCCTTTGTGAAGCAGCCAGAGCATTCTCAGCTGAATCTGCTAGTGAAGAGGCTTTTGACTGGACATTTGAAATTCGCTCCACTGAGTACATGCAGCCGGTGCTCAGCTGCTTCGTTCTTCGCCTTCTGCGGTCTGGACAGAACTGAAGTCCAGCGATGACTTTTAGCCGTGCCGCTCTTCTGCGTGTGTACTGCACGCATCCACAGTGTGCTGTGCAAGGATTTTCCTCAGCTCTCGCTCAGCGAAATGCATCAGGAGAGAAACACTGGCTGGATTAGCTTTTCGCTGGCCAAGACTTTCAACACAGCACTACACTCTGGGCGACGAGGAGGACAAAAGAAGAACACCTTTTCGCCCTGCCACGTTCTTCTGTGCGACACGACTATCCGCGTCTTCTCTCCCTGCAAGGCTCTAATGTGCGCGGTGCTACTTGGAAGTGAGAAGGCACGTGCAGAGAGCACCGCGATCTGACGGCGCTGTGCTGCCTGTAAAGGAAAGAGGACTGCCACTGGAATGTGGTGCAAATACAAGTTCCACGCGTCGGGGGTAAGCTCCGGCTAAGCCCGTTGAACTAAAGCTGTTCTCTGTGCCAGACGTAGCCGAGAAGCTTTCCGTAAAGATGCTGGCTACAAAGCAAACAGAATGTGGCGCTACTTCAGCGCTAGAGAAATTGCATAGCCCAGGCGTGTTTCGGCAGAAGCAGCAGCCTGGAGCATTTCGCTGCCGGCACCGTACTCTCTGGGCGACAAGTAGACGACGGTTCGTCTCCAGCAAAACGAAAGCGCCACCTGCTACGAAGAGCATAAGAATGAAGGCAGAGCACCGAGCTGGTGTGTGCACCGCACAGGCTGCAAGAGGAAGCGTGGCTGCCACTCGCTTGTTTTCGGGTTCACATTAGCAGCTCGAAACTTAAAGTCCAACTTGCAGCTACTTGTGCTGCTACCTATTTCTCTTCCAGCTTTCCCCTGGAAACAATTGCGATTACGTTTATGCTTCGCCATGCGGCGGAGAAGGGAAATAGAGAGTGCAGCGGACAGTTTCTGGTGCTTGACGTGAGGCAAGGGGAAAGGGCAGTCCAGCAGTGGCTTTTACTTCTGGAGCCTTTTTCTTTGGCAGCAGCTGCGGCAAGTGGGCAACAGAGCTGCGAGAGTGCATAATGTGACGGCACGTCTATCTGAGAAGGAACCTCCTGAGCCGCAGTGTGTTGTGCTCAGTTTCAAGGCTACTTGGAAGAGGGGGGTACTTGAAGAACGCCTTCTTGCTGGACGCGTCCTTCTGGGTGTGCTCCAGCTGCATGGACTCTGCAGCATTGAAGGTGTAAGAACCTGCTTCTGACCAGGTAGTGCCCAGGAGTGCAACACAGCACCTTCCTTTGTGAAGCAGCCAGAGCATTCTCAGCTGAATCTGCTTGCGAAGAAGCTCTTGGCTGGACATTTGAAATTCGCTCCACTGAGTACATGCAGCCGGTGCTCAGCTGCTTCGTTCTTCGCCTTCTGCGGTCTGGACAGAACTGAAGTCCAGCGATGACTTTTAGCCGTGCCGCTCTTCTGCGTGTGTACTGCACGCATCCACAGTGTGCTGTGCAAGGATTTTCCTCAGCTCTCGCTCAGCGAAATGCATCAGGAGAGAAACACTGGCTGGATTAGCTTTTCGCTGGCCAAGACTTTCAACACAGCACTACACTCTGGGCGACGAGGAGGACAAAAGAAGAACACCTTTTCGCCCTGCCACGTTCTTCTGTGCGACACGACTATCCGCGTCTTCTCTCCCTGCAAGGCTCTAATGTGCGCGGTGCTACTTGGAAGTGAGAAGGCACGTGCAGGGAGCACCGCGATCTGACGGCGCTGTGCTGCCTGTAAAGGAAAGAGGACTGCCACTGGAATGTGGTGCAAATACAAGTTCCCACGCGTCGGGGCAAGCTCTGGGTAAGCCCGTTGAACTACAGCTGTTCTCTGTGCCAGACGTAGCCGAGAATCTTTCCCTTTACATTTAGACCGAATGTGCTGCTGTATGTCGCTGAGAGGCAAAGTGCATAGCCCAGGCGTGTGTCGGCACAAGCAGTGGGCTGGAGCATTTCGCTGCCGGCACCGTGCTCTCTGGGCGAGAAGTAGACGACGCTTCGACTCCGGCAGAACGAAAGCGCCACATGGGTACTAAAGAGGCCGAACGAAGGCGCCGAGCACCGGGCTCGCGTCCGCAGCGTACAAACTGAGAAAGGAGCATGGCTGGCGCTCGCCTGCCTGCCGAATTCACGTTAGCATTGAGAAGGAGGAAGTTCAACGACAGCTACTTGTGCTACTACTTATCCCTCTTCCAACCATCCCTGGGAACACTGGCGCTTACCTTTCGGCTCCGAGATGCTGAAAACACAGTGGTCGATGCCAAGGAGAGGGGAAGTAGAGAGTACAGCGGGGAGTTGAAGTGGCTTTTACGTGAGGCAAGGGGAAGGTGCAGCCCAGCATTGGCTTTTCCTTCTAGTTCTTTTCTTCAGGAGAGCAGCTAGCAACCGAGCTGCGAGAGCCAACAATGGGATGGCACGTCTTGTCAGAGAAGCCACGGTCTACAGTGCTGTAGACTGCTGTGCACTGTTTTAATGCTGCTGTAAGTACACGCTACTTTTGGAACGGCTTCTCTCCTGACTCTCCCATCTCTGTGAGCTCTAGCTGCTTGAATTTGGCCACACTGAAGGTGTGTGGACGTGATTGCGCTGCGAGTATCAAGTCTTCCAGAGACGAGGGATAGTCAACAAATGCTTTCTCACCTGGCCCATCTCTCAGTCCCAACTGTGGCTGGAAATGCTGCGCTGCAAGGGTGGACTTAGCCACTCTGAGAGAATGTGATGACGCTCTATAGATAGTTGCGAAGGAAAGTGCTGGTCACTGCAATGTTTCGCCTAGTTTACAGACTTTAGAGGGACTAGGAAGGCCAACGCCTTGTTCTAGCACTTGTTCTCTGCGTGCAGCTGCTGGATGTTTGGAAGGGCTTTGGGATCCGCGAGAGGTGGAGGGTAGGATGGTAGCTAGAGCTTGAAGGAAAGTGCGTCTCTCCAGGACCTTTGATGCAGTTCAGTGGGTGCGAGTTCCATGTTGAGCATGTTCAAGATGGCACAGAAAAGGTTCTGAAAGAAAGAGGCCGTGCTGGAACTGCCTTGACTTTTGCCGCTTCGAAACTGCACAGCCAACAATGAAAAGATTCCTCTTGCTTCCCCGCGACGCGCAGGATCACATTCTTTTGTGTCTCCAAGAGGCAGGATGCACAGCGGAGCTCTTCCACCAACTGCTCGCACACGACTGCGGCCGCGCCAGCGAAGCGCTTGGCTTTTTCCCCGGCACTGTCAGCGCTCATCGAAACAACCGCACGATGGCGCTGACGACTTGCAAAAGAAGGCCAAGCACCTGGCGCTGCTCGAAACCACCCCAAGGGCAGAGGCAAGTTGCAAACGTCCCTGCACTCCAATCAACAGCACATCAGGACAAAAAGATTTCCCTCATCTTCCCCTTCCAAGAGCAGACTCTTCTTTACACCACACTCCAAGAGCCAGACAAACCTCTTTGGCCCAAACAAATCTTTTCCCTCTCGCAGATTCTGCCTACCATCTTGAAACCATCTGGCAAAAACAGAGCTCAAAACAGTGCCGGCTGACGAAGATCTTACTGCCTGCAACTTCAACTGCACCCCTCAAACTAGCAGCACACACGCTGTTCTCAGCACTTTCCTTCTCAGCTCTAGCTACCATCCTAAGCCTTCCCTCTCCTAGAGTCAGGATCCAAAGACAACGGCACCACGGACTGCTCACACACTAAAGGCATCGGGACAAAAGGCTCACAAGCTTGGCCTTTGCATTCCCACGGACAGCTCAACAGCTCTAACCCAGAGAGAGCTCTGCCTCTTGGGAAAAGCCCTTAAAATCCCTAAGAGCACCTGATGTGCACATCCAAACCTGCTTGCCTTGCCAAAGAGAGCAACTACAAGCCCATCTCCAAAGAAACGGCATCCCCTCCTCCAAAATACAACACATCCAGCCACTGATCCACCTCCAGTATTGAATAGATCCAACAATTGCCCCTACACGCCCAGGGGCCAGAAGAGAAATGTCTTGCTGGACTATTCCTCCGCATGCTACCTTAACATCTGCTCCAGCAACACTGGCACTCCGAGTCTCTTGGCCTTGCCTTGCCTTCAGTACCTTGTCGAGTTCTTCTTAAGCTACCCTTGCTCTGCTTCCTTTGCCTACGTCTGCCTTGCCTCGCACTACCTACAACTTGCTGGCTTTGCTTTGCCCTGCTTACCACTCTTGGCCTTGCCTTCCATGCAGGCAAGGCGCTGCAAAGCAAGTGCAGGCAATTGTGGGCAAGTCAAGGGAGAGGTAAGCAAGGCCAGAGCAGTGAGGGGAAAGCAAATGGAGTGGTAGGCAAGAGAAGGCCCAGACGTTAGAGGCAAGGCTGGCCGTAGGAAGGAAAGTCCACTGATGGGTAGGCCAGGCAGAAACAAGAAGGGCTTGGCAAGCCAAGGCCCTGGAGGAAAGCAGTAGGCAGGTCAAGGGCGGGGCATGGACGTGCAAAGGAATGCAAGGCTCCAGAGAGCTAGCAGGGCAAGGCAAGGAAACTGTTGTGTTGCCAAGGCAAGGCAAGGATAGGCAAGGCAGGTGAGAAGTACATTCGAGGACTGCTGGTACACAAAAGTGGCCAGGACCAACTGCTCTGTGTGGCCTTGCTTGGCGAGGCGAGGCAGGGCAATGAGGGTCCTAGAAGGAAAAGGAAAGGTGAGGCCAGACCTAGACGAATGTGAAAGGAAGTCAGGTGGGGGATGGGTGAGCAAGCCAATGCAAGGCAGGGGAGAAAAGGCAGGTTGAGGGAAGGCTACAGAGGGGGCAGCAAGGAAACGCAAGGCATGGGGAAGCATGTGAGGAGTGGGTGCTGCCAGCCGGCCGGGATGGCAGGGGCGGGGCCACTGCAAGTAGCATGGTGGGGATGTGGAGGGGGGTGTTAGTGTGCGGGAGGTGTGTGTGTGTGTGTGTGCAGCGGAGTGCAGGGTAAGTGCAGGTGTGCGTGTGCGCATAGGGGGGTTTTGTGCCAGGTGCTGTGCCAGGGGGAGCCGTCCCACCTCCAAGAAGGTGTGGGAGTGAAAGGAGTAACATGGATGTGTCTTTACAAAGAGACCGTGTGAATCCGTCCTTAGACAAGGCTAGGAATTTACTGGTAGGGGAGTAACAGAAGAAAGTGTTAGTTCTAGAAACTGTTACTAATCGACAGAGACTGTTGCTCAGCCAAGGCCGTGTTAAATTCCTGAACCTAGAGCAAGGCAACAAAGACTTAATAGCATTAGGAATAGTTTCGTTTTCTTCCTTTTCCATACCAAGAGGGGGGTGCCTATTAGAGGGGAGCATAGAGTAGGCAGTTCTGGAAGTCTGTCATTCCCGAGTACCTCAGAGGGTGCTGTTGCCAGGAACTTAGCATAAAAAGGGGGCTGCGTCCCGCAATCAGTTGAGAGACTCCGTGGCAAAAGCCCCATGGCCTCTCCCTGTAGTTGAAGAATGTTCCAGGACTCCTCTGTCTCCTTTTTGGTGGATGAAGAAATTCAGAAAGCAACACTTCTGCCAGAACTCTCCAAGATGCCCCCTTTGCTCCCAGCGACTCCATCACTGCCCGGGAAGCTGTCTTTTCTACCAGAGGAGTTCGAGATACAGTTAAAAGTTGTGTGGCAGAGAAAAAAGACAAGAATTGGTTTACAAGGGATGGCAAACAAGAGATACTAGAAGCTTTGGCCCTACCGATATTAAAAGAACTCCGTGAAGAGAGTCCTTGCACTTCCTGAGGATTGGCAGAAGCCTTCCTCATGCTGTATGTTGCTGGGGGTCTTTTTAGACTGGCAAAACGAGCTGTTGAAGGTTGCTTGATCTGTGCTAAAGCAAACAGCCAAGTTACAAAGTAACTTGCCAGGGGAGGGAGGCCTTGGGCTGCATGTCCCTTCCAAAGATGCCAGGTGGATTTTCCTGAGATGCCCCAAGTGGGAAGGCTTCATATCTTCTGCTAATGGTATGTCAGCTAGCAAGGTGGCCAGAGGCATTTCCAACTGCTTCAGCAACGACAGGATCAGTTATTAAGGCATCTTTGGAACAAATCATTCCAAGATACAGCATTGTAGAAGCAATAGACTCAGATAGGGGAACTCATTTTACAGGAAAGATCCTTCAAGGGGTTTTGGCTTCTTTAGGAACACAATGGAACCTCCCTAGGCCCTGGCACCCCCAGAGCTCGGCTCGGGTAGAAAACAATGAATAGAGAAAGAAACACCTTTTGAAGCTGGTAATAGAAACCAAGATGCCATGGCTAGGGCTTTGGACATTGGCTTTGGCGAGAATGAGAGCCCGACCCAGAAGAGAGATTCCGTTATCCCCCTTTCCGTCGTTGTTACGAATTACCCGGCTAAGTCTCAACCTAGTGGGGGAGTAGAGGTAAGTGATGTATATTTAAAACCATCTGTGGCCAGGATACTGCTTCTTGTGAAACCCCTTCAACAGGAAGCTCAGCTGGCACAAGCCCCACCTTTGGACTTTGCTGCTTGTAACCTCCAACCAGGAGATTGAGTCCTAGTTAAGGAGTAGAAAGAAGCGCCAGTGGCGGTGAAATGGCGTGGCCCATTCCAAGTGTCACTGACGACAGAAACAGCCATCAAGACAGCTGAACACAGGTGGACCCGTCACTCTCTGGTCAAGGTCTCTGAAGCCTCAGAGATTTGCACATCTCAGCTGGAAGAGAAGGCCGGGAGGCAGTGACTGACACTCTGCAGGAGTAGGCCGGAGCAGTAGCCAGTGCTTCGACATCAGAGGAAGCCCTGCGTGCCTACCCACAGACCATCTGCTGAAATAGTCTCTATGGGCATCCCTCCTCTAGAATCTCCACTCACTGGGGCGCTAATACTTGCAGCCATTGTTTCACGTTAAGTAGTTTCTGTGTCGTCAATTGCCACAGGTGGTGCAGAAGACAACGGGAAAATTAGACTAGCTAATTAGATCACATTATTAAAACATTTTCCTTACTAGTTCTACTTTTATATGGTCAGCTAAGTTTAGGCCAGGAGTGGGAGAATCAATTGGCAGCCTTAGGAGAAGAAGTAGCAAAAGTTTTTAACCTTAGCAATTGCTGGCTCTGTGGAGGGCCAGGAGGATCTGAAGAGTGCCTATGGTTGGCTAGCCCAGCTGAACCTAAGTGGTGGCTCAACACCCGACATGAGGTCCATACTAGGACCAAAGGGCCAAAGAAGGAAGTCCATGGCTATAGGAGAAGGTTTCACGAAGGATGTCTGGACTTCAGGTGGCTCTCTTGAAAGCTGTTTCTTGCATAGGCGAAGTTACAGCAGTTCAGGGAGCGGGTATCCAGAGCCAGCCCTACAGCTGCCAGCTCCAGCTGTAGGCATACCTGAAGCCGCTTTCTGTTCAAGTTACAAAGCATTCTAGACTTTTCTTTGCAGAGTATCTTAACACATAACAACCAATAAGCACCATACCCAATACCTTTACATTTGCCTATAGCCTATCATAGCTACTACCATCACCATATTCTAGTCATTATTATCCAATCACAAGAGTAAGTAAGTTACAATTTCAGCTTACAGTGGAGAATTCTTAGACCTTTCTTCTTCTTGCTACATCAACATTTCTTGTTTGCCTGCCATATCTTTCTTTTTGGTAAAGACACGTTTTCTATTTACTTATGCTCTTCTTGAGACTTACTTACTTGGTGAAAAACATGTCTTTGTTTGTAATCACATACCTTTGTCCTGCTCCTAAAAATCTCCTTCCAACTCATCTCCAACCTTTGCCTTCTCAGTTACTCAGCGATCACTGTTTCAGCAAAACATCTTTTGTTCTATATCAAAACTTGCTTCCATTTCTACCTCATCCCCAGCTTCTACATTCACAGACCTTTCTGCCAAGCCGACATACCTGTGAAACTTTCTTACCAAACTTTCATCCTCCCCAACACATGGCCACTTCATTCTTCTCCAACAGGCACTTATTGCCTAAACAGGACAGGGCGGGTCTATGTAGGAAAAGGCGTTTGTCAATTGACTTTCTCTCTGGCTTTAAACAATTGGCTTTGGACCCACAATTGCCCTCCTTACAATTGTTCCAAATATCAAGACAAATGCAATCAAATAGCTGTTCAGCTCACTAATGGTAGCTGCGTAAGATGTTCTTACCACACTTACCAAAAACATTTGGAAGCCTGTAAAGCAATGGGGAGGGACAAGGGGTTTTTTTGACCACCTATTTTTAAGCTGTCCCCACAAAAATTCCACAAGTAGAAGACATGTTGTTTGTGATTATCAGTGGGAATGGCAACACCGGATTGGAACTCAAAGCCTTTTAGTGAGTTCTGCTCCAAATCCAACCAAACAGCTTGCAGATGTAAATGTAGATGGGAACCCTGTGTGGGAGCTTGGAAATGCAAATACTGTGACCCTTATGGTGGGGCAGCTATTGTTGGAGGACCGTTAGGCCCGGGAATCCTGCTGTATTTTGACCCACCAATTGATGACCAAGGGTAGGAAGGCCCCTTTGCTAATGGAACACGGGCTTTGAAAGGACATTATTGGATTTGTGGCCAACATGCTTAGCTCAGGTTACCTCCAAACTGGTCAGGGATATGGTATATCCCTGGGGTATATTAGACCATTGTTCTTTTTGCTACTACAAATTCAGGGAAATCGCTTAGGAATCAAAATCTGTGAGGATTTAATTAGAGAAAAGCAGTCAGCTGAGGCAGCCTTGGCTGCAGGGAGCACCCCAAAACGGGGAAAAGATGAATGGCCACCAGAACAAGTTACGCAACACGATGGACCAGCCCCTTGGAAACCTAAGGAATTAATCCCAGATGCCTGGGAACCCATTTATCATTTCAATGAGATAATTAGGTTACAAGCTGTCTCAGAAATAATTACCAACCAGCCAGCCACAGCTCTTGACCATCTTGCTGAGCAACCCACTTCAATGAGGAAAGCGGTATTTTCAACATTGGATGGTATTAGATTATCTGTTAGCAGAAGAAGGAGGAGTTTGTGGGAAATTCAATGACTCGAGCTGCTGTTTGCAAGCACAGGACAGCGGAAATGTGGTCAAACAAATAACAAAGGAAATAACCTCAGCTCATGGACCTGTCCAAGTGTTAAAAGGATGGTAACGGGACATGTTTTCCTGGCTAACTGGCCAGCTATGGGCTAAATTGTTACAGCAGGGATTACTGTAACACGCCTATATCAAACCAGGAATCCCGTGGAAAAGAAGTATATATGGACAGATTGGTGGTAGATGTTTCGGAGGTCTTTATTTCTCCAGCCGCATGGCCGGGGCTCTGCTCAGGAACTCCCCCAGTCACGGGACCCGAGGGTCCTTGGCCACACCGGGGAACACAAACCAACCAATGGGGAATGAAGCTGACCAGGGGCAGGGAAACCCCGTGTCTCTCGCCCAGGGCCCATCTCCCAGGGCTCCATGGCAGGGGGGGAGACCCCAACACTAAATGAATACCGTTTCTCCTCTTATATGCTATAGCAACTCTAATCTTTTGACCATGCGTGACACCATGCTGGGTGCAGCTCTTTCAGCAGGTGGTCAAGGGGATGCCGCTAGCAGCCATGCCTACCTGATCCAGAAAGGACTACAAAAGGACAGAAAAGGATGTCACTGCAAATAATAGCAGAAGCCAAGAAGACTCAAGAAGAAAAAATTAAATCAATGGTAATTAAGGTTTGTAAAGACAAATACAGATCAAATAAAAAGAGGAGGGATTAAAAGGAAGGAGCTGGATGAGTCTTTACAAACAGACCGTGTGAATTGGCCTGTAGACAAGGCTAGGAACTTATGGGGAGTGAAGTAACAGAAGAAACTATTAGTTCTCTAGAACTGTTACGAATCATCAGAGACTGTTGATTAATCCAGGGCGTGTTAAATTCCTGAACCTAGAGCAAGGCAACAAAGACTTAATAGAATTAGGAATGGGTTTTTTTTCTTCCTTTTCGATGCCAAAAGGGGGGGTGCATATTAGAGGAGGGCATCGAGTAGGCAGTTCCGGAAGTCTGTATCTGCCGAATACCTCAGCCAGTGGGGAAAAGGAAGAGGGCCTTGTGGCCAGGAACTTGGCATAAAAAAGGGGCTGCATCCCGCAACCGTTTGACAGACCCCAGGGGAAAAGCCCCATGGACTCTCCCTGTAGTCGAAGAATGTTGCAGGACTCCTCTGTCTCCTTTTCGGACATAAACCTCAGGCATCGTGGATTAATTTTCCCTAACGGCAGCGACCTGCTGCGTGCTCTCCGTGCTCCTCCCCAGCCCCCCGGCAGGTGTAAAATAGTTCCCGGCGGCTCCCACCACGCGTTACAGACGGCTGCGCGGCCCCGGGGCTGCTCGCAGTGCTCCCCTGCTCCGCAAGGGCTGCCCGCGGGCTGCGGAGCCACCTCGCCACCGGCGCGGCCAGGGCCGGGACCCTTCTCGACAGCAGCCGAGGGGCTGCGGAGCGGGCGGCTGCGGGACGATCAGCCATTTTATGCCGCGCGGTGCTGCCGCCTCCATCTAGTGCTCCATCGCGCCGCCGGCCGACCCCGCCTGGCGCGTTCACGCTCGGCCGCGCTCGCCGCCCGCCCAGCCTCGCCGGAAGCTCTCCGGCCCGGGCCGTGCCCCGGCTCCGCCTGCGGTTCGGCAGGGCCCGGCCGCACGCGTGCTGCGTGGCTCGGAGCACCCGCGTTGCGCCGCAGGCCACGGGGAAGGCGGGGCGGGGCGGGCCGGCGCCATCGTGGTAGCGCGAGGAGAGGAGCGCCCGGGCGGGGCGGCGCGTGGCGCGGCGGTGAGCGCTTCTGCTTCCTGTCGCTCGGCGGCCGCCCTCGGCAGGTGCCGTGTGACCCCGCGGAGCGGCGGGGGCCGGCCGGGCGGTGCGCGGCGAGGCTTTCGGCCAGCGGCGGCCGCAGCGAGAGTCTGCTGGCACTGCCCGTGCCGGTGGAGAGAGCGGGGATCCGAGGCCGGCCTTCCTAGGGTAACGAGGGGCGACCGCCTTTGCCGCGCTGCCCTCCGTGCAGCACGTGGCCGATTCCGGTGAACCCGAGGTCTCCGCAGCGGCGCGGGCGGGAGGGAGTGGGGAGCGCGCTCGGTGCTCTGCCGGCCGCTCCCGCCCAGCGCTGCGCTCCGCCGAGGCGTTTTCCCCGCCCGTCCTGGGGAGGACACAAGGGACACCAAAGTTGGAGCTTAGCTGTCAGGGGGAGCAACTTGCCTCCATTGGCGACGTCCTTTTCCCTCTGATTCAGCTACCTTGTAGTAGGTGCGATGGTGCTGAAGAAGGGTGGCGGCTTGGCACAGTTGCTGGCATAGGTGGTGCAAGAGCTCCACGCCAGGAGCTTTGAGTGGCATGTGTGAGGGTAGGAGGGTACGGCACCCACAGCTGAAGGCAGAAAAGGTCAGGGCATGTCATCAGCCGCAATCGTGCTAAGTTGTTCATCTTTGCAAACAGCTTGCCGAGTTGTTCCTTTTCTTAGGTGATGGGGGTTAGTATCAACCAGAACTGCATATGGTCAGTATTTGCAGAGAAGGTTATTTGGACTGTTGTTGAGGTGAGTGTAGCAGTTTCTATGGCATTTTGCAAAAAAGTGACAGGTCTCTCTGCGTTCCCCAATTCTTAACAAAAATGAAGTTAACAAAGCCCTGAAAAGAGGTTTTACAAAACTTGAGGGATTTTTTCCTACGAGTACTGTAGAGACAACCATAGTCACCTTGTCTTTCCAAAAGTGAAGGTTACATCTTTTTGTCCAAGAGCATCAAGTGCTTTTGGTCAGCGTTTGTGTGCAAGCATTAGCCTTGTTCTTGTTCTTCCCTGGAGAACTTTTACAGTACTCAGATGATCTGTGTAGGCTGCAGAGTGCAGTGGTGAACTTCAAGGCTTCCAGCAGAAGGGAGATGCTGTCCACGTTTTGGATTCTCCTTAGTCTGAACCTTCAATGTCCAAGGCTTCACTTTTCAAGCAGTTGGAAGAGCTCCAAATTAAGATATGAACAGGTCTTAATTGACCTTGTCACCGCCTCAGTTAGTCAAGTAATGCTGTGCACTGGATTTAATTGCCTAGTGCAACATGTGCTAAAAATATGTAGAGTATCTCGTCGATTACCCTCCCAGAAGGGTTTGAATGGAGAACAAGGAGTTCCGAAGACAGGTATTTGGTGTACGAGAAGTAGAACTTAGTTGCTTGCAGGGCACTGCATGCACAAATGTCTAAGGAGGATCCTTCTTTTTTTGTCCCATCTATGCTTGTTCTCATTTGAAATCCTGAACATTCTGGAGGTTGGTTTTGTTAGGGTTGTGGCTGGGGAAGGGGTGGTGGGGGGGGAGGGGTGGGTGTTGTTTCTGATTTTTTTTAATTTCCAGGATAGTGTACAAAGAACTTGTGCCCAAAACCAGCAGTATGAAGCAAGGCAGGTATAAAAGAAGGTCACCGAAATGTCGGCTAATATGAATCTGAAAGCGCTTCAGTATTTTACCCAGGAGTTTCACTCCAACAAGGTGATTGTCCTTCACAGAAATGTAGTGGCAGGCTTATGCCATGCTAGAAGTGATGACCTTTCTCTGCCCCAAATTGACCAGCAAGATATTTTGGCTCTTGATTTAAACCCCTGAGCCAGCTGTGTTTCAGGCTGCAGAAGCTGCAGGTGTTGTGGCAGACGCGGGGCGCAGCCTTGCCTGCCGGTCCCGACCTGGCGCACGCCGGTGGCAGCCGTCAGCGCCTGGGGTCCCCTGTGCCGCCCACGCCAGGGCTCTGCCTGCCTGCTTGCACCCCCGGTAGCCTCAGGGAAACAGCGGACTACTCCATCTACTTTAAAAACAAAGAAGCAAACAAAAAGCCCACTGTAAAAATATGTAAAAGTCTTGAAACTAATTCTCAGCGCTTGCTCGGAGTTTGTTGATGGCGCAAATGGATTTTGGATAAACTGGTATTGCTAGTACTACTTTTAAATTAGGCTCCTGAACTTCAGAAAGGAGAAGATGGTGGTCACATACCCCTGAGGAATGTTTGAAAAAGTAAGAGTGCCCAGTCATTTAAAGGTGGCCAGAAAATGGGTGTGGCAGTGGAGTGGACACTCTGCGAGTAGGTAGCCTTAAGTCATGCAGCGACTGGCACTTCAGTGGGAATTTTGCATCAACACCAAGAGATCGTTCCATGATGTGTTGCATAACAGCAGATTGGGCAAAAATTCTGCTGACTTTGATCAAGGTGGACGGGCCACCTTCACTTAACCCAGCATAGGGACATAAATCAATGATGTTTGAAAAACAGCCATGAAACATAGCCCCTTTAGTTTATTGCACTGTTGCAAGTCTGCAAAGCTCTGTTGCCGGGTCATTGGAAGTAGCTGTTGGAATCTAACTGCATTTGGACACTTTGTCAGTCAGCATCACCAGGAGGCTTAACGGTTTAGGTTGAGAGGTGGTGCATGTCTTTTTTCAGAGGAATGGCCCAGTGAAGAGCAGTGTTCACTGCCATGACTGCCGTTGTCGCCTTCTAGAGAAATCTTGGTTCATTCAGAGAGAACTTCCTTGGTTCTGCTGGTTTGGTTTCGCAGCTGGAGCAAAGGTACAGCACTGGAAGCAATTCCTAGGGCAGAAGCGGGAGATAGCCAAAGCTCTGGACTTTGTTGTCCTCAGCACAGTGTAAGTGAGCGTAGTCTAATTGGAGGGGTGGTGAGCATCAGTGATATCAGATTTTTTACAAGTTCTTAATTCTGTCAAAACAAGAAAGAAGGAGAGTGATGAAGATGAAATCCTTTCCTCTTAAATCTGCCTACAGAGCAACTTCAGGGGTAGTTGTAATGTGTATTCACCTATTTTGAATTGCCCAAAACCAGGCCTAGAGATGCTTCAGAGACAGAGTCAGAGAAGCGGGTATTTGCTTTATTTGGCGCTGGGTGCGTGGGGGATCGCTCCTCCTAACACACCCACGCAGAGCACTCCATACAGTCCAGCATTACGTGTAAATTTTTTGAATATTCATCACATTCCTTGGGATAGGAGTAGTTCTAGAAATTGCTTCTCGGAAGTCATTGATATCATTAGCAGACGTGCCACGCATGCGCTGTGTAGCCAGGTGGTCGCACTGAGGAAGGCTGCCCTTCTTCCTCGGGGGTCTTTCTGATAAAGATCAGTAGTCTCCGTCACAATGCACTTTTTACCTTTCTTTCTGGAGCATGCACAGTTCTTCACCGGATGATTCAGCGATCTCTGTGCTGGTTTTCAAAAGATCCTGTTCCTCTTATCTTGACAAGATTAAGGCAAGTCCTGCTGCTTAGGTTTTGTGATTAACATTTGCTGTCTCTTAGTAGTTCCCTCGTGTTTACATGAGTAAACTATGGATCAACCCCCTTCTCAATTTTAGCACTGAAAGGATATCAGAGTCATTTAAAGAGGTGTCTCCTATGGAGTACTATAAAACTGCCATCATGGTAACACGTTTTCATACAGTCGTTTTAGCACAGAAGTAATAGATGTACAATCTTGGATGTTTCAACCTGCTGACTCAAGAGCCAGTGTTGAGCTTTTCTCTTTTAAATCCAGTCTTAGAGCTCTGCAGGGATCACTACAGCATGACGTTGTGACAAGGGGATGCTGATTCATGCATAAACCTTTGATGCTTTCCTTCTATCTTCAAGCAGCTTTGCAAACCAGTGATGATCTGGCATGTTGCGACTTGAGAGTCATGGTAAAGGTTTCACCAAACACTTTGTAATATCATGCTGCAGCTTTCATTCCTAAGGAAATAGCATTGAGCATATGGCTGGCAAAATGCCAAAAGAATGAGCCAAAACCAATATCCTTTAATGGGAAAGATGGAAAACATTGAGATGTGTTTATTTGAACTAAAATTCCTGTGGACCAAGCCTAAATGTATTTCACACTAAATTCTTAGAACTGATTTTAAGGGAAGATGTGAGAAAGATGAATTCACAAGCGGAATTTTCAGCAGCATAATATTGAACATTTGTTAGTAGAACAAAGGCATATCACAGCGCGGGAGCACTTAGCAATATTGCTAGAGGCGTGGCTCCATTCATGTTACTGTGAACTTAAGTACTTTTTAAACATAGTCCTTAAGCCCAGAAAGTAATTTACACTTCACTCAACTTTTCCCCCCCTCCTGTCTGTGCCCCCTTGTGCCAGCGCACGCCAGCACGCTGCCGCCTCGGTCCTCTGGATAGCTCCAGAATTGAAGGCAGGCACCCCGCTCCGGTGCCTCCTCAGTCTCCAACCTAATTTGTAGTCGACAGATTCTTTGGGAGGTGTGAGTTTTGATGAGATAACAGACTTCCTGGGATGCATGCGGTTCATCTTCTTTGTTTCTTTAAGATGTCTGGGTTTCTACCTCTGTCATTTCTCAACTTAAAGGACATTTATTATCACGTGTTTATTACGACGTTTCCCAACATGTTGCCACTCTTTCGAAGTTACAATTTACTCTAGTCTTGTTTTTACTTAACTGTATTTTACCTGTTTCTACATAGTACGTGATCACTTCTAAATGTTAAAATCATATATGGGAAAGACAATATTTATCGTTCACTCATTTATCACAGGAGGAATGTGTTAGCTGCTCGTGTTGCAGTTCACTTGTAATCCTGGTCTATTACCGCACGCCTGGGCCCTAGGCTATATCACCATGTCGCGCAGCCATAGGGAGGAGGAGGAGAGAAGATCCAGCAGGCAGGAATTGTGCAGCAAGATTTATTCATTTAATTATTTTACAAACTCTTTTACAGACTTTCTTCTTCATAATCTATTTGGACAAAGGATCAGCCACCCCTTGGGGTGATTGGCTAAAATCCTAAAAGATCCATTGTCAAAATATTTTTCTACTATACCATAAACAAGACTTTTCAAGGTTGCAGGTGGCTTGGTCGTTTCCATACTCTGCTCCCTCTTCTGTGAGAGAGAAAAGTCTCTCACGGACTTAGAAAATAGCAAGAAAATCCTCGCTAGCAGCATTTTTGTATCTACACTGGTCCTTCTCATTTCCTTTTCTCTAGAACACATTTCTCAGGCTCAGTGAGCAGATGTGCGTGCAAGTGGTTTGGTGTGTCCTTGGAATTCAACTAGTCAGGATCAGATGGGTTTCTGCAGTGAAAGGATACAAGGAAACGGGGATATAGCCTACAGTGGGAACTCCTGTGATTTTGCTCCTCTGCAAACATTTCTCCTCTCCAAATGGATCTCTGTAGGAAACTTGACACATTCTTCTACTCCTGGGAGTCATGAATAAAGAAACCTGGGGTGTTTATTAGGTGACAGTGCTGTTCCTGCTGTGCACCTTTGCACCTGGCTCACAGACCATTTTCACACAGCCGTGGTCCAGAATGCGGGCAGACAAAATCCCAGCAGTTTTCTCTTGCCTACTTGACTTTTCAAATTCTTATTATGTGATGATTATCGCATCGTTTTGTCCATAATATCTGAAATAATTTGCCATGCAGTTTTGAATACAGTGCAAATACGTATTTTACTCTTAGAAATTTGAAAGTGAGTTACATTTAATAGTAGTTTGTGAGTAGTATGGCAATCAGGCCTTAAATGCGCCAATCAGGCTTGTAAATAAACCCATATTATCAGTCAATCTCTTCAATCTATTCATGTGTTTATATGGGATTTTATTCCTATAGAATAGAAAACTCGGAGCAGTGGCAAAGAAGGGGGGGGGGGGGGGGGTGGGGTGGGGCAGCAGCGGCCCTGCTCTGAGCGGGGCAGGGAAAGGCAGGCTCGGGATGCCGGGGTTTCTCACCTGAGGCACCCGAGCAGATGGTGAAGAGTCCCTCTTTTAGTGAAGGTAGACTGTTAAGAAGGTTCCAATGCAACGGCCGCTCTTACGAACAGAGCTGCACTCACGGTAGAAGAAAGGCAGCAGGAGACGGAATCCTGCAGTGGTGACCAATTCTCCCCACAGCCACCGCAGCCTCTCTCCCCTCCGAATGCTTGAGAGAACAAGAGCTGGGGGCTGCATGCAACCCCGTTTTGCCAGTCCAAAGTTCACTGTATCTCTGCCCTCACAAGACACCTCAGCTAAAGGGAGTAGCCAGCTGCATCCCTCCCCTGAGCGGTGACAACTTCTTTTGTCTCTCTTAAGTGTCCAGTCGTTATTGTCTCCTAGCGTATGGGGGAAAGCTCCTTAAGAGAAAAAAAACCCCCAAAAAATAAAAGGAGAACTACTAAAACCCCAACATACGGGTGATTCTCACTTTCCTTCTCTGTCCTGTGGTGGTCGGCGATGGAAGAGACGGGGCAGATTGCTCGGATGCAAGAAGCCGATTTTATTGATACAGAGCTGAGTATACCCTTTCAGCAGTAACTAAAAATAGATTCTTATATAAGCAGCAATCACTATAACAACCATATCTATGTTTCTCAATAACATTGCAAAACTACAAGCTAGCATTAACCGACACCAAGCATGCCGTTCCCTTATACTAGCTATTTCCTGGTAGGCCGTACTGCCTGCCATGGTTTGCGGCCTAGCAGCGTTAGCGCGTCCACTTCTGACATGAGTTTAGCAGTGCTCTCACTTCTGCTTTCTAGCTGTATCTCTACACTTCTCAGCTCCATGTAAAAGCACATGCTCTCAGTGTCGTAGAGTCCTTAGGGAAAGCAAACAGCGGTTCCGCTTCACACTGCTAAATGTGCCAGGACAGAAAACTTTCACTGACCTTGCCTTGCCTTTTCCTTGCAGCCTTTCCTCTTCAGAGTGAAAGATAGATTTAGAAGAACTATAAAGATTTTAGTTATCGGCTAGCTGTGTTGAGATTAGTTAGAGTAGGAAGGAATTTGGGCCCAGTGAGAGTTAATGAAAAGAGAGCTGGACCTGAAAGGGGTTTTAAGATGTGATTACCAAATAACTGATGATCTGTCATTTGCATGTTTGCTTAGCTGTGCTTAGAAGGAGGAATAGAAACTTTGATAAGTTGGTGTAGGGAACAAGGACAATTACCAATTTCCTCCCTTGGTGGGAACCCGTTCAAAAGTCACGCAAGAGGAAACTTAAGAGGTCACTAAAGTAATTCGGATTGTTAAAGTTCAAAAAGGCAAAAAGGCCAAAATGAGGAAGATGAGTTACTTCATCTTTCTTGGGACCACTGACCCAATTCAAGACCACTGACTCCATTCAGGACACACACTATGCATGCTTAATGACATTTAAACTCATTTCCATATGAAGCGGAGAATGGGAGGTGTTAATGTTACGAATATGCATTTGTATTTTGGATATTCCTAATATGTGGAAATAAAAAGTGTCGTGTTTGCTTGGATCGGGGCCCTGCGTCTTAGGCAGCGCGGCAAAGGCGGCCACCCCTCGTCGCTCTGGGAAGGCCGGCCTCGGATCCCCGCTCTCTCCACCGGCACGGGCAGTGCCAGCAGCCTCTCGCTGCGGCCAGCCGCTGGCCGAAAGCCTCGCCGCGCACCGCCCGGCCGGCCCCGCCGCTCCGCGGGGTCACACGGCACCTGCCGAGGGCGGCCGCCGAGCGACAGGAAGCAGAAGCGCTCACCGCCGCGCCACGCGCCGCCCCGCCCCGGGCGCTCCTCTCCTCGCGCTACCACCATGGCGCCGGCCCGCCCCGCCCCGCCTTCCCCGTGGCCTGCGGCGCAACGCGGGTGCTCCGAGCCACGCAGCACGCGTGCGGCCGGGCCCTGCCGAACCGCAGGCGGAGCCGGGGCACGGCCCGGGCCGGAGAGCTTCCGGCGAGGCTGGGCGGGCGGCGAGCGCGGCCGAGCGTGAACGCGCCAGGCGGGGTCGGCCGGCGGCGCGATGGAGCACTGGATGGAGGCGGCAGCACCGCGCGGCATAAAATGGCTGATCGTCCCGCAGCCCGCCCGCTCCGCAGCCCCTCGGCTGCTGTCGAGAAGGGCCCCGGCCCTGGCCGCGCCGGTGGCGAGGTGGCTCCGCAGCCCGCGGGCAGTCCATGCGGAGCAGGGGAGCACTGCGGGCAGCCCCGGGACCATGCAGCCGTCTGTAACGCGCGGTGGGAGCCGCCGGGAACTATTTTACACCTGCCGGGGGGCTGGGGAGGAGCACGGAGAGCACGCAGCAGGTCGCTGCCGTTAGGGAAAATTAATCCACGATGCCTGAGGTTTATGTCCGAAAAGGAGACAGAGGAGTCCTGCAACATTCTTCGACGACAGGGAGAGTCCATGGGGCTTTTCCCCTGGGGTCTGTCAAACGGTTGCGGGATGCAGCCCCCTTTTGATGTCAAGTTCCTGGCCACAGCACCCTTTTCCCCACTGGCTGAGGTATTCGGCAGATACAGACTTCCAGAACTGCCTACTCTAAGTCCCCCTCTAATATGCACCCCCCCCTTTTGGCATCGAAAAGGAAGAAAAAAAACCCATTCCTAATTCTATTAAGTCTTTGTTGCCTTGCTCTAGGTTCAGGAATTTAACACGCCCTGGATTAATCAACAGTCTCTGATGATTCGTAACAGTTCTAGAGAACTAATAGTTTCTTCTGTTACTTCACTCCCCATAAGTTCCTAGCCTTGTCTACAGGCCAATTCACACGGTCTGTTTGTAAAGACTCATCCATCTCATTCCTTTTAATCCCTCCTCTTTTATTTGATCTGTATTTGTCTTTACAAACCTTAATTACCATTGATTTAATTTTTTCTTCTTGAGTCTTCTTGGCTTTTTGCTATTATTTGCAGTGACATCCTTTTCTGTCCTTTTGTAGTCCTTTCTGGATCAGGTAGGCATGGCTGCTAGCGGCATCCCCTTGACCACCTGCTGAAAGAGCTGCACCCAGCATGGTGTCACGCATGCTCAAAAGATTAGAGATGCTATAGCATATAAGAGGAGAAATGGTATTCATTTAGCCCATAGCCTGGCCAGTTAATCATGAAAACATGTCCCATTACCATCCTTTCAACACTTGGACAGGTCCATGAGCTGAGGTTAATTTCCTTTGTTATTTGTGTTGACCACATTTCCGCTGTCCTGTGCTTGCAAACAGCAGCTCGAGTCATTGAATTTCCCACAAACTCCTCCTTCTTCTGCTAACAGATAATCTAATACCATCCAATGTTGAAAATACCGCTTTCCTCATTGAAGTGGGTTGCTCAGCAAGACGGTCAAGAGCTGTGGCTGGCTGGTTGGTAATTATTTCTGAGACAGCTTGTAACCTAATTATCTCATTGAAATGATAAATGGGTTCCCAGGCATCTGGAATTCCTTAGGTTTCCAAGGGGCTGGTCCATCGTGTTGCGTAACTTGTTCTGGTGGCCATTCATCTTTTCCCCGTTTTGGGGTGCTCCCTGCAGCCAAGGCTGCCTCAGCTGACTGCTTTTCTCTAATTAAATCCTCACAGATTTTGATTCCTAAGCAATTTCCCTGAATTTGTAGTAGCAAAAAGAACAATGGTCTAATATACCCCAGGGATATACCATATCCCTGACCAGTTTGGAGGTAACCTGAGCTAAGCATGTTGGCCACAAATCCAATAATGTCCTTTCAAAGCCCGTGTTCCATTAGCAAAGGGGCCTTCCTACCCTTGGTCATCAATTGGTGGGTCAAAATACAGCAGGATTCCTGGGCCTAACGGTCCTCCAACAATAGCTGCCCCACCATAAGGGTCACAGTACTTGCATTTCCAAGCTCCCACACAGGGTTCCCATCTACATTTACATCTGCAAGTTGCTTGGTTGGATTTGGAGCAGAACTCACTAAAAGGCTTTGAGTTCCAATCCGGTGTTGCCATTCCCACTGATAATCACAAACAACATGTCTTCTACTTGTGGAATTTTTGTGGGGACAGCTTAAAAATAGATGGTCAAAAAAACCTCTTGTCCCTCCCCATTGCTTTACAGGCTTTCAAATATTTTTCGTAAGAACGCCTTACGCAGCTACCATTAGTGAGCTGAACAGGTATTTGATTGCAATTGTTTTGATATTTGGAACAATTGTACGGAGGGCAATTGGAGGGCCAAACCCAATTGCTTAAAGCCAGAGAGAAAGTCAATTGACAAACGCCTTTTCCTACATAGACCCGCCCTGTCCTGTTTAGGCAATAAGTGCCTGTTGGAGAAGAATGAAGTGGCCATGGACTTCCTTCTTTGGCCCCAAATCCCATGCCATTGTGGCCCTCCCATTGACCCACCATTTAGGTTCAGCTGGGCTAGCCAACCATGGCCACTCTTCAGATCCTCCTGGCCCTCCACAGAGCCAGCAATTGCTAAGGTTCAAAACTTTTGCTACTTCTTCTCCTAAGGCTGCAAATTGATTCTCCCACTCCTGGCCTAAACTTAGCTGACCATATAAAAGTAGAATTATTAAGGAAAATGTTTTAATAGTGTGATCTAATTAGCTAGTCTAATTTTCCCGTTGTCTTCTGCACCACCTGTGGCAATTGACGACACAGAAACTACTTAACGTGAAACAATGGCTGCAAGTATTAGCGCCCCAGTGAGTGGAGATTCTAGAGGAGGGATACCCATAGAGACTATTTCAGCAGATGGTCTGTGGGTCGGCACTCAGGGCTTCCTCTGATGTCGAAGCACTGGCTACTGCTCCGGCCCACTCCTGCAGAGTATCAGTCACGGCCTCCCGGCCTTCTCCTCCAGCTGAGATGTGCAAATCTCTGAGGCTTCAGAGACCTTGACCCGAGAGTGACGGGTCCACCTGTGTTCAGCTGTCTTGATGGCTGTTTCTGTCGTCAGTGACACTTGGAATGGGCCACGCCATTTCACCGCCACTGGCGCTTCTTTCTACTCCTTAACTAGGACTCAATCTCCTGGTTGGAGGTTACAAGCAGCAAAGTCCAAAGGTGGGGCTTGTGCCAGCTGAGCTTCCTGTTGAAGGGGTTTCACAAGAAGCAGTATCCTGGCCACAGATGGTTTTAAATATACATCACTTACCTCTACTCCCCCACTAGGTTGAGACTTAGCCGGGTAATTCGTAACAACGACGGAAAGGGGGATAACGGAATCTCTCTTCTGGGTCGGGCTCTCATTCTCGCCAAAGCCAATGTCCAAAGCCCTAGCCATGGCATCTTGGTTTCTATTACCAGCTTCAAAAGGTGTTTCTTTCTCTATTCATTGTTTTCTACCCGAGCCGAGCTCTGGGGGTGCCAGGGCCTAGGGAGGTTCCATTGTGTTCCTAAAGAAGCCAAAACCCCTTGAAGGATCTTTCCTGTAAAATGAGTTCCCCTATCTGAGTCTATTGCTTCTACAATGCTGTATCTTGGAATGATTTGTTCCAAAGATGCCTTAATAACTGATGCTGTCGTTGCTGAAGCAGTTGGAAATGCCTCTGGCCACCTTGCTAGCTGACATACCATTAGCAGAAGATATGAAGCCTTCCCACTTGGGGCATCTCAGGAAAATCCACCTGGCATCTTTGGAAGGGACATGCAGCCCAAGGCCTCCCTCCCCTGGCAAGTTACTTTGTAACTTGGCTGTTTGCTTTAGCACAGATCAAGCAACCTTCAACAGCTCGTTTTGCCAGTCTAAAAAGACCCCCAGCAACATACAGCATGAGGAAGGCTTCTGCCAATCCTCAGGAAGTGCAAGGACTCTCTTCACGGAGTTCTTTTAATATTGGTAGGGCCAAAGCTTCTGGTATCTCTTGTTTGCCATCCCTTGTAAACCAATTCTTGTCTTTTTTCTCTGCCACACGGCTTTTTACTGTATCTCGAACTCCTCTGGTAGAAAAGACAGCTTCCCGGGCAGTGATGGAGTCGCTGGGAGCAAAGGAGGCATCTTGGAGAGTTCTGGCAGAAGTGTTGCTTTCTGAATTTCTTCATCCACCAAAAAAGAGACAGAGGAGTCCTGGAACATTCTTCAACTACAGGGAGAGGCCATGGGGCTTTTGCCATGGAGTCTCTCAACTGATTGCGGGACGCAGCCCCCTTTTTACGCTAAGTTCCTGGCAACAGCACCCTCTGAGGTACTCGGGAATGACAGACTTCTTCCGGAACTGCCTACTCTATGCTCCCCTCTAATAGGCACCCCCCTCTTGCTATGGAAAAGGAAGAAAACGAAACTATTCCTAATGCTATTAAGTCTTTGTTGCCTTGCTCTAGGTTCAGGAATTTAACACGGCCTTGGCTGAGCAACAGTCTCTGTCGATTAGTAACAGTTTCTAGAACTAACACTTTCTTCTGTTACTCCCCTACCAGTAAATTCCTAGCCTTGTCTAAGGACGGATTCACACGGTCTCTTTGTAAAGACACATCCATGTTACTCCTTTCACTCCCACACCTTCTTGGAGGTGGGACGGCTCCCCCTGGCACAGCACCTGGCACAAAACCCCCCTATGCGCACACGCACACCTGCACTTACCCTGCACTCCGCTGCACACACACACACACACACCTCCCGCACACTAACACCCCCCTCCACATCCCCACCATGCTACTTGCAGTGGCCCCGCCCCTGCCATCCCGGCCGGCTGGCAGCACCCACTCCTCACATGCTTCCCCATGCCTTGCGTTTCCTTGCTGCCCCCTCTGTAGCCTTCCCTCAACCTGCCTTTTCTCCCCTGCCTTGCATTGGCTTGCTCACCCATCCCCCACCTGACTTCCTTTCACATTCGTCTAGGTCTGGCCTCACCTTTCCTTTTCCTTCTAGGACCCTCATTGCCCTGCCTCGCCTCGCCTCGCAAAGCCACCACTTGCCTTGCCCTGCCCTTGAAGCCCTCCCTTGCCTTGCATGACCTTGCTCACCCCTCCCCCACCTGGAATTCAAGACCCCTTTTCAATGACATTTCATGGCCTTGCCCTGCCCCTTCTGCTCCTCCTAGGAATCTCAAAGCTCTCAAGCATCTCCGGTGTTTCAGGATCACAGGAGAGGAAGACCAGGGGAGGACGCATGTTGCCACACTCATCTCCATGGGCAGCCTTTGTCTGGGAGCAATCCTTGCATGTCTTGAATCTTGGAAGGGCAATTCACATTTTGCCCTTGAGCTCGGGGACCAGAATGAGAGTTCTTTTGCATACAAAGGAAAGCAGGTAGCTCAAGTCTTTTAGGTGCAGAGGAGACATGACCCACGCGGGATCAAGGCCACACAAAGCACTTGGTCCTGGCCACTTTTGTGTACCAGCAGTCCTTGAATGTACTTCTCACCTGCCTTGCCTGGCCTTGCCTTGGCAACACAACAGTTTCCTTGTCTTGCCCTGCTAGCCCTCTGGAGCCTGCTGGAGCCTTGCATTCCTTTGCATGGCCATGCCCCGCCCTTGACCTGCCTACTGCTTTCCTCCAGGGCCTTGACTTGCCAAGCACTTCCTGTTTCTGCCTGGCCTACCCATCAGTGGACTTTCCTTCCTACGGCCAGCCTTGCCTCTAACGTCTGGGCCTTCTCTTGCCTACCACTCCATTTGCTTTCCCCTCACTGCTCTGGTCTTGCTTAGCTCTCCCTTGACTTGCCCACAATTGCCTGCACTTGCTTTGCAGTGCCTTGCCTGCATGGAAGGCAAGGGCAAGAGTGGCAGGCAGGGCAAAGCAAAGCCAGCAAGTTGTAGGTAGTGCGAGGCAAGGCAGACGTAGGCAAAGGAAGCAGAGCAAGGGTAGCTTAAGAAGAACTCGACAAGGTACTGAAGGCAAGGCAAGGCCAAGAGACTCGGAGTGCCAGTGTTGCTGGAGCAGATGTTAAGGTAGCATGGGGAGGAATAGTCCAGCAAGACATTTCTCTTCTGGCCCCTGGGCGTGCAGGGGCAATTGTTGGATCTATTCAATACTGGAGGTGGATCAGTGGCTGGATATGTGTTGTATTTTGGAGGAGGGGATGCCGTTTCTTTGGAGATGGGCTTGTAGTTGCTCTCTTTGGCAAGGAAAGCAGGTTTGGACGTGCACATCAGGTGCTCTTAGGGATTTTAAGGGCTTTTCCCAAGAGGCAGAGCTCTCTCTGGGTTAGAGCTGTTGAGCTGTCCGTGGGAATGCAAAGGCCAAGCTTGTGAGCCTTTTGTCCCGATGCCTTTAGTGTGTGAGCAGTCCGTGGTGCCGTTGTCTTTGGATCCTGACTCTAGGAGAGGGAAGGCTTAGGATGGTAGCTAGAGCTGAGAAGGAAAGTGCTGAGAACAGCGTGTGGGCTGCTAGTTTGAGGGGTGCAGTTGAAGTTGCAGGCAGTAAGATCTTCGTCAGCCGGCACTGTTTTGAGCTCTGTTTTTGCCAGATGGTTTCAAGATGGTAGGCAGAATCTGCGAGAGGGAAAAGATTTGTTTGGGCCAAAGAGGTTTGTCTGGCTCTTGGAGTGTGGTGTAAAGAAGAGTCTGCTCTTGGAAGGGGAAGATGAGGGAAATCTTTTTGTCCTGATGTGCTGTTGATTGGAGTGCAGGGACGTTTGCAACTTGCCTCTGCCCTTGGGGTGGTTTCGAGCAGCGCCAGGTGCTTGGCCTTCTTTTGCAAGTCGTCAGCGCCATCGTGTGGTTGTTTCGATGAGCGCTGACAGTGCCGGGGAAAAAGCCAAGCGCTTCGCTGGCGCGGCCGCAGTCGTGTGCGAGCAGTTGGTGGAAGAGCTCCGCTGTGCATCCTGCTTCTTGGAGACACAAAAGAATGTGATCCTGCGCGTCGCGGGGAAGCAAGAGGAATCTTTTCATTGTTGGCTGTGCAGTTTCGAAGCGGCAAAAGTCAAGGCAGTTCCAGCACGGCCTCTTTCTTTCAGAACCTTCTCTGTGCCATCTTGAACATGCTCAACATGGAACTCGCACCCACTGGACTGCATCAAAGGTCCTGGAGAGACGCACTTTCCTTCAAGCTCTAGCTACCATCCTACCCTCCACCTCTCGCGGATCCCAAAGCCCTTCCAAACATCCAGCAGCTGCACGCAGAGAACAAGTGCTAGAACAAGGCGTTGGCCTTCCTAGTCTCTCTAAAGTCTGTAAACTAGGCGAAACATTGCAGTGACCAGCACTTTCCTTCGCAACTATCTATAGAGCGTCATCACATTCTCTCAGAGTGGCTAAGTCCACCCTTGCAGCGCAGCATTTCCAGCCACAGTTGGGACTGAGAGATGGGCCAGGTGAGAAAGCATTTGTTGACTATCCCTCGTCTCTGGAAGACTTGATACTCGCAGCGCAATCACGTCCACACACCTTCAGTGTGGCCAAATTCAAGCAGCTAGAGCTCACAGAGATGGGAGAGTCAGGAGAGAAGCCGTTCCAAAAGTAGCGTGTACTTACAGCAGCATTAAACCTGTGCACAGTAGTCTACAGCACTGTAGACCCTGGCTTCTCTGACAAGACGTGCCATCCCATTGTTGGCTCTCGCAGCTCGGTTGCTAGCTGCTCTCCTGAAGAAAAGAACTAGAAGGAAAAGCCAATGCTGGGCTGCACCTTCCCCTTGCCTCACGTAAAAACCACTTCAACTCCCCGCTGCACTCTCTACTTCCCCTCTCCTTGGCATCGACCACTGTGTTTTCAGCATCTCGGAGCCGAAAGGTAAGCGCCAGTGTTCCCAGGGATGGTTGGAAGAGGGATAAGTAGTAGCACAAGTAGCTGTCGTTGAACTTCCTCCTTCTCAATGCTAACGTGAATTCGGCAGGCAGGCGAGCGCCAGCCACGCTCCTTTCTCAGTTTGTACGCTGCGGACGCGAGCCCGGTGCTCGGCGCCTTCGTTCGGCCTCTTTAGTACCCATGTGGCGCTTTCGTTCTGCCGGAGTCGAAGCGTCGTCTACTTCTCGCCCAGAGAGCACGGTGCCGGCAGCGAAATGCTCCAGCCCACTGCTTGTGCCGACACACGCCTGGGCTATGCACTTTGCCTCTCAGCGACATACAGCAGCACATTCGGTCTAAATGTAAAGGGAAAGATTCTCGGCTACGTCTGGCACGGAGAACAGCTGTAGTTCAACGGGCTTACCCAGAGCTTGCCCCGACGCGTGGGAACTTGTATTTGCACCACATTCCGGGGGTAGTCTTCTTTCCTTTACAGGCTGCACAGCGCCGTCAGATCGCAGTGCTTCTCTGCACGTGCCTTCTCACTTCCAAGTAGCACCGCGCACATTAGTGCCTTGCAGGGAGAGAAGACGCGGATAGTCGTGTCGCACAGAAGAACGTGGCAGGGCGAAAAGGTGTTCTTCTTTTGTCCTCCTCGTCGCCCAGAGTGTAGTGCTGTGTTGAAAGTCTTGGCCAGCGAAAAGCTAATCCAGCCAGTGTTTCTCTCCTGATGCATTTCGCTGAGCGAGAGCTACGCGGACAGTTTGGACTCTGTGAAGCAGCAAGAAAATGCTTGTCCGTCGAGCTGAGGAAAATCCGTGCACAGCGCACTGTGGATGCGTGCAGTGTTGGCGCTGAAGAGCGGCAAAGCTCAAAGGCATCGCTGGGCTTCAGTTCTGTCCAGACCGCAGAAGGCGAAGAACGAAGCAGCTGAGCACCGGCTGCATGTACTCAGTGGAGCGAATTTCAAATGTCCAGTCAAAAGCCTCTTCACTAGCAGATTCAGCTGAGAATGCTCTGGCTGCTTCACAAAGGAAGGTGCTGTGTTGCACTCCTGGGCACTACCTGGTCAGAAGCAGGTTCTTACACCTTCAATGCTGCAGAGTCCATGCAGCTGGAGCACACCCAGAAGGACGCGTCCAGCAAGAAGGCGTTCTTCAAGTACCCCCCTCTTCCAAGTAGCCTTGAAACTGAGCACAACACACTGCGGCTCAGGAGGTTCCTTCTCAGATAGACGTGCCGTCACATTATGCACTCTCGCAGCTCTGTTGCCCACTTGCCGCAGCTGCTGCCAAAGAAAAAGGCTCCAGAAGTAAAAGCCACTGCTGGACTGCCCTTTCCCCTTGCCTCACGTCAAGCACCAGAAACTGTCCGCTGCACTCTCTATTTCCCTTCTCCGCCGCATGGCGAAGCATAAACGTAATCGCAATTGTTTCCAGGGGAAAGCTGGAAGAGAAATAGGTAGCAGCACAAGTAGCTGCAAGTTGGACTTTAAGTTTCGAGCTGCTAATGTGAACTCGAAAACAAGCGAGTGGCAGCCACGCTTCCTCTTGCAGCCTGTGCGGTGCACACACCAGCTCGGTGCTCTGCCTTCATTCTTATGCTCTTCGTAGCAGGTGGCGCTTTCGTTTTGCTGGAGACGAACCGTCGTCTACTTCTCGCCCAGAGAGTACGGTGCCGGCAGCGAAATGCTCCAGGCTGCTGCTTCTGCCGAAACACGCCTGGGCTATGCAATTTCTCTAGCGCTGAAGTAGCGTCACATTCTGTTTGCTTTGTAGCCAGCATCTTTACGGAAAGCTTCTCGGCTACGTCTGGCACAGAGAACAGCTTTAGTTCAACGGGCTTAGCCGGAGCTTACCCCCGACGCGTGGAACTTGTATTTGCACCACATTCCAGTGGCAGTCCTCTTTCCTTTACAGGCAGCACAGCGCCGTCAGATCGCGGTGCTCTCTGCACGTGCCTTCTCACTTCCAAGTAGCACCGCGCACATTAGAGCCTTGCAGGGAGAGAAGACGCGGATCGTCGTCTCACACAGAAGAACGTGCCAGGATGAAAAGATGTTCTTCCTTTCTCCTGTTTCTTGCCCGAATTGTGTTGCAGTGTTGAAAGTCTTGGCCAGCGAAAAGCTAATCCAGCCAGTGTTTCTCTCCTGACGCATTTCGCTGAGCGAGAGCTACGCAGACAGTTTGGACTCTGTGAAGCAGCAAGAAAATGCTTGTCCGTCGAGCTGAGGAAAATCCGTGCACAGCGCACTGTGGCCGCGTGCAGTGTTGGCGCTGAAGAGCGGCAAAGCTCAAAGGCATCGCTGGGCTTCAGTTCTGTCCCGACCGCAGAAGGCGAAGAACGAAGCAGCTGAGCACCGGCTGCATGTACTCAGTGGAGCGAATTTCAAATGTCCAGCCAAGAACTGCTTCACAAGCAGATTCAGCTGAGAATGCTCTGGCTGCTTCACAAAGGAAGGCGCTGTGTTGCACTCCTGGGCACTACCTGGTCAGAAGCAGGTTCTTACACCTTCAATGCTGCAGAGTCCATGCAGCTGGAGCACACTCAGAAGGACGCGTCCAGCTAGAAGGCGTTCTTCAAGTACCCCCCTCTTCCAAGCAGCCTTGAAACTGAGCACACCACACTGCGGCTCAGGAGGTTCCTTCTCAGATAGACGTGCCGTCACATTATGCAGCTCGCTTACTGTGGCCTCGCAGAGCTCGCAGCTCTGTTGCCCACTTGCAGCAGCTGCTGCCAAAGAAAAAGGCTCCAGAAGTAAAAGCCACTGCTGGACTGCCCTTTCCCCTTGCCTCATGTCAAGCACCAGAAACTGTCCGCTACACTCTCTATTTCCATTTTCCGTCGCATCTACCACTGTAATCTCTGCATCTCGAAGAATAAACCCCGGCCCAATTCTTTCCGTCGTCATCTTGTCGCACAGAGGGCACGCCGGCAGAGAAACGCTCCAGGTTGCTGATTCTTCCGAAACACACCTGGGCTGTGCATTTTCCTTCGCTGCCCTTGGTAGCACCACATTCTGTTTGCTTTGTAGCCTGAATATCAAGGGAAAGATTCTCAGCTACGTCTGGCACAGAGAACAGCTTTAGTTCAACGGGCTTACCCGGCGCTTACCCCGACGCGTGGGAACTTGTATTTGCACCACATTCCGGGGGTAGTCTTCTTTCCTTTACAGGCTGCACAGCGCCGTCAGATCGCAGTGCTTCTCTGCACGTGCCTTCTCACTTCCAAGTAGCACCGCGCACATTAGAGCCTTGCAGGGAGCAAAGACGTGGATAGATGTGTGGCAGAGAAAATCGTGCAAAGACGAAAAGGTGTTCTTCTTTTGTCCTCCTCGTCGCCCAGATTGTGGTGCTGTGCTGAAAGCGTGGGTATTATTACCCCTTCTCGCAGTGAGACTATGTGCTGCGTTGGAACTGTTGGCCAGTGAAAGGCTAATCCAGCAAGTGCTTCCCTCCTGATGCATTTTGCTGAGCGAGAGCTGAGGAAAATCCGTGCACTGCACACTGTGGATGCATGCAGTATACACGCAGAAGAGCGGCGAAGCTCATAGTCATCTCACACACCAGCCCAGTGGCCTGGGGCTGCGTTCTTCTCCCTTACCGGCGCTGGCCAGAACTGAAGCATTCAGCTGTGGCTCTCTTCAGTGTGTGTACTGCACGCATGCACAGTGCTCTTTGCACGGATTTTCCTCAGCGCTACGTGACACTACAGCCGTTCTGCTTCGCAGAGCCCAACTGTCCGCACAAGGTCTCGCTCAGAGAAATGTGTCAGGAGAGAAGAAGCACTTGCTGGATTAGCCTTTCACTGGCCAACAGTTCCAACGCAGCACCACAGTCTTATTGCGAGAAGGGGTAATAAAACACATGTATTGTCCCGGAACACTTCTCTGTGCGAGCCGTAGCCGAGAATCTTTCCCTTAAGATAAGGACCACCAGGCAGACAGAAGGTTGTGCTACCTAGCGCTAGAGAGAAATTGCATAGCCCGGGCGTGTTTCGGCAGAAGCAGCAGCCTGCAGCATTTGGCTGCCGGCACCGTGCTCTCTGGGCGACAAGTAGACGACGGTTCGTCTCCAGCAAAACGAAGGCGCGACCTGCTACGAAGAGCATAAGAACGAAGGCAGAGCACCGAGTTGGTGTGTGCATCGCACAGGCTGCAAGAGGAAGCGTGGCTGCCACTCGCTTGTTTTCGGATTCACATTAGCAGTCGGAAACTTGCAGCTACTTGTGCTGCTACCTATTTCTCTTCCAGCTTTCCCAGGAAAGAATTGTGCCGGGGTTTATGCTTCGAGATGCAGAGATTACAGTGGTAGATGCGGCGGAGAATGGAAATAGAGTGCAGCGGACAGTTTCTGGTGCTTGACGTGAGGCAAGGGGAAAGGGCAGTCCAGCAGTGGCTTTTACTTCTGGAGCCTTTTTCTTTGGCAGCAGCTGCTGCAAGTGGGCAACAGAGCTGCGAGAGTGCATAATGTGACGGCATGTCTACCTGAGAAGGAACCTCCTGAGCCGCAGTGTGGTGTGCTCAGTTTCAAGGCTGCTTGGAAGAGGGGGGTACTTGAAGAACGCCTTCTAGCTGGACGCGTTCTTCTGAGTGTGCTCCAGCTGCATGGACTCTGCAGCAGTGAAGGTGTAAGAAACTGCTTCTGACCAGGTAGTGTCCAGGAGTGCAACACAGCACCTTCCTTTGTGAAGCAGCCAGAGCATTCTCAGCTGAATCTGCTAGTGAAGAGGCTTTTGACTGGACATTTGAAATTCGCTCCACTGAGTACATGCAGCCGGTGCTCAGCTGCTTCGTTCTTCGCCTTCTGCGGTCTGGACAGAACTGAAGTCCAGCGATGACTTTTAGCCGTGCCGCTCTTCTGCGTGTGTACTGCACGCATCCACAGTGTGCTGTGCAAGGATTTTCCTCAGCTCTCGCTCAGCGAAATGCATCAGGAGAGAAACACTGGCTGGATTAGCTTTTCGCTGGCCAAGACTTTCAACACAGCACTACACTCTGGGCGACGAGGAGGACAAAAGAAGAAAACCTTTTCGCCCTGCCACGTTCTTCTGTGCGACACGACTATCCGCGTCTTCTCTCCCTGCAAGGCTCTAATGTGCGCGGTGCTACTTGGAAGTGAGAAGGCACGTGCAGAGAGCACCGCGATCTGACGGCGCTGTGCTGCCTGTAAAGGAAAGAGGACTGCCACTGGAATGTGGTGCAAATACAAGTTCCACGCGTCGGGGGTAAGCTCCGGCTAAGCCCGTTGAACTAAAGCTGTTCTCTGTGCCAGACGTAGCCGAGAAGCTTTCCGTAAAGATGCTGGCTACAAAGCAAACAGAATGTGGCGCTACTTCAGCGCTAGAGAAATTGCATAGCCCAGGCGTGTTTCGGCAGAAGCAGCAGCCTGGAGCATTTCGCTGCCGGCACCGTACTCTCTGGGCGACAAGTAGACGACGGTTCGTCTCCAGCAAAACGAAAGCGCCACCTGCTACGAAGAGCATAAGAATGAAGGCAGAGCACCGAGCTGGTGTGTGCACCGCACAGGCTGCAAGAGGAAGCGTGGCTGACACTCGCTTGTTTTCGGGTTCACATTAGCAGCTCGAAACTTAAAAGTCCAACTTGCAGCTACTTGTGCTGCTACCTATTTCTCTTCCAGCTTTCCCCTGGAAACAATTGCGATTACGTTTATGCTTCGCCATGCGGCGGAGAAGGGAAATAGAGAGTGCAGCGGACAGTTTCTGGTGCTTGACGTGAGGCAAGGGGAAAGGGCAGTCCAGCAGTGGCTTTTACTTCTGGAGCCTTTTTCTTTGGCAGCAGCTGCGGCAAGTGGGCAACAGAGCTGCGAGAGTGCATAATGTGACGGCACGTCTATCTGAGAAGGAACCTCCTGAGCCGCAGTGTGTTGTGCTCAGTTTCAAGGCTACTTGGAAGAGGGGGGTACTTGAAGAACGCCTTCTTGCTGGACGCGTCCTTCTGGCTGTGCTCCAGCTGCATGGACTCTGCAGCATTGAAGGTGTAAGAAACTGCTTCTGACCAGGTAGTGTCCAGGAAGTGCAACACAGCACCTTCCTTTGTGAAGCAGCCAGAGCATTCTCAGCTGAATCTGCTAGTGAAGAGGCTTTTGACTGGACATTTGAAATTCGCTCCACTGAGTACATGCAGCCGGTGCTCAGCTGCTTCGTTCTTCGCCTTCTGCGGTCTGGACAGAACTGAAGCCCAGCGATGCCTTTGAGCTTTGCCGCTCTTCAGCGCCAACACTGCACGCGGCCACAGTGCGCTGTGCACGGATTTTCCTCAGCTCGACGGACAAGCATTTTCTTGCTGCTTCACAGAGTCCAAACTGTCCGCGTAGCTCTCGCTCAGCGAAATGCATCAGGAGAGAAACACTGGCTGGATTAGCTTTTCGCTGGCCAAGACTTTCAACACAGCACTACACTCTGGGCGACGAGGAGGACAAAAGAAGAACACCTTTTCGCCCTGCCACGTTCTTCTGTGCGACACGACTATCCGCGTCTTCTCTCCCTGCAAGGCTCTAATGTGCGCGGTGCTACTTGGAAGTGAGAAGGCACGTGCAGAGAGCACCGCGATCTGACGGCGCTGTGCTGCCTGTAAAGGAAAGAGGACTGCCACTGGAATGTGGTGCAAATACAAGTTCCCACGCGTCGGGGCAAGCTCTGGGTAAGCCCGTTGAACTACAGCTGTTCTCTGTGCCAGACGTAGCCGAGAATCTTTCCCTTTACATTTAGACCGAATGTGCTGCTGTATGTCGCTGAGAGGCAAAGTGCATAGCCCAGGCGTGTGTCGGCACAAGCAGTGGGCTGGAGCATTTCGCTGCCGGCACCGTGCTCTCTGGGCGAGAAGTAGACGACGCTTCGACTCCGGCAGAACGAAAGCGCCACATGGGTACTAAAGAGGCCGAACGAAGGCGCCGAGCACCGGGCTCGCGTCCGCAGCGTACAAACTGAGAAAGGAGCGTGGCTGGCGCTCGCCTGCCTGCCGACTTCACGTTAGCATTGAGAAGGAGGAAGTTCAACGACAGCTACTTGTGCTACTACTTATCCCTCTTCCAACCATCCCTGGGAACACTGGCGCTTACCTTTCGGCTCCGAGATGCTGAAAACACAGTGGTCGATGCCAAGGAGAGGGGAAGTAGAGAGTACAGCGGGGAGTTGAAGTGGCTTTTACGTGAGGCAAGGGGAAGGTGCAGCCCAGCATTGGCTTTTCCTTCTAGTTCTTTTCTTCAGGAGAGCAGCTAGCAACCGAGCTGCGAGAGCCAACAATGGGATGGCACGTCTTGTCAGAGAAGCCACGGTCTACAGTGCTGTAGACTGCTGTGCACAGGTTTAATGCTGCTGTAAGTACACGCTACTTTTGGAACGGCTTCTCTCCTGACTCTCCCATCTCTGTGAGCTCTAGCTGCTTGAATTTGGCCACACTGAAGGTGTGTGGACGTGATTGCGCTGCGAGTATCAAGTCTTCCAGAGACGAGGGATAGTCAACAAATGCTTTCTCACCTGGCCCATCTCTCAGTCCCAACTGTGGCTGGAAATGCTGCGCTGCAAGGGTGGACTTAGCCACTCTGAGAGAATGTGATGACGCTCTATAGATAGTTGCGAAGGAAAGTGCTGGTCACTGCAATGTTTCGCCTAGTTTACAGACTTTAGAGGGACTAGGAAGGCCAACGCCTTGTTCTAGCACTTGTTCTCTGCGTGCAGCTGCTGGATGTTTGGAAGGGCTTTGGGATCCGCGAGAGGTGGAGGGTAGGATGGTAGCTAGAGCTTGAAGGAAAGTGCGTCTCTCCAGGACCTTTGATGCAGTTCAGTGGGTGCGAGTTCCATGTTGAGCATGTTCAAGATGGCACAGAAAAGGTTCTGAAAGAAAGAGGCCGTGCTGGAACTGCCTTGACTTTTGCCGCTTCGAAACTGCACAGCCAACAATGAAAAGATTCCTCTTGCTTCCCCGCGACGCGCAGGATCACATTCTTTTGTGTCTCCAAGAAGCAGGATGCACAGCGGAGCTCTTCCACCAACTGCTCGCACACGACTGCGGCCGCGCCAGCGAAGCGCTTGGCTTTTTCCCCGGCACTGTCAGCGCTCATCGAAACAACCGCACGATGGCGCTGACGACTTGCAAAAGAAGGCCAAGCACCTGGCGCTGCTCGAAACCACCCCAAGGGCAGAGGCAAGTTGCAAACGTCCCTGCACTCCAATCAACAGCACATCAGGACAAAAAGATTTCCCTCATCTTCCCCTTCCAAGAGCAGACTCTTCTTTACACCACACTCCAAGAGCCAGACAAACCTCTTTGGCCCAAACAAATCTTTTCCCTCTCGCAGATTCTGCCTACCATCTTGAAACCATCTGGCAAAAACAGAGCTCAAAACAGTGCCGGCTGACGAAGATCTTACTGCCTGCAACTTCAACTGCACCCCTCAAACTAGCAGCACACACGCTGTTCTCAGCACTTTCCTTCTCAGCTCTAGCTACCATCCTAAGCCTTCCCTCTCCTAGAGTCAGGATCCAAAGACAACGGCACCACGGACTGCTCACACACTAAAGGCATCGGGACAAAAGGCTCACAAGCTTGGCCTTTGCATTCCCACGGACAGCTCAACAGCTCTAACCCAGAGAGAGCTCTGCCTCTTGGGAAAAGCCCTTAAAATCCCTAAGAGCACCTGATGTGCACATCCAAACCTGCTTGCCTTGCCAAAGAGAGCAACTACAAGCCCATCTCCAAAGAAACGGCATCCCCTCCTCCAAAATACAACACATCCAGCCACTGATCCACCTCCAGTATTGAATAGATCCAACAATTGCCCCTACACGCCCAGGGGCCAGAAGAGAAATGTCTTGCTGGACTATTCCTCCGCATGCTACCTTAACATCTGCTCCAGCAACACTGGCACTCCGAGTCTCTTGGCCTTGCCTTGCCTTCAGTACCTTGTCGAGTTCTTCTTAAGCTACCCTTGCTCTGCTTCCTTTGCCTACGTCTGCCTTGCCTCGCACTACCTACAACTTGTTGGCTTTGCTTTGCCCTGCTTACCACTCTTGGCCTTGCCTTCCATGCAGGCAAGGCGCTGCAAAGCAAGTGCAGGCAATTGTGGGCAAGTCAAGGGAGAGGTAAGCAAGGCCAGAGCAGTGAGGGGAAAGCAAATGGAGTGGTAGGCAAGAGAAGGCCCAGACGTTAGAGGCAAGGCTGGCCGTAGGAAGGAAAGTCCACTGATGGGTAGGCCAGGCAGAAACAAGAAGGGCTTGGCAAGCCAAGGCCCTGGAGGAAAGCAGTAGGCAGGTCAAGGGCGGGGCATGGACGTGCAAAGGAATGCAAGGCTCCAGAGAGCTAGCAGGGCAAGGCAAGGAAACTGTTGTGTTGCCAAGGCAAGGCAAGGATAGGCAAGGCAGGTGAGAAGTACATTCGAGGACTGCTGGTACACAAAAGTGGCCAGGACCAACTGCTCTGTGTGGCCTTGCTTGGCGAGGCGAGGCAGGGCAATGAGGGTCCTAGAAGGAAAAGGAAAGGTGAGGCCAGACCTAGACGAATGTGAAAGGAAGTCAGGTGGGGGATGGGTGAGCAAGCCAATGCAAGGCAGGGGAGAAAAGGCAGGTTGAGGGAAGGCTACAGAGGGGGCAGCAAGGAAACGCAAGGCATGGGGAAGCATGTGAGGAGTGGGTGCTGCCAGCCGGCCGGGATGGCAGGGGCGGGGCCACTGCAAGTAGCATGGTGGGGATGTGGAGGGGGGTGTTAGTGTGCGGGAGGTGTGTGTGTGTGTGTGCAGCGGAGTGCAGGGTAAGTGCAGGTGTGCGTGTGCGCATAGGGGGGTTTTGTGCCAGGTGCTGTGCCAGGGGGAGCCGTCCCACCTCCAAGAAGGTGTGGGAGTGAAAGGAGTAACATGGATGTGTCTTTACAAAGAGACCGTGTGAATCCGTCCTTAGACAAGGCTAGGAATTTACTGGTAGGGGAGTAACAGAAGAAAGTGTTAGTTCTAGAAACTGTTACTAATCGACAGAGACTGTTGCTCAGCCAAGGCCGTGTTAAATTCCTGAACCTAGAGCAAGGCAACAAAGACTTAATAGCATTAGGAATAGTTTCGTTTTCTTCCTTTTCCATAGCAAGAGGGGGGTGCCTATTAGAGGGGAGCATAGAGTAGGCAGTTCTGGAAGTCTGTCATTCCCGAGTACCTCAGAGGGTGCTGTTGCCAGGAACTTAGCATAAAAAGGGGGCTGCGTCCCGCAATCAGTTGAGAGACTCCATGGCAAAAGCCCCATGGCCTCTCCCTGTAGTTGAAGAATGTTCCAGGACTCCTCTGTCTCCTTTTTGGTGGATGAAGAAATTCAGAAAGCAACACTTCTGCCAGAACTCTCCAAGATGCCCCCTTTGCTCCCAGCGACTCCATCACTGCCCGGGAAGCTGTCTTTTCTACCAGAGGAGTTCGAGATACAGTTAAAAGTCGTGTGGCAGAGAAAAAAGACAAGAATTGGTTTACAAGGGATGGCAAACAAGAGATACTAGAAGCTTTGGCCCTACCAATATTAAAAGAACTCCGTGAAGAGAGTCCTTGCACTTCCTGAGGATTGGCAGAAGCCTTCCTCATGCTGTATGTTGCTGGGGGTCTTTTTAGACTGGCAAAACGAGCTGTTGAAGGTTGCTTGATCTGTGCTAAAGCAAACAGCCAAGTTACAAAGTAACTTGCCAGGGGAGGGAGGCCTTGGGCTGCATGTCCCTTCCAAAGATGCCAGGTGGATTTTCCTGAGATGCCCCAAGTGGGAAGGCTTCATATCTTCTGCTAATGGTATGTCAGCTAGCAAGGTGGCCAGAGGCATTTCCAACTGCTTCAGCAACGACAGGATCAGTTATTAAGGCATCTTTGGAACAAATCATTCCAAGATACAGCATTGTAGAAGCAATAGACTCAGATAGGGGAACTCATTTTACAGGAAAGATCCTTCAAGGGGTTTTGGCTTCTTTAGGAACACAATGGAACCTCCCTAGGCCCTGGCACCCCCAGAGCTCGGCTCGGGTAGAAAACAATGAATAGAGAAAGAAACACCTTTTGAAGCTGGTAATAGAAACCAAGATGCCATGGCTAGGGCTTTGGACATTGGCTTTGGCGAGAATGAGAGCCCGACCCAGAAGAGAGATTCCGTTATCCCCCTTTCCGTCGTTGTTACGAATTACCCGGCTAAGTCTCAACCTAGTGGGGGAGTAGAGGTAAGTGATGTATATTTAAAACCATCTGTGGCCAGGATACTGCTTCTTGTGAAACCCCTTCAACAGGAAGCTCAGCTGGCACAAGCCCCACCTTTGGACTTTGCTGCTTGTAACATCCAACCAGGAGATTGAGTCCTAGTTAAGGAGTAGAAAGAAGCGCCAGTGGCGGTGAAATGGCGTGGCCCATTCCAAGTGTCACTGACGACAGAAACAGCCATCAAGACAGCTGAACACAGGTGGACCCGTCACTCTCGGGTCAAGGTCTCTGAAGCCTCAGAGATTTGCACATCTCAGCTGGAGGAGAAGGCCGGGAGGCCGTGACTGACACTCTGCAGGAGTAGGCCGGAGCAGTAGCCAGTGCTTCGACATCAGAGGAAGCCCTGCGTGCCTACCCACAGACCATCTGCTGAAATAGTCTCTATGGGCATCCCTCTTCTAGAATCTCCACTCACTGGGGCGCTAATACTTGCAGCCATTGTTTCACGTTAAGTAGTTTCTGTGTCGTCAATTGCCACAGGTGGTGCAGAAGACAACGGGAAAATTAGACTAGCTAATTAGATCACATTATTAAAACATTTTCCTTACTAGTTCTACTTTTATATGGTCAGCTAAGTTTAGGCCAGGAGTGGGAGAATCAATTGGCAGCCTTAGGAGAAGAAGTAGCAAAAGTTTTGAACCTTAGCAATTGCTGGCTCTGTGGAGGGCCAGGAGGATCTGAAGAGTGCCTATGGTTGGCTAGCCCAGCTGAACCGAAGTGGTGGCTCAACACCCGACATGAGGTCCATACTAGGACCAAAGGGCCAAAGAAGGAAGTCCATGGCTATAGGAGAAGGTTTCACGAAGGATGTCTGGACTTCAGGTGGCTCTCTTGAAAGCTGTTTCTTGCATAGGCGAAGTTACAGCAGTTCAGGGAGCGGGTATCCAGAGCCAGCCCTACAGCTGCCAGCTCCAGCTGTAGGCATACCTGAAGCCGCTTTCTGTTCAAGTTACAAAGCATTCTAGACTTTTCTTTGCAGAGTATCTTAACACATAACAACCAATAAGCACCATACCCAATACCTTTACATTTGCCTATAGCCTATCATAGCTACTACCATCACCATATTCTAGTCATTATTATCCAATCACAAGAGTAAGTAAGTTACAATTTCAGCTTACAGTGGAGAATTCTTAGACCTTTCTTCTTCTTGCTACATCAACATTTCTTGTTTGCCTGCCATATCTTTCTTTTTGGTAAAGACACGTTTTCTATTGACTTATGCTCTTCTTGAGACTTACTTACTTGGTGAAAAACATGTCTTTGTTTGTAATCACATACCTTTGTCCTGCTCCTAAAAATCTCCTTCCAACTCATCTCCAACCTTTGCCTTCTCAGTTACTCAGCGATCACTGTTTCAGCAAAACATCTTTTGTTCCATATCAAAACTTGCTTCCATTTCTACCTCATCCCCAGCTTCTACATTCACAGACCTTTCTGCCAAGCCCACATACCTGTGAAACTTTCTTACCAAACTTTCATCCTCCCCAACACATGGCCACTTCATTCTTCTCCAACAGGCACTTATTGCCTAAACAGGACAGGGCGGGTCTATGTAGGAAAAGGCGTTTGTCAATTGACTTTCCCTCTGGCTTTAAACAATTGGCTTTGGACCCACAATTGCCCTCCTTACAATTGTTCCAAATATCAAGACAAATGCAATCAAATAGCTGTTCAGCTCACTAATGGTAGCTGCGTAAGGTGTTCTTACCACACTTACCAAAAACATTTGGAAGCCTGTAAAGCAATGGGGAGGGACAAGGGGTTTTTTTGACCACCTATTTTTAAGCTGTCCCCACAAAAATTCCACAAGTAGAAGACATGTTGTTTGTGATTATCAGTGGGAATGGCAACACCGGATTGGAACTCAAAGCCTTTTAGTGAGTTCTGCTCCAAATCCAACCAAACAGCTTGCAGATGTAAATGTAGATGGCAACCCTGTGTGGGAGCTTGGAAATGCAAATACTGTGACCCTTATGGTGGGGCAGCTATTGTTGGAGGACCGTTAGGCCCGGGAATCCTGCTGTATTTTGACCCACCAATTGATGACCAAGGGTAGGAAGGCCCCTTTGCTAATGGAACACGGGCTTTGAAAGGACATTATTGGATTTGTGGCCAACATGCTTAGCTCAGGTTACCTCCAAACTGGTCAGGGATATAGTGTATATCTTAGACCATTGTTCTTTTTGCTACTACAAATTCAGGGAAATCGCTTAGGAATCAAAATCTGTGAGGATTTAATTAGAGAAAAGCAGTCAGCTGAGGCAGCCTTGGCTGCAGGGAGCACCCCAAAACGGGGAAAAGATGAATGGCCACCAGAACAAGTTACGCAACACGATGGACCAGCCCCTTGGAAACCTAAGGAATTAATCCCAGATGCCTGGGAACCCATTTATCATTTCAATGAGATAATTAGGTTACAAGCTGTCTCAGAAATAATTACCAACCAGCCAGCCACAGCTCTTGACCGTCTTGCTGAGCAACCCACTTCAATGAGGAAAGCGGTATTTTCAACACTGGATGGTATTAGATTATCTGTTAGCAGAAGAAGGAGGAGTTTGTGGGAAATTCAATGACTCGAGCTGCTGTTTGCAAGCACAGGACAGCGGAAATGTGGTCAAACAAATAACAAAGGAAATAACCTCAGCTCATGGACCTGTCCAAGTGTTAAAAGGATGGTAACGGGACATGTTTTCCTGGCTAACTGGCCAGCTATGGGCTAAATTGTTACAGCAGGGATTACTGTAACACGCCTATATCAAACCAGGAATCCCGTGGAAAAGAAGTATATATGGACAGATTGGTGGTAGATGTTTCGGAGGTCTTTATTTCTCCAGCCGCATGGCCGGGGCTCTGCTCAGGAACTCCCCCAGTCACGGGACCCGAGGGTCCTTGGCCACACCGGGGAACACAAACCAACCAATGGGGAATGAAGCTGACCAGGGGCAGGGAAACCCCGTGTCTCTCGCCCAGGGCCCATCTCCCAGGGCTCCATGGCAGGGGGGGAGACCCCAACACTAAATGAATACCGTTTCTCCTCTTATATGCTATAGCAACTCTAATCTTTTGACCATGCGTGACACCATGCTGGGTGCAGCTCTTTCAGCAGGTGGTCAAGGGGATGCCGCTAGCAGCCATGCCTACCTGATCCAGAAAGGACTACAAAAGGACAGAAAAGGATGTCACTGCAAATAATAGCAGAAGCCAAGAAGACTCAAGAAGAAAAAATTAAATCAATGGTAATTAAGGTTTGTAAAGACAAATACAGATCAAATAAAAAGAGGAGGGATTAAAAGGAAGGAGCTGGATGAGTCTTTACAAACAGACCGTGTGAATTGGCCTGTAGACAAGGCTAGGAACTTATGGGGAGTGAAGTAACAGAAGAAACTATTAGTTCTCTAGAACTGTTACGAATCATCAGAGACTGTTGATTAATCCAGGGCGTGTTAAATTCCTGAACCTAGAGCAAGGCAACAAAGACTTAATAGAATTAGGAATGGGTTTTTTTTCTTCCTTTTCGATGCCAAAAGGGGGGGTGCATATTAGAGGAGGGCATCGAGTAGGCAGTTCCGGAAGTCTGTATCTGCCGAATACCTCAGCCAGTGGGGAAAAGGAAGAGGGCCTTGTGGCCAGGAACTTGGCATAAAAAAGGGGCTGCATCCCGCAACCGTTTGACAGACCCCAGGGGAAAAGCCCCATGGACTCTCCCTGTAGTCGAAGAATGTTGCAGGACTCCTCTGTCTCCTTTTCGGACATAAACCTCAGGCATCGTGGATTAATTTTCCCTAACGGCAGCGACCTGCTGCGTGCTCTCCGTGCTCCTCCCCAGCCCCCCGGCAGGTGTAAAATAGTTCCCGGCGGCTCCCACCACGCGTTACAGACGGCTGCGCGGCCCCGGGGCTGCTCGCAGTGCTCCCCTGCTCCGCAAGGGCTGCCCGCGGGCTGCGGAGCCACCTCGCCACCGGCGCGGCCAGGGCCGGGGCCCTTCTCGACAGCAGCCGAGGGGCTGCGGAGCGGGCGGCTGCGGGACGATCAGCCATTTTATGCCGCGCGGTGCTGCCGCCTCCATCTAGTGCTCCATCGCGCCGCCGGCCGACCCCGCCTGGCGCGTTCACGCTCGGCCGCGCTCGCCGCCCGCCCAGCCTCGCCGGAAGCTCTCCGGCCCGGGCCGTGCCCCGGCTCCGCCTGCGGTTCGGCAGGGCCCGGCCGCACGCGTGCTGCGTGGCTCGGAGCACCCGCGTTGCGCCGCAGGCCACGGGGAAGGCGGGGCGGGGCGGGCCGGCGCCATCGTGGTAGCGCGAGGAGAGGAGCGCCCGGGCGGGGCGGCGAGTGGCGCGGCGGTGAGCGCTTCTGCTTCCTGTCGCTCGGCGGCCGCCCTCGGCAGGTGCCGTGTGACCCCGCGGAGCGGCGGGGCCGGCCGGGCGGTGCGCGGCGAGGCTTTCGGCCAGCGGCGGCCGCAGCGAGAGGCTGCTGGCACTGCCCGTGCCGGTGGAGAGAGCGGGGATCCGAGGCCGGCCTTCCTAGGGTAACGAGGGGCGACCGCCTTTGCCGCGCTGCCCTCCGTGCAGCACGTGGCCGATTCCGGTGAACCCGAGGTCTCCGCAGCGGCGCGGGCGGGAGGGAGTGGGGAGCGCGCTCGGTGCTCTGCCGGCCGCTCCCACCCAGCGCTGCGCTCCGCCGAGGCGTTTTCCCGCCCGTCCTGGGGAGGACACAAGGGACACCAAAGTTGGAGCTTAGCTGTCAGGGGGAAGCAACTTGCCTCCATTGGCGACGTCCTTTTCCCTCTGATTCAGCTACCTTGTAGTAGGTGCGATGGTGCTGAAGAAGGGTGGCGGCTTGGCACAGTTGCTGGCATAGGTGGTGCAAGAGCTCCACGCCAGGAGCTTTGAGTGGCATGTGTGAGGGTAGGAGGGTACGGCACCCACAGCTGAAGGCAGAAAAGGTCAGGGCATGTCATCAGCCGCAATCGTGCTAAGTTGTTCATCTTTGCAAACAGCTTGCCGAGTTGTTCCTTTTCTTAGGTGATGGGGGTTAGTATCAACCAGAACTGCATATGGTCAGTATTTGCAGAGAAGGTTATTTGGACTGTTGTTGAGGTGAGTGTAGCAGTTTCTATGGCATTTTGCAAAAAAGTGACAGGTCTCTCTGCGTTCCCCAATTCTTAACAAAAATGAAGTTAACAAAGCCCTGAAAAGAGGTTTTACAAAACTTGAGGGATTTTTTCCTACGAGTACTGTAGAGACAACCATAGTCACCTTGTCTTTCCAAAAGTGAAGGTTACATCTTTTTGTCCAAGAGCATCAAGTGCTTTTGGTCAGCGTTTGTGTGCAAGCATTAGCCTTGTTCTTGTTCTTCCCTGGAGAACTTTTACAGTACTCAGATGATCTGTGTAGGCTGCAGAGTGCAGTGGTGAACTTCAAGGCTTCCAGCAGAAGGGAGATGCTGTCCACGTTTTGGATTCTCCTTAGTCTGAACCTTCAATGTCCAAGGCTTCACTTTTCAAGCAGTTGGAAGAGCTCCAAATTAAGATATGAACAGGTCTTAATTGACCTTGTCACCGCCTCAGTTAGTCAAGTAATGCTGTGCACTGGATTTAATTGCCTAGTGCAACATGTGCTAAAAATATGTAGAGTATCTCGTCGATTACCCTCCCAGAAGGGTTTGAATGGAGAACAAGGAGTTCCGAAGACAGGTATTTGGTGTACGAGAAGTAGAACTTAGTTGCTTGCAGGGCACTGCATGCACAAATGTCTAAGGAGGATCCTTCTTTTTTTGTCCCATCTATGCTTGTTCTCATTTGAAATCCTGAACATTCTGGAGGTTGGTTTTGTTAGGGTTGTGGCTGGGGAAGGGGTGGTGGGGGGGGAGGGGTGGGTGTTGTTTCTGATTTTTTTTAATTTCCAGGATAGTGTACAAAGAACTTGTGCCCAAAACCAGCAGTATGAAGCAAGGCAGGTATAAAAGAAGGTCACCGAAATGTCGGCTAATATGAATCTGAAAGCGCTTCAGTATTTTACCCAGGAGTTTCACTCCAACAAGGTGATTGTCCTTCACAGAAATGTAGTGGCAGGCTTATGCCATGCTAGAAGTGATGACCTTTCTCTGCCCCAAATTGACCAGCAAGATATTTTGGCTCTTGATTTAAACCCCTGAGCCAGCTGTGTTTCAGGCTGCAGAAGCTGCAGGTGTTGTGGCAGACGCGGGGCGCAGCCTTGCCTGCCGGTCCCGACCTGGCGCACGCCGGTGGCAGCCGTCAGCGCCTGGGGTCCCCTGTGCCGCCCACGCCAGGGCTCTGCCTGCCTGCTTGCACCCCCGGTAGCCTCAGGGAAACAGCGGACTACTCCATCTACTTTAAAAACAAAGAAGCAAACAAAAAGCCCACTGTAAAAATATGTAAAAGTCTTGAAACTAATTCTCAGCGCTTGCTCGGAGTTTGTTGATGGCGCAAATGGATTTTGGATAAACTGGTATTGCTAGTACTACTTTTAAATTAGGCTCCTGAACTTCAGAAAGGAGAAGATGGTGGTCACATACCCCTGAGGAATGTTTGAAAAAGTAAGAGTGCCCAGTCATTTAAAGGTGGCCAGAAAATGGGTGTGGCAGTGGAGTGGACACTCTGCGAGTAGGTAGCCTTAAGTCATGCAGCGACTGGCACTTCAGTGGGAATTTTGCATCAACACCAAGAGATCGTTCCATGATGTGTTGCATAACAGCAGATTGGGCAAAAATTCTGCTGACTTTGATCAAGGTGGACGGGCCACCTTCACTTAACCCAGCATAGGGACATAAATCAATGATGTTTGAAAAACAGCCATGAAACATAGCCCCTTTAGTTTATTGCACTGTTGCAAGTCTGCAAAGCTCTGTTGCCAGGTCATTGGAAGTAGCTGTTGGAATCTAACTGCATTTGGACACTTTGTCAGTCAGCATCACCAGGAGGCTTAACGGTTTAGGTTGAGAGGTGGTGCATGTCTTTTTTCAGAGGAATGGCCCAGTGAAGAGCAGTGTTCACTGCCATGACTGCCGTTGTCGCCTTCTAGAGAAATCTTGGTTCATTCAGAGAGAACTTCCTTGGTTCTGCTGGTTTGGTTTCGCAGCTGGAGCAAAGGTACAGCACTGGAAGCAATTCCTAGGGCAGAAGCGGGAGATAGCCAAAGCTCTGGACTTTGTTGTCCTCAGCACAGTGTAAGTGAGCGTAGTCTAATTGGAGGGGTGGTGAGCATCAGTGATATCAGATTTTTTACAAGTTCTTAATTCTGTCAAAACAAGAAAGAAGGAGAGTGATGAAGATGAAATCCTTTCCTCTTAAATCTGCCTACAGAGCAACTTCAGGGGTAGTTGTAATGTGTATTCACCTATTTTGAATTGCCCAAAACCAGGCCTAGAGATGCTTCAGAGACAGAGTCAGAGAAGCGGGTATTTGCTTTATTTGGCGCTGGGTGTTTGGGGGATCGCTCCTCCTAACACACCCACGCAGAGCACTCCATACAGTCCAGCATTACGTGTAAATTTTTTGAATATTCATCACATTCCTTGGGATAGGAGTAGTTCTAGAAATTACTTCTCGGAAGTCATTGATATCATTAGCAGACGTGCCACGCATGCGCTGTGTAGCCAGGTGGTCGCACTGAGGAAGGCTGCCCTTCTTCCTCGGGGGTCTTTCTGATAAAGATCAGTAGTCTCCGTCACAATGCACTTTTTACCTTTCTTTCTGGAGCATGCACAGTTCTTCACCGGATGATTCAGCGATCTCTGTGCTGGTTTTCAAAAGATCCTGTTCCTCTTATCTTGACAAGATTAAGGCAAGTGCTGCTGCTTAGGTTTTGTGATTAACATTTGCTGTCTCTTAGTAGTTCCCTCGTGTTTACATGAGTAAACTATGGATCAACCCCCTTCTCAATTTTAGCACTGAAAGGATATCAGAGTCATTTAAAGAGGTGTCTCCTATGGAGTACTATAAAACTGCCATCATGGTAACACGTTTTCATACAGTCGTTTTAGCACAGAAGTAATAGATGTACAATCTTGGATGTTTCAACCTGCTGACTCAAGAGCCAGTGTTGAGCTTTTCTCTTTTAAATCCAGTCTTAGAGCTCTGCAGGGATCACTACAGCATGACGTTGTGACAAGGGGATGCTGATTCATGCATAAACCTTTGATGCTTTCCTTCTATCTTCAAGCAGCTTTGCAAACCAGTGATGATCTGGCATGTTGCGACTTGAGAGTCATGGTAAAGGTTTCACCAAACACTTTGTAATATCATGCTGCAGCTTTCATTCCTAAGGAAATAGCATTGAGCATATGGCTGGCAAAATGCCAAAAGAATGAGCCAAAACCAATATCCTTTAATGGGAAAGATGGAAAACATTGAGATGTGTTTATTTGAACTAAAATTCCTGTGGACCAAGCCTAAATGTATTTCACACTAAATTCTTAGAACTGATTTTAAGGGAAGATGTGAGAAAGATGAATTCACAAGCGGAATTTTCAGCAGCATAATATTGAACATTTGTTAGTAGAACAAAGGCATATCACAGCGTGGGAGCACTTAGCAATATTGCTAGAGGCGTGGCTCCATTCATGTTACTGTGAACTTAAGTACTTTTTAAACATAGTCCTTAAGCCCAGAAAGTAATTTACACTTCACTCAACTTTTCCCCCCCTCCTGTCTGTGCCCCCTTGTGCCAGCGCACGCCAGCACGCTGCCGCCTCGGTCCTCTGGATAGCTCCAGAATTGAAGGCAGGCACCCCGCTCCGGTGCCTCCTCAGTCTCCAACCTAATTTGTAGTCGACAGATTCTTTGGGAGGTGTGAGTTTTGATGAGATAACAGACTTCCTGGGATGCATGCGGTTCATCTTCTTTGTTTCTTTAAGATGTCTGGGTTTCTACCTCTGTCATTTCTCAACTTAAAGGACATTTATTATCACGTGTTTATTACGACGTTTCCCAACATGTTGCCACTCTTTCGAAGTTACAATTTACTCTAGTCTTGTTTTTACTTAACTGTATTTTACCTGTTTCTACATAGTACATGATCACTTCTAAATGTTAAAATCATATATGGGAAAGACAATATTTATCGTTCACTTCATTTATCACAGGAGGAATGTGTTAGCTGCTCGTGTTGCAGTTCACTTGTAATGCTGGTCTATTACCGCACGCCTGGGCCCTAGGCTATATCACCATGTCGCGCAGCCATAGGGAGGAGGAGGAGAGAAGATCCAGCAGGCAGGAATTGTGCAGCAAGATTTATTCATTTAATTATTTTACAAACTCTTTTACAGACTTTCTTCTTCATAATCTATTTGGACAAAGGATCAGCCACCCCTTGGGGTGATTGGCTAAAATCCTAAAAGATCCATTGTCAAAATATTTTTCTACTATACCATAAACAAGACTTTTCAAGGTTGCAGGTGGCTTGGTCGTTTCCATACTCTGCTCCCTCTTCTGTGAGAGAGAAAAGTCTCTCACGGACTTAGAAAATAGCAAGAAAATCCTCGCTAGCAGCATTTTTGTATCTACACTGGTCCTTCTCATTTCCTTTTCTCTAGAACACATTTCTCAGGCTCAGTGAGCAGATGTGCGTGCAAGTGGTTTGGTGTGTCCTTGGAATTCAACTAGTCAGGATCAGATGGGTTTCTGCAGTGAAAGGATACAAGGAAACGGGGATATAGCCTACAGTGGGAACTCCTGTGATTTTGCTCCTCTGCAAACATTTCTCCTCTCCAAATGGATCTCTGTAGGAAACTTGACACATTCTTCTACTCCTGGGAGTCATGAATAAAGAAACCTGGGGTGTTTATTAGGTGACAGTGCTGTTCCTGCTGTGCACCTTTGCACCTGGCTCACAGACCATTTTCACACAGCCGTGGTCCAGAATGCGGGCAGACAAAATCCCAGCAGTTTTCTCTTGCCTACTTGACTTTTCAAATTCTTATTATGTGATGATTATCGCATCGTTTTGTCCATAATATCTGAAATAATTTGCCATGCAGTTTTGAATACAGTGCAAATACGTATTTTACTCTTAGAAATTTGAAAGTGAGTTACATTTAATAGTAGTTTGTGAGTAGTATGGCAATCAGGCCTTAAATGCGCCAATCAGGCTTGTAAATAAACCCATATTATCAGTCAATCTCTTCAATCTATTCATGTGTTTATATGGGATTTTATTCCTATAGAATAGAAAACTCGGAGCAGTGGCAAAGAAGGGGGGGGGGGGGGGTGGGGTGGGGCAGCAGCGGCCCTGCTCTGAGCGGGGCAGGGAAAGGCAGGCTCGGGATGCCGGGGTTTCTCACCTGAGGCACCCGAGCAGATGGTGAAGAGTCCCTCTTTTAGTGAAGGTAGACTGTTAAGAAGGTTCCAATGCAACGGCCGCTCTTACGAACAGAGCTGCACTCACGGTAGAAGAAAGGCAGCAGGAGACGGAATCCTGCAGTGGTGACCAATTCTCCCCACAGCCACCGCAGCCTCTCTCCCCTCCGAATGCTTGAGAGAACAAGAGCTGGGGGCTGCATGCAACCCCGTTTTGCCAGTCCAAAGTTCACTGTATCTCTGCCCTCACAAGACACCTCAGCTAAAGGGAGTAGCCAGCTGCATCCCTCCCCTGAGCGGTGACAACTTCTTTTGTCTCTCTTAAGTGTCCAGTCGTTATTGTCTCCTAGCGTATGGGGGAAAGCTCCTTAAGAGAAAAAAAACCCCAAAAAAATAAAAGGAGAACTACTAAAACCCCAACATACGGGTGATTCTCACTTTCCTTCTCTGTCCTGTGGTGGTCGGCGATGGAAGAGACGGGGCAGATTGCTCGGATGCAAGAAGCCGATTTTATTGATACAGAGCTGAGTATACCCTTTCAGCAGTAACTAAAAATAGATTCTTATATAAGCAGCAATCACTATAACAACCATATCTATGTTTCTCAATAACATTGCAAAACTACAAGCTAGCATTAACCGACACCAAGCATGCCGTTCCCTTATACTAGCTATTTCCTGGTAGGCCGTACTGCCTGCCATGGTTTGCGGCCTAGCAGCGTTAGCGCGTCCACTTCTGACATGAGTTTAGCAGTGCTCTCACTTCTGCTTTCTAGCTGTATCTCCACACTTCTCAGCTCCATGTAAAAGCACATGCTCTCAGTGTCGTAGAGTCCTTAGGGAAAGCAAACAGCGGTTCCGCTTCACACTGCTAAATGTGCCAGGACAGAAAACTTTCACTGACCTTGCCTTGCCTTTTCCTTGCAGCCTTTCCTCTTCAGAGTGAAAGATAGATTTAGAAGAACTATAAAGATTTTAGTTATCGGCTAGCTGTGTTGAGATTAGTTAGAGTAGGAAGGAATTTGGGCCCAGTGAGAGTTAATGAAAATAGTTAAGAGAGCTGGACCTGAAAGGGGTTTTAAGATGTGATTACCAAATAACTGATGATCTGTCATTTGCATGTTTGCTTAGCTGTGCTTAGAACGAGGAATAGAAACTTTGATAAGTTGGTGTAGGGAACAAGGACAATTACCAATTTCCTCCCTTGGTGGGAACCCGTTCAAAAGTCACGCAAGAGGAAACTTAAGAGGTCACTAAAGTAATTCGGATTGTTAAAGTTCAAAAAGGCAAAAAGGCCAAAATGAGGAAGATGAGTTACTTCATCTTTCTTGGGACCACTGACCCAATTCAAGACCACTGACTCCATTCAGGACACACACTATGCATGCTTAATGACATTTAAACTCATTTCCATATGAAGCGGAGAATGGGAGGTGTTAATGTTACGAATATGCATTTGTATTTTGGATATTCCTAATATGTGGAAATAAAAAGTGTCGTGTTTGCTTGGATCGGGGCCCTGCGTCTTAGGCAGCGCGGCAAAGGCGGCCACCCCTCGTCGCTCTGGGAAGGCCGGCCTCGGATCCCCGCTCTCTCCACCGGCACGGGCAGTGCCAGCAGCCTCTCGCTGCGGCCGCCGCTGGCCGAAAGCCTCGCCGCGCACCGCCCGGCCGGCCCCGCCGCTCCGCGGGGTCACACGGCACCTGCCGAGGGCGGCCGCCGAGCGACAGGAAGCAGAAGCGCTCACCGCCGCGCCACGCGCCGCCCCGCCCGGGCGCTCCTCTCCTCGCGCTACCACGATGGCGCCGGCCCGCCCCGCCCCGCCTTCCCCGTGGCCTGCGGCGCAACGCGGGTGCTCCGAGCCACGCAGCACGCGTGCGGCCGGGCCCTGCCGAACCGCAGGCGGAGCCGGGGCACGGCCCGGGCCGGAGAGCTTCCGGCGAGGCTGGGCGGGCGGCGAGCGCGGCCGAGCGTGAACGCGCCAGGCGGAGTCGGCCGGCGGCGCGATGGAGCACTAGATGGAGGCGGCAGCACCGCGCGGCATAAAATGGCTGATCGTCCCGCAGCCGCCCGCTCCGCAGCCCCTCGGCTGCTGTCGAGAAGGGCCCCGGCCCTGGCCGCGCCGGTGGCGAGGTGGCTCCGCAGCCCGCGGGGCAGTCCATGCGGAGCAGGGGAGCACTGCGGGCAGCCCCGGGACCATGCAGCCGTCTGTAACGCGCGGTGGGAGCCGCCGGGAACTATTTTACACCTGCCGGGGGGCTGGGGAGGAGCACGGAGAGCACGCAGCAGGTCGCTGCCGTTAGGGAAAATTAATCCACGATGCCTGAGGTTTATGTCCGAAAAGGAGACAGAGGAGTCCTGCAACATTCTTCGACTACAGGGAGAGTCCATGGGGCTTTTCCCCTGGGGTCTGTCAAACGGTTGCGGGATGCAGTCCCCTTTTGATGTCAAGTTCCTGGCCACAGCACCCTTTTCCCCACTGGCTGAGGTATTCGGCAGATACAGACTTCCAGAACTGCCTACTCTAAGTCCCCCTCTAATATGCACCCCCCCCTTTTGGCATCGAAAAGGAAGAAAAAAAACCCATTCCTAATTCTATTAAGTCTTTGTTGCCTTGCTCTAGGTTCAGGAATTTAACACGCCCTGGATTAATCAACAGTCTCTGATGATTCGTAACAGTTCTAGAGAACTAATAGTTTCTTCTGTTACTTCACTCCCCATAAGTTCCTAGCCTTGTCTACAGGCCAATTCACACGGTCTGTTTGTAAAGACTCATCCATCTCATTCCTTTTAATCCCTCCTCTTTTTATTTGATCTGTATTTGTCTTTACAAACCTTAATTACCATTGATTTAATTTTTTCTTCTTGAGTCTTCTTGGCTTTTGCTATTATTTGCAGTGACATCCTTTTCTGTCCTTTTGTAGTCCTTTCTGGATCAGGTAGGCATGGCTGCTAGCGGCATCCCCTTGACCACCTGCTGAAAGAGCTGCACCCAGCATGGTGTCACGCATGGTCAAAAGATTAGAGTTGCTATAGCATATAAGAGGAGAAATGGTATTCATTTAGCCCATAGCTGGCCAGTTAATCATGAAAACATGTCCCATTACCATCCTTTCAACACTTGGACAGGTCCATGAGCTGAGGTTATTTCCTTTGTTATTTGTTTGACCACATTTCCGCTGTCCTGTGCTTGCAAACAGCAGCTCGAGTCATTGAATTTCCCACAAACTCCTCCTTCTTCTGCTAACAGATAATCTAATACCATCCAATGTTGAAAATACCGCTTTCCTCATTGAAGTGGGTTGCTCAGCAAGACGGTCAAGAGCTGTGGCTGGCTGGTTGGTAATTATTTCTGAGACAGCTTGTAACCTAATTATCTCATTGAAATGATAAATGGGTTCCCAGGCATCTGGGATTAATTCCTTAGGTTTCCAAGGGGCTGGTCCATCGTGTTGCGTAACTTGTTCTGGTGGCCATTCATCTTTTCCCCGTTTTGGGGTGCTCCCTGCAGCCAAGGCTGCCTCAGCTGACTGCTTTTCTCTAATTAAATCCTCACAGATTTTGATTCCTAAGCAATTTCCCTGAATTTGTAGTAGCAAAAAGAACAATGGTCTAATATACCCCAGGGATATACCATATCCCTGACCAGTTTGGAGGTAACCTGAGCTAAGCATGTTGGCCACAAATCCAATAATGTCCTTTCAAAGCCCGTGTTCCATTAGCAAAGGGGCCTTCCTACTGTAGGTTATGGGTGTGGGCTCGGCAATCACGGTGGGCGCCAGACTGTAGGTTACTGGGTTCTGGGGTCCAGTCGGGACGGCCGGACATAGACGGTGACGGATGGAGACGAGAGATCTCTATAGGCAGGTCTTGGGACACAGTCGGTTTATTGTAAAGGGCGTGGGTATTGGGGCACTGCTCAGAGCTGGTAGACTCAGCTCTGAGCAGGCCCAAGAGAGCAAGAGAGTAAACGGGTGAGAGAGAGAGAGTGTAAGAGCAAGAGTAAGAGCAAGAATAGAAGTGGAAGTGAGGAATGTCTGAAGTCCTGGTTACAATACAATAAATCATCTTCTGTACTGAATATTCTAATTGTCACTAACCAATCTAATACAAGATACAAATCCTATAGCATTTACATACAGCCTATAAGAGTTCTTATATTACCATAGAGTGTTACATCTTAACTTCTAAAAACTACTCTTTGGACCCCTTCTGCTGAGCTAGTAGGGTCTGCTCTGACCCTTGGACCTGTTTGCAAGCAGAGGGTATTGTTCCATCAAGAGGAGATTACTTCAGTCGGCCATACCATTGTTTTCTAGTTGTTCAGTAACTAAGACCTGGTATTTCAAAAGTGGCTTTCATTTCGATGTTGCCTGTAGTTTTCATATTCCCAAAATCTTTTGTCAGGCAATCATATTTCCAAGGCTTTCCTGTTTCATCTTCCCCAACACCTACCCTTGGTCATCAATTGGTGGGTCAAAATACAGCAGGATTCCTGGGCCTAACGGTCCTCCAACAATAGCTGCCCCACCATAAGGGTCACAGGACTTGCATTTCCAAGCTCCCACACAGGGTTCCCATCTACATTTACATCTGCAAGTTGCTTGGTTGGATTTGGAGCAGAACTCACTAAAAGGCTTTGAGTTCCAATCCGGTGTTGCCATTCCCACTGATAATCACAAACAACATGTCTTCTACTTGTGGAATTTTTGTGGGGACAGCTTAAAAATAGATGGTCAAAAAAACCTCTTGTCCCTCCCCATTGCTTTACAGGCTTCCAAATATTTTTCGTAAGAACACCTTACGCAGCTACCATTAGTGAGCTGAACAGGTATTTGATTGCAATTGTTTTGATATTTGGAACAATTGTAAGGAGGGCAATTGGAGGGCCAAACCCAATTGCTTAAAGCCAGAGAGAAAGTCAATTGACAAACGCCTTTTCCTACATAGACCCGCCCTGTCCTGTTTAGGCAATAAGTGCCTGTTGGAGAAGAATGAAGTGGCCATGGACTTCCTTCTTTGGCCCCAAATCCCATGCCATTGTGGCCCTCCCATTGACCCACCATTTAGGTTCAGCTGGGCTAGCCAACCATGGCCACTCTTCAGATCCTCCTGGCCCTCCACAGAGCCAGCAATTGCTAAGGTTCAAAACTTTTGCTACTTCTTCTCCTAAGGCTGCAAATTGATTCTCCCACTCCTGGCCTAAACTTAGCTGACCATATAAAAGTAGAATTATTAAGGAAAATGTTTTAATAGTGTGATCTAATTAGCTAGTCTAATTTTCCCGTTGTCTTCTGCAGCACCTGTGGCAATTGACGACACAGAAACTACTTAACGTGAAACAATGGCTGCAAGTATTAGCGCCCCAGTGAGTGGAGATTCTAGAGGAGGGATACCCATAGAGACTATTTCAGCAGATGGTCTGTGGGTCGGCACTCAGGGCTTCCTCTGATGTCGAAGCACTGGCTACTGCTCCGGCCCACTCCTGCAGAGTATCAGTCACGGCCTCCCGGCCTTCTCCTCCAGCTGAGATGTGCAAATCTCTGAGGCTTCAGAGACCTTGACCCGAGAGTGACGGGTCCACCTGTGTTCAGCTGTCTTGATGGCTGTTTCTGTCGTCAGTGACACTTGGAATGGGCCACGCCATTTCACCGCCACTGGCGCTTCTTTCTACTCCTTAACTAGGACTCAATCTCCTGGTTGGAGGTTACAAGCAGCAAAGTCCAAAGGTGGGGCTTGTGCCAGCTGAGCTTCCTGTTGAAGGGGTTTCACAAGAAGCAGTATCCTGGCCACAGATGGTTTTAAATATACATCACTTACCTCTACTCCCCCACTAGGTTGAGACTTAGCCGGGTAATTCGTAACAACGACGGAAAGGGGGATAACGGAATCTCTCTTCTGGGTCGGGCTCTCATTCTCGCCAAAGCCAATGTCCAAAGCCCTAGCCATGGCATCTTGGTTTCTATTACCAGCTTCAAAAGGTGTTTATTCCTCTATTCATTGTTTTCTACCCGAGCCGAGCTCTGGGGGTGCCAGGGCCTAGGGAGGTTCCATTGTGTTCCTAAAGAAGCCAAAACCCCTTGAAGGATCTTTCCTGTAAAATGAGTTCCCCTATCTGAGTCTATTGCTTCTACAATGCTGTATCTTGGAATGATTTGTTCCAAAGATGCCTTAATAACTGATCCTGTCGTTGCTGAAGCAGTTGGAAATGCCTCTGGCCACCTTGCTAGCTGACATACCATTAGCAGAAGATATGAAGCCTTCCCACTTGGGGCATCTCAGGAAAATCCACCTGGCATCTTTGGAAGGGACATGCAGCCCAAGGCCTCCCTCCCCTGGCAAGTTACTTTGTAACTTGGCTGTTTGCTTTAGCACAGATCAAGCAACCTTCAACAGCTCGTTTTGCCAGTCTAAAAAGACCCCCAGCAACATACAGCATGAGGAAGGCTTCTGCCAATCCTCAGGAAGTACAAGGACTCTCTTCACGGAGTTCTTTTAATATTGGTAGGGCCAAAGCTTCTGGTATCTCTTGTTTGCCATCCCTTATAAACCAATTCTTGTCTTTTTTCTCTGCCACACGGCTTTTTACTGTATCTCGAACTCCTCTGGTAGAAAAGACAGCTTCCCGGGCAGTGATGGAGTCGCTGGGAGCAAAGGGGGCATCTTGGAGAGTTCTGGCAGAAGTGTTGCTTTCTGAATTTCTTCATCCACCAAAAAGGAGACAGAGGAGTCCTGGAACATTCTTCAACTACAGGGAGAGGCCATGGGGCTTTTGCCATGGAGTCTCTCAACTGATTGCGGGACGCAGCCCCCTTTTTACGCTAAGTTCCTGGCAACAGCACCCTCTGAGGTACTCGGGAATGACAGACTTCCAGAACTGCCTACTCTATGCTCCCCTCTAATAGGCACCCCCCTCTTGGTATGGAAAAGGAAGAAAACGAAACTATTCCTAATGCTATTAAGTCTTTGTTGCCTTGCTCTAGGTTCAGGAATTTAACACGGCCTTGGCTGAGCAACAGTCTCTGTCGATTAGTAACAGTTTCTAGAACTAACACTTTCTTCTGTTACTCCCCTACCAGTAAATTCCTAGCCTTGTCTAAGGACGGATTCACACGGTCTCTTTGTAAAGACACATCCATGTTACTCCTTTCACTCCCACACCTTCTTGGAGGTGGGACGGCTCCCCCTGGCACAGCACCTGGCACAAAACCCCCCTATGCGCACACGCACACCTGCACTTACCCTGCACTCCGCTGCACACACACACACACACACCTCCCGCACACTAACACCCCCCTCCACATCCCCACCATGCTACTTGCAGTGGCCCCGCCCCTGCCATCCCGGCCGGCTGGCAGCACCCACTCCTCACATGCTTCCCCATGCCTTGCGTTTCCTTGCTGCCCCCTCTGTAGCCTTCCCTCAACCTGCCTTTTCTCCCCTGCCTTGCATTGGCTTGCTCACCCATCCCCCACCTGACTTCCTTTCACATTCGTCTAGGTCTGGCCTCACCTTTCCTTTTCCTTCTAGGACCCTCATTGCCCTGCCTCGCCTCGCCTCGCAAAGCCACCACTTGCCTTGCCCTGCCCTTGAAGCCCTCCCTTGCCTTGCATGACCTTGCTCACCCCTCCCCCACCTGGAATTCAAGACCCCTTTTCAATGACATTTCATGGCCTTGCCCTGCCCCTTCTGCTCCTCCTAGGAATCTCAAAGCTCTCAAGCATCTCCGGTGTTTCAGGATCACAGGAGAGGAAGACCAGGGGAGGACGCATGTTGCCACACTCATCTCCATGGGCAGCCTTTGTCTGGGAGCAATCCTTGCATGTCTTGAATCTTGGAAGGGCAATTCACATTTTGCCCTTGAGCTCGGGGACCAGAATGAGAGTTCTTTTGCATACAAAGGAAAGCAGGTAGCTCAAGTCTTTTAGCTGCAGAGGAGACATGACCCACGCGGGATCAAGGCCACACAAAGCACTTGGTCCTGGCCACTTTTGTGTACCAGCAGTCCTTGAATGTACTTCTCACCTGCCTTGCCTGGCCTTGCCTTGGCAACACAACAGTTTCCTTGTCTTGCCCTGCTAGCCCTCTGGAGCCTGCTGGAGCCTTGCATTCCTTTGCATGGCCATGCCCCGCCCTTGACCTGCCTACTGCTTTCCTCCAGGGCCTTGACTTGCCAAGCACTTCCTGTTTCTGCCTGGCCTACCCATCAGTGGACTTTCCTTCCTACGGCCAGCCTTGCCTCTAACGTCTGGGCCTTCTCTTGCCTACCACTCCATTTGCTTTCCCCTCACTGCTCTGGTCTTGCTTAGCTCTCCCTTGACTTGCCCACAATTGCCTGCACTTGCTTTGCAGTGCCTTGCCTGCATGGAAGGCAAGGGCAAGAGTGGCAGGCAGGGCAAAGCAAAGCCAGCAAGTTGTAGGTAGTGCGAGGCAAGGCAGACGTAGGCAAAGGAAGCAGAGCAAGGGTAGCTTAAGAAGAACTCGACAAGGTACTGAAGGCAAGGCAAGGCCAAGAGACTCGGAGTGCCAGTGTTGCTGGAGCAGATGTTAAGGTAGCATGGGGAGGAATAGTCCAGCAAGACATTTCTCTTCTGGCCCCTGGGCGTGCAGGGGCAATTGTTGGATCTATTCAATACTGGAGGTGGATCAGTGGCTGGATATGTGTTGTATTTTGGAGGAGGGGATGCCGTTTCTTTGGAGATGGGCTTGTAGTTGCTCTCTTTGGCAAGGAAAGCAGGTTTGGACGTGCACATCAGGTGCTCTTAGGGATTTTAAGGGCTTTTCCCAAGAGGCAGAGCTCTCTCTGGGTTAGAGCTGTTGAGCTGTCCGTGGGAATGCAAAGGCCAAGCTTGTGAGCCTTTTGTCCCGATGCCTTTAGTGTGTGAGCAGTCCGTGGTGCCGTTGTCTTTGGATCCTGACTCTAGGAGAGGGAAGGCTTAGGATGGTAGCTAGAGCTGAGAAGGAAAGTGCTGAGAACAGCGTGTGGGCTGCTAGTTTGAGGGGTGCAGTTGAAGTTGCAGGCAGTAAGATCTTCCTCAGCCGGCACTGTTTTGAGCTCTGTTTTTGCCAGATGGTTTCAAGATGGTAGGCAGAATCTGCGAGAGGGAAAAGATTTGTTTGGGCCAAAGAGGTTTGTCTGGCTCTTGGAGTGTGGTGTAAAGAAGAGTCTGCTCTTGGAAGGGGAAGATGAGGGAAATCTTTTTGTCCTGATGTGCTGTTGATTGGAGTGCAGGGACGTTTGCAACTTGCCTCTGCCCTTGGGGTGGTTTCGAGCAGCGCCAGGTGCTTGGCCTTCTTTTGCAAGTCGTCAGCGCCATCGTGTGGTTGTTTCGATGAGCGCTGACAGTGCCGGGGAAAAAGCCAAGCGCTTCGCTGGCGCGGCCCCAGTCGTGTGCGAGCAGTTGGTGGAAGAGCTCCGCTGTGCATCCTGCTTCTTGGAGACACAAAAGAATGTGATCCTGCGCGTCGCGGGGAAGCAAGAGGAATCTTTTCATTGTTGGCTGTGCAGTTTCGAAGCGGCAAAAGTCAAGGCAGTTCCAGCACGGCCTCTTTCTTTCAGAACCTTCTCTGTGCCATCTTGAACATGCTCAACATGGAACTCGCACCCACTGGACTGCATCAAAGGTCCTGGAGAGACGCACTTTCCTTCAAGCTCTAGCTACCATCCTACCCTCCACCTCTCGCGGATCCCAAAGCCCTTCCAAACATCCAGCAGCTGCACGCAGAGAACAAGTGCTAGAACAAGGCGTTGGCCTTCCTAGTCTCTCTAAAGTCTGTAAACTAGGCGAAACATTGCAGTGACCAGCACTTTCCTTCGCAACTATCTATAGAGCGTCATCACATTCTCTCAGAGTGGCTAAGTCCACCCTTGCAGCGCAGCATTTCCAGCCACAGTTGGGACTGAGAGATGGGCCAGGTGAGAAAGCATTTGTTGACTATCCCTCGTCTCTGGAAGACTTGATACTCGCAGCGCAATCACGTCCACACACCTTCAGTGTGGCCAAATTCAAGCAGCTAGAGCTCACAGAGATGGGAGAGTCAGGAGAGAAGCCGTTCCAAAAGTAGCGTGTACTTACAGCAGCATTAAACCTGTGCACAGTAGTCTACAGCACTGTAGACCCTGGCTTCTCTGACAAGACGTGCCATCCCATTGTTGGCTCTCGCAGCTCGGTTGCTAGCTGCTCTCCTGAAGAAAAGAACTAGAAGGAAAAGCCAATGCTGGGCTGCACCTTCCCCTTGCCTCACGTAAAAACCACTTCAACTCCCCGCTGCACTCTCTACTTCCCCTCTCCTTGGCATCGACCACTGTGTTTTCAGCATCTCGGAGCCGAAAGGTAAGCGCCAGTGTTCCCAGGGATGGTTGGAAGAGGGATAAGTAGTAGCACAAGTAGCTGTCGTTGAACTTCCTCCTTCTCAATGCTAACGTGAATTCGGCAGGCAGGCGAGCGCCAGCCACGCTCCTTTCTCAGTTTGTACGCTGCGGACGCGAGCCCGGTGCTCGGCGCCTTCGTTCGGCCTCTTTAGTACCCATGTGGCGCTTTCGTTCTGCCGGAGTCGAAGCGTCGTCTACTTCTCGCCCAGAGAGCACGGTGCCGGCAGCGAAATGCTCCAGCCCACTGCTTGTGCCGACACACGCCTGGGCTATGCACTTTGCCTCTCAGCGACATACAGCAGCACATTCGGTCTAAATGTAAAGGGAAAGATTCTCGGCTACGTCTGGCACGGAGAACAGCTGTAGTTCAACGGGCTTACCCAGAGCTTGCCCCGACGCGTGGGAACTTGTATTTGCACCACATTCCGGGGGTAGTCTTCTTTCCTTTACAGGCTGCACAGCGCCGTCAGATCGCAGTGCTTCTCTGCACGTGCCTTCTCACTTCCAAGTAGCACCGCGCACATTAGTGCCTTGCAGGGAGAGAAGACGCGGATAGTCGTGTCGCACAGAAGAACGTGGCAGGGCGAAAAGGTGTTCTTCTTTTGTCCTCCTCGTCGCCCAGAGTGTAGTGCTGTGTTGAAAGTCTTGGCCAGCGAAAAGCTAATCCAGCCAGTGTTTCTCTCCTGATGCATTTCGCTGAGCGAGAGCTACGCGGACAGTTTGGACTCTGTGAAGCAGCAAGAAAATGCTTGTCCGTCGAGCTGAGGAAAATCCGTGCACAGCGCACTGTGGATGCGTGCAGTGTTGGCGCTGAAGAGCGGCAAAGCTCAAAGGCATCGCTGGGCTTCAGTTCTGTCCAGACCGCAGAAGGCGAAGAACGAAGCAGCTGAGCACCGGCTGCATGTACTCAGTGGAGCGAATTTCAAATGTCCAGTCAAAAGCCTCTTCACTAGCAGATTCAGCTGAGAATGCTCTGGCTGCTTCACAAAGGAAGGTGCTGTGTTGCACTCCTGGGCACTACCTGGTCAGAAGCAGGTTCTTACACCTTCAATGCTGCAGAGTCCATGCAGCTGGAGCACACCCAGAAGGACGCGTCCAGCAAGAAGGCGTTCTTCAAGTACCCCCCTCTTCCAAGTAGCCTTGAAACTGAGCACAACACACTGCGGCTCAGGAGGTTCCTTCTCAGATAGACGTGCCGTCACATTATGCACTCTCGCAGCTCTGTTGCCCACTTGCCGCAGCTGCTGCCAAAGAAAAAGGCTCCAGAAGTAAAAGCCACTGCTGGACTGCCCTTTCCCCTTGCCTCACGTCAAGCACCAGAAACTGTCCGCTGCACTCTCTATTTCCCTTCTCCGCCGCATGGCGAAGCATAAACGTAATCGCAATTGTTTCCAGGGGAAAGCTGGAAGAGAAATAGGTAGCAGCACAAGTAGCTGCAAGTTGGACTTTAAGTTTCGAGCTGCTAATGTGAACTCGAAAACAAGCGAGTGGCAGCCACGCTTCCTCTTGCAGCCTGTGCGGTGCACACACCAGCTCGGTGCTCTGCCTTCATTCTTATGCTCTTCGTAGCAGGTGGCGCTTTCGTTTTGCTGGAGACGAACCGTCGTCTACTTCTCGCCCAGAGAGTACGGTGCCGGCAGCGAAATGCTCCAGGCTGCTGCTTCTGCCGAAACACGCCTGGGCTATGCAATTTCTCTAGCGCTGAAGTAGCGTCACATTCTGTTTGCTTTGTAGCCAGCATCTTTACGGAAAGCTTCTCGGCTACGTCTGGCACAGAGAACAGCTTTAGTTCAACGGGCTTAGCCGGAGCTTACCCCCGACGCGTGGAACTTGTATTTGCACCACATTCCAGTGGCAGTCCTCTTTCCTTTACAGGCAGCACAGCGCCGTCAGATCGCGGTGCTCTCTGCACGTGCCTTCTCACTTCCAAGTAGCACCGCGCACATTAGAGCCTTGCAGGGAGAGAAGACGCGGATCGTCGTCTCACACAGAAGAACGTGCCAGGATGAAAAGATGTTCTTCCTTTCTCCTGTTTCTTGCCCGAATTGTGTTGCAGTGTTGAAAGTCTTGGCCAGCGAAAAGCTAATCCAGCCAGTGTTTCTCTCCTGACGCATTTCGCTGAGCGAGAGCTACGCAGACAGTTTGGACTCTGTGAAGCAGCAAGAAAATGCTTGTCCGTCGAGCTGAGGAAAATCCGTGCACAGCGCACTGTGGCCGCGTGCAGTGTTGGCGCTGAAGAGCGGCAAAGCTCAAAGGCATCGCTGGGCTTCAGTTCTGTCCCGACCGCAGAAGGCGAAGAACGAAGCAGCTGAGCACCGGCTGCATGTACTCAGTGGAGCGAATTTCAAATGTCCAGCCAAGAACTGCTTCACAAGCAGATTCAGCTGAGAATGCTCTGGCTGCTTCACAAAGGAAGGCGCTGTGTTGCACTCCTGGGCACTACCTGGTCAGAAGCAGGTTCTTACACCTTCAATGCTGCAGAGTCCATGCAGCTGGAGCACACTCAGAAGGACGCGTCCAGCTAGAAGGCGTTCTTCAAGTACCCCCCTCTTCCAAGCAGCCTTGAAACTGAGCACACCACACTGCGGCTCAGGAGGTTCCTTCTCAGATAGACGTGCCGTCACATTATGCAGCTCGCTTACTGTGGCCTCGCAGAGCTCGCAGCTCTGTTGCCCACTTGCAGCAGCTGCTGCCAAAGAAAAAGGCTCCAGAAGTAAAAGCCACTGCTGGACTGCCCTTTCCCCTTGCCTCATGTCAAGCACCAGAAACTGTCCGCTACACTCTCTATTTCCATTTTCCGTCGCATCTACCACTGTAATCTCTGCATCTCGAAGAATAAACCCCGGCCCAATTCTTTCCGTCGTCATCTTGTCGCACAGAGGGCACGCCGGCAGAGAAACGCTCCAGGTTGCTGATTCTTCCGAAACACACCTGGGCTGTGCATTTTCCTTCGCTGCCCTTGGTAGCACCACATTCTGTTTGCTTTGTAGCCTGAATATCAAGGGAAAGATTCTCAGCTACGTCTGGCACAGAGAACAGCTTTAGTTCAACGGGCTTACCCGGCGCTTACCCCGACGCGTGGGAACTTGTATTTGCACCACATTCCGGGGGTAGTCTTCTTTCCTTTACAGGCTGCACAGCGCCGTCAGATCGCAGTGCTTCTCTGCACGTGCCTTCTCACTTCCAAGTAGCACCGCGCACATTAGAGCCTTGCAGGGAGCAAAGACGTGGATAGATGTGTGGCAGAGAAAATCGTGCAAAGACGAAAAGGTGTTCTTCTTTTGTCCTCCTCGTCGCCCAGATTGTGGTGCTGTGCTGAAAGCGTGGGTATTATTACCCCTTCTCGCAGTGAGACTATGTGCTGCGTTGGAACTGTTGGCCAGTGAAAGGCTAATCCAGCAAGTGCTTCCCTCCTGATGCATTTTGCTGAGCGAGAGCTGAGGAAAATCCGTGCACTGCACACTGTGGATGCATGCAGTATACACGCAGAAGAGCGGCGAAGCTCATAGTCATCTCACACACCAGCCCAGTGGCCTGGGGCTGCGTTCTTCTCCCTTACCGGCGCTGGCCAGAACTGAAGCATTCAGCTGTGGCTCTCTTCAGTGTGTGTACTGCACGCATGCACAGTGCTCTTTGCACGGATTTTCCTCAGCGCTACGTGACACTACAGCCGTTCTGCTTCGCAGAGCCCAACTGTCCGCACAAGGTCTCGCTCAGAGAAATGTGTCAGGAGAGAAGAAGCACTTGCTGGATTAGCCTTTCACTGGCCAACAGTTCCAACGCAGCACCACAGTCTTATTGCGAGAAGGGGTAATAAAACACATGTATTGTCCCGGAACACTTCTCTGTGCGAGCCGTAGCCGAGAATCTTTCCCTTAAGATAAGGACCACCAGGCAGACAGAAGGTTGTGCTACCTAGCGCTAGAGAGAAATTGCATAGCCCGGGCGTGTTTCGGCAGAAGCAGCAGCCTGCAGCATTTGGCTGCCGGCACCGTGCTCTCTGGGCGACAAGTAGACGACGGTTCGTCTCCAGCAAAACGAAGGCGCGACCTGCTACGAAGAGCATAAGAACGAAGGCAGAGCACCGAGTTGGTGTGTGCATCGCACAGGCTGCAAGAGGAAGCGTGGCTGCCACTCGCTTGTTTTCGGATTCACATTAGCAGTCGGAAACTTGCAGCTACTTGTGCTGCTACCTATTTCTCTTCCAGCTTTCCCAGGAAAGAATTGTGCCGGGGTTTATGCTTCGAGATGCAGAGATTACAGTGGTAGATGCGGCGGAGAATGGAAATAGAGTGCAGCGGACAGTTTCTGGTGCTTGACGTGAGGCAAGGGGAAAGGGCAGTCCAGCAGTGGCTTTTACTTCTGGAGCCTTTTTCTTTGGCAGCAGCTGCTGCAAGTGGGCAACAGAGCTGCGAGAGTGCATAATGTGACGGCATGTCTACCTGAGAAGGAACCTCCTGAGCCGCAGTGTGGTGTGCTCAGTTTCAAGGCTGCTTGGAAGAGGGGGGTACTTGAAGAACGCCTTCTAGCTGGACGCGTTCTTCTGAGTGTGCTCCAGCTGCATGGACTCTGCAGCAGTGAAGGTGTAAGAAACTGCTTCTGACCAGGTAGTGTCCAGGAGTGCAACACAGCACCTTCCTTTGTGAAGCAGCCAGAGCATTCTCAGCTGAATCTGCTAGTGAAGAGGCTTTTGACTGGACATTTGAAATTCGCTCCACTGAGTACATGCAGCCGGTGCTCAGCTGCTTCGTTCTTCGCCTTCTGCGGTCTGGACAGAACTGAAGTCCAGCGATGACTTTTAGCCGTGCCGCTCTTCTGCGTGTGTACTGCACGCATCCACAGTGTGCTGTGCAAGGATTTTCCTCAGCTCTCGCTCAGCGAAATGCATCAGGAGAGAAACACTGGCTGGATTAGCTTTTCGCTGGCCAAGACTTTCAACACAGCACTACACTCTGGGCGACGAGGAGGACAAAAGAAGAAAACCTTTTCGCCCTGCCACGTTCTTCTGTGCGACACGACTATCCGCGTCTTCTCTCCCTGCAAGGCTCTAATGTGCGCGGTGCTACTTGGAAGTGAGAAGGCACGTGCAGAGAGCACCGCGATCTGACGGCGCTGTGCTGCCTGTAAAGGAAAGAGGACTGCCACTGGAATGTGGTGCAAATACAAGTTCCACGCGTCGGGGGTAAGCTCCGGCTAAGCCCGTTGAACTAAAGCTGTTCTCTGTGCCAGACGTAGCCGAGAAGCTTTCCGTAAAGATGCTGGCTACAAAGCAAACAGAATGTGGCGCTACTTCAGCGCTAGAGAAATTGCATAGCCCAGGCGTGTTTCGGCAGAAGCAGCAGCCTGGAGCATTTCGCTGCCGGCACCGTACTCTCTGGGCGACAAGTAGACGACGGTTCGTCTCCAGCAAAACGAAAGCGCCACCTGCTACGAAGAGCATAAGAATGAAGGCAGAGCACCGAGCTGGTGTGTGCACCGCACAGGCTGCAAGAGGAAGCGTGGCTGACACTCGCTTGTTTTCGGGTTCACATTAGCAGCTCGAAACTTAAAAGTCCAACTTGCAGCTACTTGTGCTGCTACCTATTTCTCTTCCAGCTTTCCCCTGGAAACAATTGCGATTACGTTTATGCTTCGCCATGCGGCGGAGAAGGGAAATAGAGAGTGCAGCGGACAGTTTCTGGTGCTTGACGTGAGGCAAGGGGAAAGGGCAGTCCAGCAGTGGCTTTTACTTCTGGAGCCTTTTTCTTTGGCAGCAGCTGCGGCAAGTGGGCAACAGAGCTGCGAGAGTGCATAATGTGACGGCACGTCTATCTGAGAAGGAACCTCCTGAGCCGCAGTGTGTTGTGCTCAGTTTCAAGGCTACTTGGAAGAGGGGGGTACTTGAAGAACGCCTTCTTGCTGGACGCGTCCTTCTGGCTGTGCTCCAGCTGCATGGACTCTGCAGCATTGAAGGTGTAAGAAACTGCTTCTGACCAGGTAGTGTCCAGGAAGTGCAACACAGCACCTTCCTTTGTGAAGCAGCCAGAGCATTCTCAGCTGAATCTGCTAGTGAAGAGGCTTTTGACTGGACATTTGAAATTCGCTCCACTGAGTACATGCAGCCGGTGCTCAGCTGCTTCGTTCTTCGCCTTCTGCGGTCTGGACAGAACTGAAGCCCAGCGATGCCTTTGAGCTTTGCCGCTCTTCAGCGCCAACACTGCACGCGGCCACAGTGCGCTGTGCACGGATTTTCCTCAGCTCGACGGACAAGCATTTTCTTGCTGCTTCACAGAGTCCAAACTGTCCGCGTAGCTCTCGCTCAGCGAAATGCATCAGGAGAGAAACACTGGCTGGATTAGCTTTTCGCTGGCCAAGACTTTCAACACAGCACTACACTCTGGGCGACGAGGAGGACAAAAGAAGAACACCTTTTCGCCCTGCCACGTTCTTCTGTGCGACACGACTATCCGCGTCTTCTCTCCCTGCAAGGCTCTAATGTGCGCGGTGCTACTTGGAAGTGAGAAGGCACGTGCAGAGAGCACCGCGATCTGACGGCGCTGTGCTGCCTGTAAAGGAAAGAGGACTGCCACTGGAATGTGGTGCAAATACAAGTTCCCACGCGTCGGGGCAAGCTCTGGGTAAGCCCGTTGAACTACAGCTGTTCTCTGTGCCAGACGTAGCCGAGAATCTTTCCCTTTACATTTAGACCGAATGTGCTGCTGTATGTCGCTGAGAGGCAAAGTGCATAGCCCAGGCGTGTGTCGGCACAAGCAGTGGGCTGGAGCATTTCGCTGCCGGCACCGTGCTCTCTGGGCGAGAAGTAGACGACGCTTCGACTCCGGCAGAACGAAAGCGCCACATGGGTACTAAAGAGGCCGAACGAAGGCGCCGAGCACCGGGCTCGCGTCCGCAGCGTACAAACTGAGAAAGGAGCGTGGCTGGCGCTCGCCTGCCTGCCGACTTCACGTTAGCATTGAGAAGGAGGAAGTTCAACGACAGCTACTTGTGCTACTACTTATCCCTCTTCCAACCATCCCTGGGAACACTGGCGCTTACCTTTCGGCTCCGAGATGCTGAAAACACAGTGGTCGATGCCAAGGAGAGGGGAAGTAGAGAGTACAGCGGGGAGTTGAAGTGGCTTTTACGTGAGGCAAGGGGAAGGTGCAGCCCAGCATTGGCTTTTCCTTCTAGTTCTTTTCTTCAGGAGAGCAGCTAGCAACCGAGCTGCGAGAGCCAACAATGGGATGGCACGTCTTGTCAGAGAAGCCACGGTCTACAGTGCTGTAGACTGCTGTGCACAGGTTTAATGCTGCTGTAAGTACACGCTACTTTTGGAACGGCTTCTCTCCTGACTCTCCCATCTCTGTGAGCTCTAGCTGCTTGAATTTGGCCACACTGAAGGTGTGTGGACGTGATTGCGCTGCGAGTATCAAGTCTTCCAGAGACGAGGGATAGTCAACAAATGCTTTCTCACCTGGCCCATCTCTCAGTCCCAACTGTGGCTGGAAATGCTGCGCTGCAAGGGTGGACTTAGCCACTCTGAGAGAATGTGATGACGCTCTATAGATAGTTGCGAAGGAAAGTGCTGGTCACTGCAATGTTTCGCCTAGTTTACAGACTTTAGAGGGACTAGGAAGGCCAACGCCTTGTTCTAGCACTTGTTCTCTGCGTGCAGCTGCTGGATGTTTGGAAGGGCTTTGGGATCCGCGAGAGGTGGAGGGTAGGATGGTAGCTAGAGCTTGAAGGAAAGTGCGTCTCTCCAGGACCTTTGATGCAGTTCAGTGGGTGCGAGTTCCATGTTGAGCATGTTCAAGATGGCACAGAAAAGGTTCTGAAAGAAAGAGGCCGTGCTGGAACTGCCTTGACTTTTGCCGCTTCGAAACTGCACAGCCAACAATGAAAAGATTCCTCTTGCTTCCCCGCGACGCGCAGGATCACATTCTTTTGTGTCTCCAAGAAGCAGGATGCACAGCGGAGCTCTTCCACCAACTGCTCGCACACGACTGCGGCCGCGCCAGCGAAGCGCTTGGCTTTTTCCCCGGCACTGTCAGCGCTCATCGAAACAACCGCACGATGGCGCTGACGACTTGCAAAAGAAGGCCAAGCACCTGGCGCTGCTCGAAACCACCCCAAGGGCAGAGGCAAGTTGCAAACGTCCCTGCACTCCAATCAACAGCACATCAGGACAAAAAGATTTCCCTCATCTTCCCCTTCCAAGAGCAGACTCTTCTTTACACCACACTCCAAGAGCCAGACAAACCTCTTTGGCCCAAACAAATCTTTTCCCTCTCGCAGATTCTGCCTACCATCTTGAAACCATCTGGCAAAAACAGAGCTCAAAACAGTGCCGGCTGACGAAGATCTTACTGCCTGCAACTTCAACTGCACCCCTCAAACTAGCAGCACACACGCTGTTCTCAGCACTTTCCTTCTCAGCTCTAGCTACCATCCTAAGCCTTCCCTCTCCTAGAGTCAGGATCCAAAGACAACGGCACCACGGACTGCTCACACACTAAAGGCATCGGGACAAAAGGCTCACAAGCTTGGCCTTTGCATTCCCACGGACAGCTCAACAGCTCTAACCCAGAGAGAGCTCTGCCTCTTGGGAAAAGCCCTTAAAATCCCTAAGAGCACCTGATGTGCACATCCAAACCTGCTTGCCTTGCCAAAGAGAGCAACTACAAGCCCATCTCCAAAGAAACGGCATCCCCTCCTCCAAAATACAACACATCCAGCCACTGATCCACCTCCAGTATTGAATAGATCCAACAATTGCCCCTACACGCCCAGGGGCCAGAAGAGAAATGTCTTGCTGGACTATTCCTCCGCATGCTACCTTAACATCTGCTCCAGCAACACTGGCACTCCGAGTCTCTTGGCCTTGCCTTGCCTTCAGTACCTTGTCGAGTTCTTCTTAAGCTACCCTTGCTCTGCTTCCTTTGCCTACGTCTGCCTTGCCTCGCACTACCTACAACTTGTTGGCTTTGCTTTGCCCTGCTTACCACTCTTGGCCTTGCCTTCCATGCAGGCAAGGCGCTGCAAAGCAAGTGCAGGCAATTGTGGGCAAGTCAAGGGAGAGGTAAGCAAGGCCAGAGCAGTGAGGGGAAAGCAAATGGAGTGGTAGGCAAGAGAAGGCCCAGACGTTAGAGGCAAGGCTGGCCGTAGGAAGGAAAGTCCACTGATGGGTAGGCCAGGCAGAAACAAGAAGGGCTTGGCAAGCCAAGGCCCTGGAGGAAAGCAGTAGGCAGGTCAAGGGCGGGGCATGGACGTGCAAAGGAATGCAAGGCTCCAGAGAGCTAGCAGGGCAAGGCAAGGAAACTGTTGTGTTGCCAAGGCAAGGCAAGGATAGGCAAGGCAGGTGAGAAGTACATTCGAGGACTGCTGGTACACAAAAGTGGCCAGGACCAACTGCTCTGTGTGGCCTTGCTTGGCGAGGCGAGGCAGGGCAATGAGGGTCCTAGAAGGAAAAGGAAAGGTGAGGCCAGACCTAGACGAATGTGAAAGGAAGTCAGGTGGGGGATGGGTGAGCAAGCCAATGCAAGGCAGGGGAGAAAAGGCAGGTTGAGGGAAGGCTACAGAGGGGGCAGCAAGGAAACGCAAGGCATGGGGAAGCATGTGAGGAGTGGGTGCTGCCAGCCGGCCGGGATGGCAGGGGCGGGGCCACTGCAAGTAGCATGGTGGGGATGTGGAGGGGGGTGTTAGTGTGCGGGAGGTGTGTGTGTGTGTGTGCAGCGGAGTGCAGGGTAAGTGCAGGTGTGCGTGTGCGCATAGGGGGGTTTTGTGCCAGGTGCTGTGCCAGGGGGAGCCGTCCCACCTCCAAGAAGGTGTGGGAGTGAAAGGAGTAACATGGATGTGTCTTTACAAAGAGACCGTGTGAATCCGTCCTTAGACAAGGCTAGGAATTTACTGGTAGGGGAGTAACAGAAGAAAGTGTTAGTTCTAGAAACTGTTACTAATCGACAGAGACTGTTGCTCAGCCAAGGCCGTGTTAAATTCCTGAACCTAGAGCAAGGCAACAAAGACTTAATAGCATTAGGAATAGTTTCGTTTTCTTCCTTTTCCATAGCAAGAGGGGGGTGCCTATTAGAGGGGAGCATAGAGTAGGCAGTTCTGGAAGTCTGTCATTCCCGAGTACCTCAGAGGGTGCTGTTGCCAGGAACTTAGCATAAAAAGGGGGCTGCGTCCCGCAATCAGTTGAGAGACTCCATGGCAAAAGCCCCATGGCCTCTCCCTGTAGTTGAAGAATGTTCCAGGACTCCTCTGTCTCCTTTTTGGTGGATGAAGAAATTCAGAAAGCAACACTTCTGCCAGAACTCTCCAAGATGCCCCCTTTGCTCCCAGCGACTCCATCACTGCCCGGGAAGCTGTCTTTTCTACCAGAGGAGTTCGAGATACAGTTAAAAGTCGTGTGGCAGAGAAAAAAGACAAGAATTGGTTTACAAGGGATGGCAAACAAGAGATACTAGAAGCTTTGGCCCTACCAATATTAAAAGAACTCCGTGAAGAGAGTCCTTGCACTTCCTGAGGATTGGCAGAAGCCTTCCTCATGCTGTATGTTGCTGGGGGTCTTTTTAGACTGGCAAAACGAGCTGTTGAAGGTTGCTTGATCTGTGCTAAAGCAAACAGCCAAGTTACAAAGTAACTTGCCAGGGGAGGGAGGCCTTGGGCTGCATGTCCCTTCCAAAGATGCCAGGTGGATTTTCCTGAGATGCCCCAAGTGGGAAGGCTTCATATCTTCTGCTAATGGTATGTCAGCTAGCAAGGTGGCCAGAGGCATTTCCAACTGCTTCAGCAACGACAGGATCAGTTATTAAGGCATCTTTGGAACAAATCATTCCAAGATACAGCATTGTAGAAGCAATAGACTCAGATAGGGGAACTCATTTTACAGGAAAGATCCTTCAAGGGGTTTTGGCTTCTTTAGGAACACAATGGAACCTCCCTAGGCCCTGGCACCCCCAGAGCTCGGCTCGGGTAGAAAACAATGAATAGAGAAAGAAACACCTTTTGAAGCTGGTAATAGAAACCAAGATGCCATGGCTAGGGCTTTGGACATTGGCTTTGGCGAGAATGAGAGCCCGACCCAGAAGAGAGATTCCGTTATCCCCCTTTCCGTCGTTGTTACGAATTACCCGGCTAAGTCTCAACCTAGTGGGGGAGTAGAGGTAAGTGATGTATATTTAAAACCATCTGTGGCCAGGATACTGCTTCTTGTGAAACCCCTTCAACAGGAAGCTCAGCTGGCACAAGCCCCACCTTTGGACTTTGCTGCTTGTAACATCCAACCAGGAGATTGAGTCCTAGTTAAGGAGTAGAAAGAAGCGCCAGTGGCGGTGAAATGGCGTGGCCCATTCCAAGTGTCACTGACGACAGAAACAGCCATCAAGACAGCTGAACACAGGTGGACCCGTCACTCTCGGGTCAAGGTCTCTGAAGCCTCAGAGATTTGCACATCTCAGCTGGAGGAGAAGGCCGGGAGGCCGTGACTGACACTCTGCAGGAGTAGGCCGGAGCAGTAGCCAGTGCTTCGACATCAGAGGAAGCCCTGCGTGCCTACCCACAGACCATCTGCTGAAATAGTCTCTATGGGCATCCCTCTTCTAGAATCTCCACTCACTGGGGCGCTAATACTTGCAGCCATTGTTTCACGTTAAGTAGTTTCTGTGTCGTCAATTGCCACAGGTGGTGCAGAAGACAACGGGAAAATTAGACTAGCTAATTAGATCACATTATTAAAACATTTTCCTTACTAGTTCTACTTTTATATGGTCAGCTAAGTTTAGGCCAGGAGTGGGAGAATCAATTGGCAGCCTTAGGAGAAGAAGTAGCAAAAGTTTTGAACCTTAGCAATTGCTGGCTCTGTGGAGGGCCAGGAGGATCTGAAGAGTGCCTATGGTTGGCTAGCCCAGCTGAACCGAAGTGGTGGCTCAACACCCGACATGAGGTCCATACTAGGACCAAAGGGCCAAAGAAGGAAGTCCATGGCTATAGGAGAAGGTTTCACGAAGGATGTCTGGACTTCAGGTGGCTCTCTTGAAAGCTGTTTCTTGCATAGGCGAAGTTACAGCAGTTCAGGGAGCGGGTATCCAGAGCCAGCCCTACAGCTGCCAGCTCCAGCTGTAGGCATACCTGAAGCCGCTTTCTGTTCAAGTTACAAAGCATTCTAGACTTTTCTTTGCAGAGTATCTTAACACATAACAACCAATAAGCACCATACCCAATACCTTTACATTTGCCTATAGCCTATCATAGCTACTACCATCACCATATTCTAGTCATTATTATCCAATCACAAGAGTAAGTAAGTTACAATTTCAGCTTACAGTGGAGAATTCTTAGACCTTTCTTCTTCTTGCTACATCAACATTTCTTGTTTGCCTGCCATATCTTTCTTTTTGGTAAAGACACGTTTTCTATTGACTTATGCTCTTCTTGAGACTTACTTACTTGGTGAAAAACATGTCTTTGTTTGTAATCACATACCTTTGTCCTGCTCCTAAAAATCTCCTTCCAACTCATCTCCAACCTTTGCCTTCTCAGTTACTCAGCGATCACTGTTTCAGCAAAACATCTTTTGTTCCATATCAAAACTTGCTTCCATTTCTACCTCATCCCCAGCTTCTACATTCACAGACCTTTCTGCCAAGCCCACATACCTGTGAAACTTTCTTACCAAACTTTCATCCTCCCCAACACATGGCCACTTCATTCTTCTCCAACAGGCACTTATTGCCTAAACAGGACAGGGCGGGTCTATGTAGGAAAAGGCGTTTGTCAATTGACTTTCCCTCTGGCTTTAAACAATTGGCTTTGGACCCACAATTGCCCTCCTTACAATTGTTCCAAATATCAAGACAAATGCAATCAAATAGCTGTTCAGCTCACTAATGGTAGCTGCGTAAGGTGTTCTTACCACACTTACCAAAAACATTTGGAAGCCTGTAAAGCAATGGGGAGGGACAAGGGGTTTTTTTGACCACCTATTTTTAAGCTGTCCCCACAAAAATTCCACAAGTAGAAGACATGTTGTTTGTGATTATCAGTGGGAATGGCAACACCGGATTGGAACTCAAAGCCTTTTAGTGAGTTCTGCTCCAAATCCAACCAAACAGCTTGCAGATGTAAATGTAGATGGCAACCCTGTGTGGGAGCTTGGAAATGCAAATACTGTGACCCTTATGGTGGGGCAGCTATTGTTGGAGGACCGTTAGGCCCGGGAATCCTGCTGTATTTTGACCCACCAATTGATGACCAAGGGTAGGAAGGCCCCTTTGCTAATGGAACACGGGCTTTGAAAGGACATTATTGGATTTGTGGCCAACATGCTTAGCTCAGGTTACCTCCAAACTGGTCAGGGATATAGTGTATATCTTAGACCATTGTTCTTTTTGCTACTACAAATTCAGGGAAATCGCTTAGGAATCAAAATCTGTGAGGATTTAATTAGAGAAAAGCAGTCAGCTGAGGCAGCCTTGGCTGCAGGGAGCACCCCAAAACGGGGAAAAGATGAATGGCCACCAGAACAAGTTACGCAACACGATGGACCAGCCCCTTGGAAACCTAAGGAATTAATCCCAGATGCCTGGGAACCCATTTATCATTTCAATGAGATAATTAGGTTACAAGCTGTCTCAGAAATAATTACCAACCAGCCAGCCACAGCTCTTGACCGTCTTGCTGAGCAACCCACTTCAATGAGGAAAGCGGTATTTTCAACACTGGATGGTATTAGATTATCTGTTAGCAGAAGAAGGAGGAGTTTGTGGGAAATTCAATGACTCGAGCTGCTGTTTGCAAGCACAGGACAGCGGAAATGTGGTCAAACAAATAACAAAGGAAATAACCTCAGCTCATGGACCTGTCCAAGTGTTAAAAGGATGGTAACGGGACATGTTTTCCTGGCTAACTGGCCAGCTATGGGCTAAATTGTTACAGCAGGGATTACTGTAACACGCCTATATCAAACCAGGAATCCCGTGGAAAAGAAGTATATATGGACAGATTGGTGGTAGATGTTTCGGAGGTCTTTATTTCTCCAGCCGCATGGCCGGGGCTCTGCTCAGGAACTCCCCCAGTCACGGGACCCGAGGGTCCTTGGCCACACCGGGGAACACAAACCAACCAATGGGGAATGAAGCTGACCAGGGGCAGGGAAACCCCGTGTCTCTCGCCCAGGGCCCATCTCCCAGGGCTCCATGGCAGGGGGGGAGACCCCAACACTAAATGAATACCGTTTCTCCTCTTATATGCTATAGCAACTCTAATCTTTTGACCATGCGTGACACCATGCTGGGTGCAGCTCTTTCAGCAGGTGGTCAAGGGGATGCCGCTAGCAGCCATGCCTACCTGATCCAGAAAGGACTACAAAAGGACAGAAAAGGATGTCACTGCAAATAATAGCAGAAGCCAAGAAGACTCAAGAAGAAAAAATTAAATCAATGGTAATTAAGGTTTGTAAAGACAAATACAGATCAAATAAAAAGAGGAGGGATTAAAAGGAAGGAGCTGGATGAGTCTTTACAAACAGACCGTGTGAATTGGCCTGTAGACAAGGCTAGGAACTTATGGGGAGTGAAGTAACAGAAGAAACTATTAGTTCTCTAGAACTGTTACGAATCATCAGAGACTGTTGATTAATCCAGGGCGTGTTAAATTCCTGAACCTAGAGCAAGGCAACAAAGACTTAATAGAATTAGGAATGGGTTTTTTTTCTTCCTTTTCGATGCCAAAAGGGGGGGTGCATATTAGAGGAGGGCATCGAGTAGGCAGTTCCGGAAGTCTGTATCTGCCGAATACCTCAGCCAGTGGGGAAAAGGAAGAGGGCCTTGTGGCCAGGAACTTGGCATAAAAAAGGGGCTGCATCCCGCAACCGTTTGACAGACCCCAGGGGAAAAGCCCCATGGACTCTCCCTGTAGTCGAAGAATGTTGCAGGACTCCTCTGTCTCCTTTTCGGACATAAACCTCAGGCATCGTGGATTAATTTTCCCTAACGGCAGCGACCTGCTGCGTGCTCTCCGTGCTCCTCCCCAGCCCCCCGGCAGGTGTAAAATAGTTCCCGGCGGCTCCCACCACGCGTTACAGACGGCTGCGCGGCCCCGGGGCTGCTCGCAGTGCTCCCCTGCTCCGCAAGGGCTGCCCGCGGGCTGCGGAGCCACCTCGCCACCGGCGCGGCCAGGGCCGGGGCCCTTCTCGACAGCAGCCGAGGGGCTGCGGAGCGGGCGGCTGCGGGACGATCAGCCATTTTATGCCGCGCGGTGCTGCCGCCTCCATCTAGTGCTCCATCGCGCCGCCGGCCGACCCCGCCTGGCGCGTTCACGCTCGGCCGCGCTCGCCGCCCGCCCAGCCTCGCCGGAAGCTCTCCGGCCCGGGCCGTGCCCCGGCTCCGCCTGCGGTTCGGCAGGGCCCGGCCGCACGCGTGCTGCGTGGCTCGGAGCACCCGCGTTGCGCCGCAGGCCACGGGGAAGGCGGGGCGGGGCGGGCCGGCGCCATCGTGGTAGCGCGAGGAGAGGAGCGCCCGGGCGGGGCGGCGAGTGGCGCGGCGGTGAGCGCTTCTGCTTCCTGTCGCTCGGCGGCCGCCCTCGGCAGGTGCCGTGTGACCCCGCGGAGCGGCGGGGCCGGCCGGGCGGTGCGCGGCGAGGCTTTCGGCCAGCGGCGGCCGCAGCGAGAGGCTGCTGGCACTGCCCGTGCCGGTGGAGAGAGCGGGGATCCGAGGCCGGCCTTCCTAGGGTAACGAGGGGCGACCGCCTTTGCCGCGCTGCCCTCCGTGCAGCACGTGGCCGATTCCGGTGAACCCGAGGTCTCCGCAGCGGCGCGGGCGGGAGGGAGTGGGGAGCGCGCTCGGTGCTCTGCCGGCCGCTCCCACCCAGCGCTGCGCTCCGCCGAGGCGTTTTCCCGCCCGTCCTGGGGAGGACACAAGGGACACCAAAGTTGGAGCTTAGCTGTCAGGGGGAAGCAACTTGCCTCCATTGGCGACGTCCTTTTCCCTCTGATTCAGCTACCTTGTAGTAGGTGCGATGGTGCTGAAGAAGGGTGGCGGCTTGGCACAGTTGCTGGCATAGGTGGTGCAAGAGCTCCACGCCAGGAGCTTTGAGTGGCATGTGTGAGGGTAGGAGGGTACGGCACCCACAGCTGAAGGCAGAAAAGGTCAGGGCATGTCATCAGCCGCAATCGTGCTAAGTTGTTCATCTTTGCAAACAGCTTGCCGAGTTGTTCCTTTTCTTAGGTGATGGGGGTTAGTATCAACCAGAACTGCATATGGTCAGTATTTGCAGAGAAGGTTATTTGGACTGTTGTTGAGGTGAGTGTAGCAGTTTCTATGGCATTTTGCAAAAAAGTGACAGGTCTCTCTGCGTTCCCCAATTCTTAACAAAAATGAAGTTAACAAAGCCCTGAAAAGAGGTTTTACAAAACTTGAGGGATTTTTTCCTACGAGTACTGTAGAGACAACCATAGTCACCTTGTCTTTCCAAAAGTGAAGGTTACATCTTTTTGTCCAAGAGCATCAAGTGCTTTTGGTCAGCGTTTGTGTGCAAGCATTAGCCTTGTTCTTGTTCTTCCCTGGAGAACTTTTACAGTACTCAGATGATCTGTGTAGGCTGCAGAGTGCAGTGGTGAACTTCAAGGCTTCCAGCAGAAGGGAGATGCTGTCCACGTTTTGGATTCTCCTTAGTCTGAACCTTCAATGTCCAAGGCTTCACTTTTCAAGCAGTTGGAAGAGCTCCAAATTAAGATATGAACAGGTCTTAATTGACCTTGTCACCGCCTCAGTTAGTCAAGTAATGCTGTGCACTGGATTTAATTGCCTAGTGCAACATGTGCTAAAAATATGTAGAGTATCTCGTCGATTACCCTCCCAGAAGGGTTTGAATGGAGAACAAGGAGTTCCGAAGACAGGTATTTGGTGTACGAGAAGTAGAACTTAGTTGCTTGCAGGGCACTGCATGCACAAATGTCTAAGGAGGATCCTTCTTTTTTTGTCCCATCTATGCTTGTTCTCATTTGAAATCCTGAACATTCTGGAGGTTGGTTTTGTTAGGGTTGTGGCTGGGGAAGGGGTGGTGGGGGGGGAGGGGTGGGTGTTGTTTCTGATTTTTTTTAATTTCCAGGATAGTGTACAAAGAACTTGTGCCCAAAACCAGCAGTATGAAGCAAGGCAGGTATAAAAGAAGGTCACCGAAATGTCGGCTAATATGAATCTGAAAGCGCTTCAGTATTTTACCCAGGAGTTTCACTCCAACAAGGTGATTGTCCTTCACAGAAATGTAGTGGCAGGCTTATGCCATGCTAGAAGTGATGACCTTTCTCTGCCCCAAATTGACCAGCAAGATATTTTGGCTCTTGATTTAAACCCCTGAGCCAGCTGTGTTTCAGGCTGCAGAAGCTGCAGGTGTTGTGGCAGACGCGGGGCGCAGCCTTGCCTGCCGGTCCCGACCTGGCGCACGCCGGTGGCAGCCGTCAGCGCCTGGGGTCCCCTGTGCCGCCCACGCCAGGGCTCTGCCTGCCTGCTTGCACCCCCGGTAGCCTCAGGGAAACAGCGGACTACTCCATCTACTTTAAAAACAAAGAAGCAAACAAAAAGCCCACTGTAAAAATATGTAAAAGTCTTGAAACTAATTCTCAGCGCTTGCTCGGAGTTTGTTGATGGCGCAAATGGATTTTGGATAAACTGGTATTGCTAGTACTACTTTTAAATTAGGCTCCTGAACTTCAGAAAGGAGAAGATGGTGGTCACATACCCCTGAGGAATGTTTGAAAAAGTAAGAGTGCCCAGTCATTTAAAGGTGGCCAGAAAATGGGTGTGGCAGTGGAGTGGACACTCTGCGAGTAGGTAGCCTTAAGTCATGCAGCGACTGGCACTTCAGTGGGAATTTTGCATCAACACCAAGAGATCGTTCCATGATGTGTTGCATAACAGCAGATTGGGCAAAAATTCTGCTGACTTTGATCAAGGTGGACGGGCCACCTTCACTTAACCCAGCATAGGGACATAAATCAATGATGTTTGAAAAACAGCCATGAAACATAGCCCCTTTAGTTTATTGCACTGTTGCAAGTCTGCAAAGCTCTGTTGCCAGGTCATTGGAAGTAGCTGTTGGAATCTAACTGCATTTGGACACTTTGTCAGTCAGCATCACCAGGAGGCTTAACGGTTTAGGTTGAGAGGTGGTGCATGTCTTTTTTCAGAGGAATGGCCCAGTGAAGAGCAGTGTTCACTGCCATGACTGCCGTTGTCGCCTTCTAGAGAAATCTTGGTTCATTCAGAGAGAACTTCCTTGGTTCTGCTGGTTTGGTTTCGCAGCTGGAGCAAAGGTACAGCACTGGAAGCAATTCCTAGGGCAGAAGCGGGAGATAGCCAAAGCTCTGGACTTTGTTGTCCTCAGCACAGTGTAAGTGAGCGTAGTCTAATTGGAGGGGTGGTGAGCATCAGTGATATCAGATTTTTTACAAGTTCTTAATTCTGTCAAAACAAGAAAGAAGGAGAGTGATGAAGATGAAATCCTTTCCTCTTAAATCTGCCTACAGAGCAACTTCAGGGGTAGTTGTAATGTGTATTCACCTATTTTGAATTGCCCAAAACCAGGCCTAGAGATGCTTCAGAGACAGAGTCAGAGAAGCGGGTATTTGCTTTATTTGGCGCTGGGTGTTTGGGGGATCGCTCCTCCTAACACACCCACGCAGAGCACTCCATACAGTCCAGCATTACGTGTAAATTTTTTGAATATTCATCACATTCCTTGGGATAGGAGTAGTTCTAGAAATTACTTCTCGGAAGTCATTGATATCATTAGCAGACGTGCCACGCATGCGCTGTGTAGCCAGGTGGTCGCACTGAGGAAGGCTGCCCTTCTTCCTCGGGGGTCTTTCTGATAAAGATCAGTAGTCTCCGTCACAATGCACTTTTTACCTTTCTTTCTGGAGCATGCACAGTTCTTCACCGGATGATTCAGCGATCTCTGTGCTGGTTTTCAAAAGATCCTGTTCCTCTTATCTTGACAAGATTAAGGCAAGTGCTGCTGCTTAGGTTTTGTGATTAACATTTGCTGTCTCTTAGTAGTTCCCTCGTGTTTACATGAGTAAACTATGGATCAACCCCCTTCTCAATTTTAGCACTGAAAGGATATCAGAGTCATTTAAAGAGGTGTCTCCTATGGAGTACTATAAAACTGCCATCATGGTAACACGTTTTCATACAGTCGTTTTAGCACAGAAGTAATAGATGTACAATCTTGGATGTTTCAACCTGCTGACTCAAGAGCCAGTGTTGAGCTTTTCTCTTTTAAATCCAGTCTTAGAGCTCTGCAGGGATCACTACAGCATGACGTTGTGACAAGGGGATGCTGATTCATGCATAAACCTTTGATGCTTTCCTTCTATCTTCAAGCAGCTTTGCAAACCAGTGATGATCTGGCATGTTGCGACTTGAGAGTCATGGTAAAGGTTTCACCAAACACTTTGTAATATCATGCTGCAGCTTTCATTCCTAAGGAAATAGCATTGAGCATATGGCTGGCAAAATGCCAAAAGAATGAGCCAAAACCAATATCCTTTAATGGGAAAGATGGAAAACATTGAGATGTGTTTATTTGAACTAAAATTCCTGTGGACCAAGCCTAAATGTATTTCACACTAAATTCTTAGAACTGATTTTAAGGGAAGATGTGAGAAAGATGAATTCACAAGCGGAATTTTCAGCAGCATAATATTGAACATTTGTTAGTAGAACAAAGGCATATCACAGCGTGGGAGCACTTAGCAATATTGCTAGAGGCGTGGCTCCATTCATGTTACTGTGAACTTAAGTACTTTTTAAACATAGTCCTTAAGCCCAGAAAGTAATTTACACTTCACTCAACTTTTCCCCCCCTCCTGTCTGTGCCCCCTTGTGCCAGCGCACGCCAGCACGCTGCCGCCTCGGTCCTCTGGATAGCTCCAGAATTGAAGGCAGGCACCCCGCTCCGGTGCCTCCTCAGTCTCCAACCTAATTTGTAGTCGACAGATTCTTTGGGAGGTGTGAGTTTTGATGAGATAACAGACTTCCTGGGATGCATGCGGTTCATCTTCTTTGTTTCTTTAAGATGTCTGGGTTTCTACCTCTGTCATTTCTCAACTTAAAGGACATTTATTATCACGTGTTTATTACGACGTTTCCCAACATGTTGCCACTCTTTCGAAGTTACAATTTACTCTAGTCTTGTTTTTACTTAACTGTATTTTACCTGTTTCTACATAGTACATGATCACTTCTAAATGTTAAAATCATATATGGGAAAGACAATATTTATCGTTCACTCATTTATCACAGGAGGAATGTGTTAGCTGCTCGTGTTGCAGTTCACTTGTAATGCTGGTCTATTACCGCACGCCTGGGCCCTAGGCTATATCACCATGTCGCGCAGCCATAGGGAGGAGGAGGAGAGAAGATCCAGCAGGCAGGAATTGTGCAGCAAGATTTATTCATTTAATTATTTTACAAACTCTTTTACAGACTTTCTTCTTCATAATCTATTTGGACAAAGGATCAGCCACCCCTTGGGGTGATTGGCTAAAATCCTAAAAGATCCATTGTCAAAATATTTTTCTACTATACCATAAACAAGACTTTTCAAGGTTGCAGGTGGCTTGGTCGTTTCCATACTCTGCTCCCTCTTCTGTGAGAGAGAAAAGTCTCTCACGGACTTAGAAAATAGCAAGAAAATCCTCGCTAGCAGCATTTTTGTATCTACACTGGTCCTTCTCATTTCCTTTTCTCTAGAACACATTTCTCAGGCTCAGTGAGCAGATGTGCGTGCAAGTGGTTTGGTGTGTCCTTGGAATTCCAATAGTCAGGATCAGATGGGTTTCTGCAGTGAAAGGATACAAGGAAACGGGGATATAGCCTACAGTGGGAACTCCTGTGATTTTGCTCCTCTGCAAACATTTCTCCTCTCCAAATGGATCTCTGTAGGAAACTTGACACATTCTTCTACTCCTGGGAGTCATTAATAAAGAAACCTGGGGTGTTTATTAGGTGACAGTGCTGTTCCTGCTGTGCACCTTTGCACCTGGCTCACAGACCATTTTCACACAGCCGTGGTCCAGAATGCGGGCAGACAAAATCCCAGCAGTTTTCTCTTGCCTACTTGACTTTTCAAATTCTTATTATGTGATGATTATCGCATCGTTTTGTCCATAATATCTGAAATAATTTGCCATGCAGTTTTGAATACAGTGCAAATACGTATTTTACTCTTAGAAATTTGAAAGTGAGTTACATTTAATAGTAGTTTGTGAGTAGTATGGCAATCAGGCCTTAAATGCGCCAATCAGGCTTGTAAATAAACCCATATTATCAGTCAATCTCTTCAATCTATTCATGTGTTTATATGGGATTTTATTCCTATAGAATAGAAAACTCGGAGCAGTGGCAAAGAAGGGGGGGGGGGGGGTGGGGTGGGGCAGCAGCGGCCCTGCTCTGAGCGGGGCAGGGAAAGGCAGGCTCGGGATGCCGGGGTTTCTCACCTGAGGCACCCGAGCAGATGGTGAAGAGTCCCTCTTTTAGTGAAGGTAGACTGTTAAGAAGGTTCCAATGCAACGGCCGCTCTTACGAACAGAGCTGCACTCACGGTAGAAGAAAGGCAGCAGGAGACGGAATCCTGCAGTGGTGACCAATTCTCCCCACAGCCACCGCAGCCTCTCTCCCCTCCGAATGCTTGAGAGAACAAGAGCTGGGGGCTGCATGCAACCCCGTTTTGCCAGTCCAAAGTTCACTGTATCTCTGCCCTCACAAGACACCTCAGCTAAAGGGAGTAGCCAGCTGCATCCCTCCCCTGAGCGGTGACAACTTCTTTTGTCTCTCTTAAGTGTCCAGTCGTTATTGTCTCCTAGCGTATGGGGGAAAGCTCCTTAAGAGAAAAAAAACCCCAAAAAAATAAAAGGAGAACTACTAAAACCCCAACATACAGGTGATTCTCACTTTCCTTCTCTGTCCTGTGGTGGTCGGCGATGGAAGAGACGGGGCAGATTGCTCGGATGCAAGAAGCCGATTTTATTGATACAGAGCTGAGTATACCCTTTCAGCAGTAACTAAAAATAGATTCTTATATAAGCAGCAATCACTATAACAACCATATCTATGTTTCTCAATAACATTGCAAAACTACAAGCTAGCATTAACCGACACCAAGCATGCCGTTCCCTTATACTAGCTATTTCCTGGTAGGCCGTACTGCCTGCCATGGTTTGCGGCCTAGCAGCGTTAGCGCGTCCACTTCTGACATGAGTTTAGCAGTGCTCTCACTTCTGCTTTCTAGCTGTATCTCCACACTTCTCAGCTCCATGTAAAAGCACATGCTCTCAGTGTCGTAGAGTCCTTAGGGAAAGCAAACAGCGGTTCCGCTTCACACTGCTAAATGTGCCAGGACAGAAAACTTTCACTGACCTTGCCTTGCCTTTTCCTTGCAGCCTTTCCTCTTCAGAGTGAAAGATAGATTTAGAAGAACTATAAAGATTTTAGTTATCGGCTAGCTGTGTTGAGATTAGTTAGAGTAGGAAGGAATTTGGGCCCAGTGAGAGTTAATGAAAATAGTTAAGAGAGCTGGACCTGAAAGGGGTTTTAAGATGTGATTACCAAATAACTGATGATCTGTCATTTGCATGTTTGCTTAGCTGTGCTTAGAACGAGGAATAGAAACTTTGATAAGTTGGTGTAGGGAACAAGGACAATTACCAATTTCCTCCCTTGGTGGGAACCCGTTCAAAAGTCACGCAAGAGGAAACTTAAGAGGTCACTAAAGTAATTCGGATTGTTAAAGTTCAAAAAGGCAAAAAGGCCAAAATGAGGAAGATGAGTTACTTCATCTTTCTTGGGACCACTGACCCAATTCAAGACCACTGACTCCATTCAGGACACACACTATGCATGCTTAATGACATTTAAACTCATTTCCATATGAAGCGGAGAATGGGAGGTGTTAATGTTACGAATATGCATTTGTATTTTGGATATTCCTAATATGTGGAAATAAAAAGTGTCGTGTTTGCTTGGATCGGGGCCCTGCGTCTTAGGCAGCGCGGCAAAGGCGGCCACCCCTCGTCGCTCTGGGAAGGCCGGCCTCGGATCCCCGCTCTCTCCACCGGCACGGGCAGTGCCAGCAGCCTCTCGCTGCGGCCGCCGCTGGCCGAAAGCCTCGCCGCGCACCGCCCGGCCGGCCCCGCCGCTCCGCGGGGTCACACGGCACCTGCCGAGGGCGGCCGCCGAGCGACAGGAAGCAGAAGCGCTCACCGCCGCGCCACGCGCCGCCCCGCCCGGGCGCTCCTCTCCTCGCGCTACCACGATGGCGCCGGCCCGCCCCGCCCCGCCTTCCCCGTGGCCTGCGGCGCAACGCGGGTGCTCCGAGCCACGCAGCACGCGTGCGGCCGGGCCCTGCCGAACCGCAGGCGGAGCCGGGGCACGGCCCGGGCCGGAGAGCTTCCGGCGAGGCTGGGCGGGCGGCGAGCGCGGCCGAGCGTGAACGCGCCAGGCGGAGTCGGCCGGCGGCGCGATGGAGCACTAGATGGAGGCGGCAGCACCGCGCGGCATAAAATGGCTGATCGTCCCGCAGCCGCCCGCTCCGCAGCCCCTCGGCTGCTGTCGAGAAGGGCCCCGGCCCTGGCCGCGCCGGTGGCGAGGTGGCTCCGCAGCCCGCGGGCAGTCCATGCGGAGCAGGGGAGCACTGCGGGCAGCCCCGGGACCATGCAGCCGTCTGTAACGCGCGGTGGGAGCCGCCGGGAACTATTTTACACCTGCCGGGGGGCTGGGGAGGAGCACGGAGAGCACGCAGCAGGTCGCTGCCGTTAGGGAAAATTAATCCACGATGCCTGAGGTTTATGTCCGAAAAGGAGACAGAGGAGTCCTGCAACATTCTTCGACTACAGGGAGAGTCCATGGGGCTTTTCCCCTGGGGTCTGTCAAACGGTTGCGGGATGCAGTCCCCTTTTGATGTCAAGTTCCTGGCCACAGCACCCTTTTCCCCACTGGCTGAGGTATTCGGCAGATACAGACTTCCAGAACTGCCTACTCTAAGTCCCCCTCTAATATGCACCCCCCCCTTTTGGCATCGAAAAGGAAGAAAAAAAACCCATTCCTAATTCTATTAAGTCTTTGTTGCCTTGCTCTAGGTTCAGGAATTTAACACGCCCTGGATTAATCAACAGTCTCTGATGATTCGTAACAGTTCTAGAGAACTAATAGTTTCTTCTGTTACTTCACTCCCCATAAGTTCCTAGCCTTGTCTACAGGCCAATTCACACGGTCTGTTTGTAAAGACTCATCCATCTCATTCCTTTTAATCCCTCCTCTTTTTATTTGATCTGTATTTGTCTTTACAAACCTTAATTACCATTGATTTAATTTTTTCTTCTTGAGTCTTCTTGGCTTTTGCTATTATTTGCAGTGACATCCTTTTCTGTCCTTTTGTAGTCCTTTCTGGATCAGGTAGGCATGGCTGCTAGCGGCATCCCCTTGACCACCTGCTGAAAGAGCTGCACCCAGCATGGTGTCACGCATGGTCAAAAGATTAGAGTTGCTATAGCATATAAGAGGAGAAATGGTATTCATTTAGCCCATAGCTGGCCAGTTAATCATGAAAACATGTCCCATTACCATCCTTTCAACACTTGGACAGGTCCATGAGCTGAGGTTATTTCCTTTGTTATTTGTTTGACCACATTTCCGCTGTCCTGTGCTTGCAAACAGCAGCTCGAGTCATTGAATTTCCCACAAACTCCTCCTTCTTCTGCTAACAGATAATCTAATACCATCCAATGTTGAAAATACCGCTTTCCTCATTGAAGTGGGTTGCTCAGCAAGACGGTCAAGAGCTGTGGCTGGCTGGTTGGTAATTATTTCTGAGACAGCTTGTAACCTAATTATCTCATTGAAATGATAAATGGGTTCCCAGGCATCTGGGATTAATTCCTTAGGTTTCCAAGGGGCTGGTCCATCGTGTTGCGTAACTTGTTCTGGTGGCCATTCATCTTTTCCCCGTTTTGGGGTGCTCCCTGCAGCCAAGGCTGCCTCAGCTGACTGCTTTTCTCTAATTAAATCCTCACAGATTTTGATTCCTAAGCAATTTCCCTGAATTTGTAGTAGCAAAAAGAACAATGGTCTAATATACCCCAGGGATATACCATATCCCTGACCAGTTTGGAGGTAACCTGAGCTAAGCATGTTGGCCACAAATCCAATAATGTCCTTTCAAAGCCCGTGTTCCATTAGCAAAGGGGCCTTCCTACTGTAGGTTATGGGTGTGGGCTCGGCAATCACGGTGGGCGCCAGACTGTAGGTTACTGGGTTCTGGGGTCCAGTCGGGACGGCCGGACATAGACGGTGACGGATGGAGACGAGAGATCTCTATAGGCAGGTCTTGGGACACAGTCGGTTTATTGTAAAGGGCGTGGGTATTGGGGCACTGCTCAGAGCTGGTAGACTCAGCTCTGAGCAGGCCCAAGAGAGCAAGAGAGTAAACGGGTGAGAGAGAGAGAGTGTAAGAGCAAGAGTAAGAGCAAGAATAGAAGTGGAAGTGAGGAATGTCTGAAGTCCTGGTTACAATACAATAAATCATCTTCTGTACTGAATATTCTAATTGTCACTAACCAATCTAATACAAGATACAAATCCTATAGCATTTACATACAGCCTATAAGAGTTCTTATATTACCATAGAGTGTTACATCTTAACTTCTAAAAACTACTCTTTGGACCCCTTCTGCTGAGCTAGTAGGGTCTGCTCTGACCCTTGGACCTGTTTGCAAGCAGAGGGTATTGTTCCATCAAGAGGAGATTACTTCAGTCGGCCATACCATTGTTTTCTAGTTGTTCAGTAACTAAGACCTGGTATTTCAAAAGTGGCTTTCATTTCGATGTTGCCTGTAGTTTTCATATTCCCAAAATCTTTTGTCAGGCAATCATATTTCCAAGGCTTTCCTGTTTCATCTTCCCCAACACCTACCCTTGGTCATCAATTGGTGGGTCAAAATACAGCAGGATTCCTGGGCCTAACGGTCCTCCAACAATAGCTGCCCCACCATAAGGGTCACAGGACTTGCATTTCCAAGCTCCCACACAGGGTTCCCATCTACATTTACATCTGCAAGTTGCTTGGTTGGATTTGGAGCAGAACTCACTAAAAGGCTTTGAGTTCCAATCCGGTGTTGCCATTCCCACTGATAATCACAAACAACATGTCTTCTACTTGTGGAATTTTTGTGGGGACAGCTTAAAAATAGATGGTCAAAAAAACCTCTTGTCCCTCCCCATTGCTTTACAGGCTTCCAAATATTTTTCGTAAGAACACCTTACGCAGCTACCATTAGTGAGCTGAACAGGTATTTGATTGCAATTGTTTTGATATTTGGAACAATTGTAAGGAGGGCAATTGGAGGGCCAAACCCAATTGCTTAAAGCCAGAGAGAAAGTCAATTGACAAACGCCTTTTCCTACATAGACCCGCCCTGTCCTGTTTAGGCAATAAGTGCCTGTTGGAGAAGAATGAAGTGGCCATGGACTTCCTTCTTTGGCCCCAAATCCCATGCCATTGTGGCCCTCCCATTGACCCACCATTTAGGTTCAGCTGGGCTAGCCAACCATGGCCACTCTTCAGATCCTCCTGGCCCTCCACAGAGCCAGCAATTGCTAAGGTTCAAAACTTTTGCTACTTCTTCTCCTAAGGCTGCAAATTGATTCTCCCACTCCTGGCCTAAACTTAGCTGACCATATAAAAGTAGAATTATTAAGGAAAATGTTTTAATAGTGTGATCTAATTAGCTAGTCTAATTTTCCCGTTGTCTTCTGCAGCACCTGTGGCAATTGACGACACAGAAACTACTTAACGTGAAACAATGGCTGCAAGTATTAGCGCCCCAGTGAGTGGAGATTCTAGAGGAGGGATACCCATAGAGACTATTTCAGCAGATGGTCTGTGGGTCGGCACTCAGGGCTTCCTCTGATGTCGAAGCACTGGCTACTGCTCCGGCCCACTCCTGCAGAGTATCAGTCACGGCCTCCCGGCCTTCTCCTCCAGCTGAGATGTGCAAATCTCTGAGGCTTCAGAGACCTTGACCCGAGAGTGACGGGTCCACCTGTGTTCAGCTGTCTTGATGGCTGTTTCTGTCGTCAGTGACACTTGGAATGGGCCACGCCATTTCACCGCCACTGGCGCTTCTTTCTACTCCTTAACTAGGACTCAATCTCCTGGTTGGAGGTTACAAGCAGCAAAGTCCAAAGGTGGGGCTTGTGCCAGCTGAGCTTCCTGTTGAAGGGGTTTCACAAGAAGCAGTATCCTGGCCACAGATGGTTTTAAATATACATCACTTACCTCTACTCCCCCACTAGGTTGAGACTTAGCCGGGTAATTCGTAACAACGACGGAAAGGGGGATAACGGAATCTCTCTTCTGGGTCGGGCTCTCATTCTCGCCAAAGCCAATGTCCAAAGCCCTAGCCATGGCATCTTGGTTTCTATTACCAGCTTCAAAAGGTGTTTATTCCTCTATTCATTGTTTTCTACCCCAGCCGAGCTCTGGGGGTGCCAGGGCCTAGGGAGGTTCCATTGTGTTCCTAAAGAAGCCAAAACCCCTTGAAGGATCTTTCCTGTAAAATGAGTTCCCCTATCTGAGTCTATTGCTTCTACAATGCTGTATCTTGGAATGATTTGTTCCAAAGATGCCTTAATAACTGATCCTGTCGTTGCTGAAGCAGTTGGAAATGCCTCTGGCCACCTTGCTAGCTGACATACCATTAGCAGAAGATATGAAGCCTTCCCACTTGGGGCATCTCAGGAAAATCCACCTGGCATCTTTGGAAGGGACATGCAGCCCAAGGCCTCCCTCCCCTGGCAAGTTACTTTGTAACTTGGCTGTTTGCTTTAGCACAGATCAAGCAACCTTCAACAGCTCGTTTTGCCAGTCTAAAAAGACCCCCAGCAACATACAGCATGAGGAAGGCTTCTGCCAATCCTCAGGAAGTACAAGGACTCTCTTCACGGAGTTCTTTTAATATTGGTAGGGCCAAAGCTTCTGGTATCTCTTGTTTGCCATCCCTTATAAACCAATTCTTGTCTTTTTTCTCTGCCACACGGCTTTTTACTGTATCTCGAACTCCTCTGGTAGAAAAGACAGCTTCCCGGGCAGTGATGGAGTCGCTGGGAGCAAAGGGGGCATCTTGGAGAGTTCTGGCAGAAGTGTTGCTTTCTGAATTTCTTCATCCACCAAAAAGGAGACAGAGGAGTCCTGGAACATTCTTCAACTACAGGGAGAGGCCATGGGGCTTTTGCCATGGAGTCTCTCAACTGATTGCGGGACGCAGCCCCCTTTTTACGCTAAGTTCCTGGCAACAGCACCCTCTGAGGTACTCGGGAATGACAGACTTCCAGAACTGCCTACTCTATGCTCCCCTCTAATAGGCACCCCCCTCTTGGTATGGAAAAGGAAGAAAACGAAACTATTCCTAATGCTATTAAGTCTTTGTTGCCTTGCTCTAGGTTCAGGAATTTAACACGGCCTTGGCTGAGCAACAGTCTCTGTCGATTAGTAACAGTTTCTAGAACTAACACTTTCTTCTGTTACTCCCCTACCAGTAAATTCCTAGCCTTGTCTAAGGACGGATTCACACGGTCTCTTTGTAAAGACACATCCATGTTACTCCTTTCACTCCCACACCTTCTTGGAGGTGGGACGGCTCCCCCTGGCACAGCACCTGGCACAAAACCCCCCTATGCGCACACGCACACCTGCACTTACCCTGCACTCCGCTGCACACACACACACACACACCTCCCGCACACTAACACCCCCCTCCACATCCCCACCATGCTACTTGCAGTGGCCCCGCCCCTGCCATCCCGGCCGGCTGGCAGCACCCACTCCTCACATGCTTCCCCATGCCTTGCGTTTCCTTGCTGCCCCCTCTGTAGCCTTCCCTCAACCTGCCTTTTCTCCACTGCCTTGCATTGGCTTGCTCACCCATCCCCCACCTGACTTCCTCTCACATTCGTCTAGGTCTGGCCTCACCTTTCCTTTTCCTTCTAGGACCCTCATTGCCTTGCCTCGCCTCGCCAAGCAAAGCCACCACTTGCCTTGCCCTGCCCTTGAAGCCCTCCCTTGCCTTGCATGACCTTGCTCACCCCTCCCCCACCTGGAATTCAAGACCCCTTTTCAATGACATTTCATGGCCTTGCCCTGCCCCTTCTGCTCCTCCTAGGAATCTCAAAGCTCTCAAGCATCTCCGGTGTTTCAGGATCACAGGAGAGGAAGACCAGGGGAGGACGCATGTTGCCACACTCATCTCCATGGGCAGCCTTTGTCTGGGAGCAATCCTTGCATGTCTTGAATCTTGGAAGGGCAATTCACATTTTGCCCTTGAGCTCGGGGACCAGAATGAGAGTTCTTTTGCATACAAAGGAAAGCAGGTAGCTCAAGTCTTTTAGCTGCAGAGGAGACATGACCCACGCGGGATCAAGGCCACACAAAGCACTTGGTCCTGGCCACTTTTGTGTACCAGCAGTCCTTGAATGTACTTCTCACCTGCCTTGCCTGGCCTTGCCTTGGCAACACAACAGTTTCCTTGTCTTGCCCTGCTAGCCCTCTGGAGCCTGCTGGAGCCTTGCATTCCTTTGCATGGCCATGCCCCGCCCTTGACCTGCCTACTGCTTTCCTCCAGGGCCTTGACTTGCCAAGCACTTCCTGTTTCTGCCTGGCCTACCCATCAGTGGACTTTCCTTCCTACGGCCAGCCTTGCCTCTAACGTCTGGGCCTTCTCTTGCCTACCACTCCATTTGCTTTCCCCTCACTGCTCTGGTCTTGCTTAGCTCTCCCTTGACTTGCCCACAATTGCCTGCACTTGCTTTGCAGTGCCTTGCCTGCATGGAAGGCAAGGGCAAGAGTGGCAGGCAGGGCAAAGCAAAGCCAGCAAGTTGTAGGTAGTGCGAGGCAAGGCAGACGTAGGCAAAGGAAGCAGAGCAAGGGTAGCTTAAGAAGAACTCGACAAGGTACTGAAGGCAAGGCAAGGCCAAGAGACTCGGAGTGCCAGTGTTGCTGGAGCAGATGTTAAGGTAGCATGCGGAGGAATAGTCCAGCAAGACATTTCTCTTCTGGCCCCTGGGCGTGTAGGGGCAATTGTTGGATCTATTCAATACTGGAGGTGGATCAGTGGCTGGATATGTGTTGTATTTTGGAGGAGGGGATGCCGTTTCTTTGGAGATGGGCTTGTAGTTGCTCTCTTTGGCAAGGAAAGCAGGTTTGGACGTGCACATCAGGTGCTCTTAGGGATTTTAAGGGCTTTTCCCAAGAGGCAGAGCTCTCTCTGGGTTAGAGCTGTTGAGCTGTCCGTGGGAATGCAAAGGCCAAGCTTGTGAGCCTTTTGTCCCGATGCCTTTAGTGTGTGAGCAGTCCGTGGTGCCGTTGTCTTTGGATCCTGACTCTAGGAGAGGGAAGGCTTAGGATGGTAGCTAGAGCTGAGAAGGAAAGTGCTGAGAACAGCGTGTGGGCTGCTAGTTTGAGGGGTGCAGTTGAAGTTGCAGGCAGTAAGATCTTCCTCAGCCGGCACTGTTTTGAGCTCTGTTTTTGCCAGATGGTTTCAAGATGGTAGGCAGAATCTGCGAGAGGGAAAAGATTTGTTTGGGCCAAAGAGGTTTGTCTGGCTCTTGGAGTGTGGTGTAAAGAAGAGTCTGCTCTTGGAAGGGGAAGATGAGGGAAATCTTTTTGTCCTGATGTGCTGTTGATTGGAGTGCAGGGACGTTTGCAACTTGCCTCTGCCCTTGGGGTGGTTTCGAGCAGCGCCAGGTGCTTGGCCTTCTTTTGCAAGTCGTCAGCGCCATCGTGCGGTTGTTTCGATGAGCGCTGACAGTGCCGGGGAAAAAGCCAAGCGCTTCGCTGGCGCGGCCCCAGTCGTGTGCGAGCAGTTGGTGGAAGAGCTCCGCTGTGCATCCTGCTTCTTGGAGACACAAAAGAATGTGATCCTGCGCGTCGCGGGGAAGCAAGAGGAATCTTTTCATTGTTGGCTGTGCAGTTTCGAAGCGGCAAAAGTCAAGGCAGTTCCAGCACGGCCTCTTTCTTTCAGAACCTTCTCTGTGCCATCTTGAACATGCTCAACATGGAACTCGCACCCACTGGACTGCATCAAAGGTCCTGGAGAGACGCACTTTCCTTCAAGCTCTAGCTACCATCCTACCCTCCACCTCTCGCGGATCCCAAAGCCCTTCCAAACATCCAGCAGCTGCACGCAGAGAACAAGTGCTAGAACAAGGCGTTGGCCTTCCTAGTCCCTCTAAAGTCTGTAAACTAGGCGAAACATTGCAGTGACCAGCACTTTCCTTCGCAACTATCTATAGAGCGTCATCACATTCTCTCAGAGTGGCTAAGTCCACCCTTGCAGCGCAGCATTTCCAGCCACAGTTGGGACTGAGAGATGGGCCAGGTGAGAAAGCATTTGTTGACTATCCCTCGTCTCTGGAAGACTTGATACTCGCAGCGCAATCACGTCCACACACCTTCAGTGTGGCCAAATTCAAGCAGCTAGAGCTCACAGAGATGGGAGAGTCAGGAGAGAAGCCGTTCCAAAAGTAGCGTGTACTTACAGCAGCATTAAACCTGTGCACAGCAGTCTACAGCACTGTAGACCGTGGCTTCTCTGACAAGACGTGCCATCCCATTGTTGGCTCTCGCAGCTCGGTTGCTAGCTGCTCTCCTGAAGAAAAGAACTAGAAGGAAAAGCCAATGCTGGGCTGCACCTTCCCCTTGCCTCACGTAAAAACCACTTCAACTCCCCGCTGCACTCTCTACTTCCCCTCTCCTTGGCATCGACCACTGTGTTTTCAGCATCTCGGAGCCGAAAGGTAAGCGCCAGTGTTCCCAGGGATGGTTGGAAGAGGGATAAGTAGTAGCACAAGTAGCTGTCGTTGAACTTCCTCCTTCTCAATGCTAACGTGAATTCGGCAGGCAGGCGAGCGCCAGCCACCCTCCTTTCTCAGTTTGTACGCTGCGGACGCGAGCCCGGTGCTCGGCGCCTTCGTTCGGCCTCTTTAGTACCCATGTGGCGCTTTCGTTCTGCCGGAGTCGAAGCGTCGTCTACTTCTCGCCCAGAGAGCACGGTGCCGGCAGCGAAATGCTCCAGCCCACTGCTTGTGCCGACACACGCCTGGGCTATGCACTTTGCCTCTCAGCGACATACAGCAGCACATTCGGTCTAAATGTAAAGGGAAAGATTCTCGGCTACGTCTGGCACGGAGAACAGCTGTAGTTCAACGGGCTTACCCAGAGCTTGCCCCGACGCGTGGGAACTTGTATTTGCACCACATTCCAGTGGCAGTCCTCTTTCCTTTACAGGCAGCACAGCGCCGTCAGATCGCGGTGCTCTCTGCACGTGCCTTCTCACTTCCAAGTAGCACCGCGCACATTAGAGCCTTGCAGGGAGAGAAGACGCGGATAGTCGTGTCGCACAGAAGAACGTGGCAGGGCGAAAAGGTGTTCTTCTTTTGTCCTCCTCGTCGCCCAGAGTGTAGTGCTGTGTTGAAAGTCTTGGCCAGCGAAAAGCTAATCCAGCCAGTGTTTCTCTCCTGATGCATTTCGCTGAGCGAGAGCTACGCGGACAGTTTGGACTCTGTGAAGCAGCAAGAAAATGCTTGTCCGTCGAGCTGAGGAAAATCCGTGCACAGCGCACTGTGGATGCGTGCAGTGTTGGCGCTGAAGAGCGGCAAAGCTCAAAGGCATCGCTGGGCTTCAGTTCTGTCCAGACCGCAGAAGGCGAAGAACGAAGCAGCTGAGCACCGGCTGCATGTACTCAGTGGAGCGAATTTCAAATGTCCAGTCAAAAGCCTCTTCACTAGCAGATTCAGCTGAGAATGCTCTGGCTGCTTCACAAAGGAAGGTGCTGTGTTGCACTTCCTGGACACTACCTGGTCAGAAGCAGTTTCTTACACCTTCAATGCTGCAGAGTCCATGCAGCTGGAGCACACTCAGAAGGACGCGTCCAGCAAGAAGGCGTTCTTCAAGTACCCCCCTCTTCCAAGTAGCCTTGAAACTGAGCACAACACACTGCGGCTCAGGAGGTTCCTTCTCAGATAGACGTGCCGTCACATTATGCACTCTCGCAGCTCTGTTGCCCACTTGCCGCAGCTGCTGCCAAAGAAAAAGGCTCCAGAAGTAAAAGCCACTGCTGGACTGCCCTTTCCCCTTGCCTCACGTCAAGCACCAGAAACTGTCCGCTGCACTCTCTATTTCCCTTCTCCGCCGCATGGCGAAGCATAAACGTAATCGCAATTGTTTCCAGGGGAAAGCTGGAAGAGAAATAGGTAGCAGCACAAGTAGCTGCAAGTTGGACTTTAAGTTTCGAGCTGCTAATGTGAACCCGAAAACAAGCGAGTGGCAGCCACGCTTCCTCTTGCAGCCTGTGCGATGCACACACCAGCTCGGTGCTCTGCCTTCATTCTTATGCTCTTCGTAGCAGGTGGCGCTTTCGTTTTGCTGGAGACGAACCGTCGTCTACTTGTCGCCCAGAGAGTACGGTGCCGGCAGCGAAATGCTCCAGGCTGCTGCTTCTGCCGAAACACGCCTGGGCTATGCAATTTCTCTAGCGCTGAAGTAGCGCCACATTCTGTTTGCTTTGTAGCCAGCATCTTTACGGAAAGCTTCTCGGCTACGTCTGGCACAGAGAACAGCTTTAGTTCAACGGGCTTAGCCGGAGCTTACCCCCGACGCGTGGAACTTGTATTTGCACCACATTCCAGTGGCAGTCCTCTTTCCTTTACAGGCAGCACAGCGCCGTCAGATCGCGGTGCTCTCTGCACGTGCCTTCTCACTTCCAAGTAGCACCGCGCACATTAGAGCCTTGCAGGGAGAGAAGACGCGGATCGTCGTCTCACACAGAAGAACGTGCCAGGATGAAAAGATGTTCTTCCTTTCTCCTGTTTCTTGCCCGAATTGTGTTGCAGTGTTGAAAGTCTTGGCCAGCGAAAAGCTAATCCAGCCAGTGTTTCTCTCCTGACGCATTTCGCTGAGCGAGAGCTACGCGGACAGTTTGGACTCTGTGAAGCAGCAAGAAAATGCTTGTCCGTCGAGCTGAGGAAAATCCGTGCACAGCGCACTGTGGCCGCGTGCAGTGTTGGCGCTGAAGAGCGGCAAAGCTCAAAGGCATCGCTGGGCTTCAGTTCTGTCCCGACCGCAGAAGGCGAAGAACGAAGCAGCTGAGCACCGGCTGCATGTACTCAGTGGAGCGAATTTCAAATGTCCAGCCAAGAACTGCTTCACAAGCAGATTCAGCTGAGAATGCTCTGGCTGCTTCACAAAGGAAGGCGCTGTGTTGCACTCCTGGGCACTACCTGGTCAGAAGCAGGTTCTTACACCTTCAATGCTGCAGAGTCCATGCAGCTGGAGCACACTCAGAAGGACGCGTCCAGCAAGAAGGCGTTCTTCAAGTACCCCCCTCTTCCAAGTAGCCTTGAAAATGAGCACAACACACTGCGGCTCAGGAGGTTCCTTCTCAGATAGACGTGCCGGTCACATTATGCAGCTCGCTTACTGTGGCCTCGCAGAGCTCGCAGCTCTGTTGCCCACTTGCCGCAGCTGCTGCCAAAGAAAAAGGCTCCAGAAGTAAAAGCCACTGCTGGACTGCCCTTTCCCCTTGCCTCATGTCAAGCACCAGAAACTGTCCGCTACACTCTCTATTTCCATTCTCCGTCGCATCTACCACTGTAATCTCTGCATCTCGAAGAATAAACCCCGGCCCAATTCTTTCCGTCGTCATCTTGTCGCACAGAGGGCACGCCGGCAGAGAAACGCTCCAGGTTGCTGATTCTTCCGAAACACACCTGGGCTGTGCATTTTCCTTCGCTGCCCTTGGTAGCACCACATTCTGTTTGCTTTGTAGCCTGAATATCAAGAGAAAGATTCTCAGCTACGTCTGGCACAGAGAACAGCTTTAGTTCAACGGGCTTACCCGGCGCTTACCCCGACGCGTGGGAACTTGTATTTGCACCACATTCCGGGGGTAGTCTTCTTTCCTTTACAGGCTGCACAGCGCCGTCAGATCGCAGTGCTTCTCTGCACGTGCCTTCTCACTTCCAAGTAGCACCGCGCACATTAGAGCCTTGCAGGGAGCAAAGACGTGGATAGATGTGTGGCAGAGAAAATCGTGCAAAGACGAAAAGGTGTTCTTCTTTTGTCCTCCTCGTCGCCCAGATTGTGGTGCTGTGCTGAAAGCGTGGGTATTATTACCCCTTCTCGCAGTGAGACTATGTGCTGCGTTGGAACTGTTGGCCAGTGAAAGGCTAATCCAGCAAGTGCTTCCCTCCTGATGCATTTTGCTGAGCGAGAGCTGAGGAAAATCCGTGCACTGCACACTGTGGATGCATGCAGTATACACGCAGAAGAGCGGCGAAGCTCATAGTCATCTCACACACCAGCCCAGTGGCCTGGGGCTGCGTTCTTCTCCCTTACCGGCGCTGGCCAGAACTGAAGCATTCAGCTGTGGCTCTCTTCAGTGTGTGTACTGCACGCATGCACAGTGCTCTTTGCACGGATTTTCCTCAGCGCTACGTGACACTACAGCCGTTCTGCTTCGCAGAGCCCAACTGTCCGCACAAGGTCTCGCTCAGAGAAATGTGTCAGGAGAGAAGAAGCACTTGCTGGATTAGCCTTTCACTGGCCAACAGTTCCAACGCAGCACCACAGTCTTATTGCGAGAAGGGGTAATAAAACACATGTATTGTCCCGGAACACTTCTCTGTGCGAGCCGTAGCCGAGAATCTTTCCCTTAAGATAAGGACCACCAGGCAGACAGAAGGTTGTGCTACCTAGCGCTAGAGAGAAATTGCATAGCCCGGGCGTGTTTCGGCAGAAGCAGCAGCCTGCAGCATTTGGCTGCCGGCACCGTGCTCTCTGGGCGACAAGTAGACGACGCTTCGTCTCCAGCAAAACGAAAGCGCCACCTGCTACGAAGAGCATAAGAACGAAGGCAGAGCACCGAGTTGGTGTGTGCATCGCACAGGCTGCAAGAGGAAGCGTGGCTGCCACTCGCTTGTTTTCGGATTCACATTAGCAGTCGGAAACTTGCAGCTACTTGTGCTGCTACCTATTTCTCTTCCAGCTTTCCCAGGAAAGAATTGGGCCGGGGTTTATGCTTCGAGATGCAGAGATTACAGTGGTAGATGCGGCGGAGAATGGAAATAGAGTGCAGCGGACAGTTTCTGGTGCTTGACGTGAGGCAAGGGGAAAGGGCAGTCCAGCAGTGGCTTTTACTTCTGGAGCCTTTTTCTTTGGCAGCAGCTGCGGCAAGTGGGCAACGGAGCTGCGAGAGTGAATAATGTGACGGCACGTCTGAGAAGGAACCTCCTGAGCCGCAGTGTGTTGTGCTCAGTTTCAAGGCTACTTGGAAGAGGGGGGTACTTGAAGAACGCCTTCTTGCTGGACGCGTCCTTCTGGGTGTGCTCCAGCTGCATGGACTCTGCAGCATTGAAGGTGTAAGAACCTGCTTCTGACCAGGTAGTGCCCAGGAGTGCAACACAGCACCTTCCTTTGTGAAGCAGCCAGAGCATTCTCAGCTGAATCTGCTTGCGAAGAAGCTCTTGGCTGGACATTTGAAATTCGCTCCACTGAGTACATGCAGCCGGTGCTCAGCTGCTTCGTTCTTCGCCTTCTGCGGTCTGGACAGAACTGAAGTCCAGCGATGACTTTTAGCCGTGCCGCTCTTCTGCGTGTGTACTGCACGCATCCACAGTGTGCTGTGCAAGGATTTTCCTCAGCTCTCGCTCAGCGAAATGCATCAGGAGAGAAACACTGGCTGGATTAGCTTTTCGCTGGCCAAGACTTTCAACACAGCACTACACTCTGGGCGACGAGGAGGACAAAAGAAGAACACCTTTTCGCCCTGCCACGTTCTTCTCTGCGACACGACTATCCGCGTCTTCTCTCCCTGCAAGGCTCTAATGTGCGCGGTGCTACTTGGAAGTGAGAAGGCACGTGCAGAGAGCACCGCGATCTGACGGCGCTGTGCTGCCTGTAAAGGAAAGAGGACTGCCACTGGAATGTGGTGCAAATACAAGTTCCACGCGTCGGGGGCAAGCTCCGTGTAAGCCGGTTAAATAAAGCTGTTCTCTGTGCCAGACGTAGCCGAGAAGCTTTCCGTAAAGATGCTGGCTACAAAGCAAACAGAATGTGGCGCTACTTCAGCGCTAGAGAAATTGCATAGCCCAGGCGTGTTTCGGCAGAAGCAGCAGCCTGGAGCATTTCGCTGCCGGCACCGTACTCTCTGGGCGACAAGTAGACGACAGTTCGTCTCCAGCAAAACGAAAGCGCCACCTGCTACGAAGAGCATAAGAATGAAGGCAGAGCACCGAGCTGGTGTGTGCACCGCACAGGCTGCAAGAGGAAGCGTGGCTGCCACTCGCTTGTTTTCGGATTCACATTAGCAGCTCGAAACTTAAAGTCCAACTTGCAGCTACTTGTGCTGCTTCCTAATTCTCTTCCAGCTTTCCCCTGGAAACAATTGCGATTACGTTTATGCTTCGCCATGCGGCGGAGAAGGGAAATAGAGAGTGCAGCGGACAGTTTCTGGTGCTTGACGTGAGGCAAGGGGAAAGGGCAGTCCAGCAGTGGCTTTTACTTCTGGAGCCTTTTTCTTTGGCAGCAGCTGCTGCAAGTGGGCAACAGAGCTGCGAGAGTGCATAATGTGACGGCATGTCTATCTGAGAAGGAACCTCCTGAGCCGCAGTGTGGTGTGCTCAGTTTCAAGGCTGCTTGGAAGAGGGGGGTACTTGAAGAACGCCTTCTAGCTGGACGCGTCCTTCTGAGTGTGCTCCAGCTGCATGGACTCTGCAGCAGTGAAGGTGTAAGAAACTGCTTCTGACCAGGTAGTGTCCAGGAAGTGCAACACAGCACCTTCCTTTGTGAAGCAGCCAGAGCATTCTCAGCTGAATCTGCTAGTGAAGAGGCTTTTGACTGGACATTTGAAATTCGCTCCACTGAGTACATGCAGCCGGTGCTCAGCTGCTTCGTTCTTCGCCTTCTGCGGTCTGGACAGAACTGAAGTCCAGCGATGACTTTTAGCCGTGCCGCTCTTCTGCGTGTGTACTGCACGCATCCACAGTGTGCTGTGCAAGGATTTTCCTCAGCTCTCGCTCAGCGAAATGCATCAGGAGAGAAACACTGGCTGGATTAGCTTTTCGCTGGCCAAGACTTTCAACACAGCACTACACTCTGGGCGACGAGGAGGACAAAAGAAGAACACCTTTTCGCCCTGCCACGTTCTTCTGTGCGACACGACTATCCGCGTCTTCTCTCCCTGCAAGGCTCTAATGTGCGCGGTGCTACTTGGAAGTGAGAAGGCACGTGCAGAGAGCACCGCGATCTGACGGCGCTGTGCTGCCTGTAAAGGAAAGAGGACTGCCACTGGAATGTGGTGCAAATACAAGTTCCACGCGTCGGGGGTAAGCTCCGGCTAAGCCCGTTGAACTAAAGCTGTTCTCTGTGCCAGACGTAGCCGAGAAGCTTTCCGTAAAGATGCTGGCTACAAAGCAAACAGAATGTGGCGCTACTTCAGCGCTAGAGAAATTGCATAGCCCAGGCGTGTTTCGGCAGAAGCAGCAGCCTGGAGCATTTCGCTGCCGGCACCGTGCTCTCTGGGCGACAAGTAGATGACGGTTCGTCTCCAGCAAAAGGAAAGCGCCACCTGCTACGAAGAGCATAAGAATGAAGGCAGAGCACCGAGCTGGTGTGTGCACCGCACAGGCTGCAAGAGGAAGCGTGGCTGCCACTCGCTTGTTTTCGGGTTCACATTAGCAGCTCGAAACTTAAAGTCCAACTTGCAGCTACTTGTGCTGCTACCTATTTCTCTTCCAGCTTTCCCCTGGAAACAATTGCGATTACGTTTATGCTTCGCCATGCGGCGGAGAAGGGAAATAGAGAGTGCAGCGGACAGTTTCTGGTGCTTGACGTGAGGCAAGGGGAAAGGGCAGTCCAGCAGTGGCTTTTACTTCTGGAGCCTTTTTCTTTGGCAGCAGCTGCGGCAAGTGGGCAACAGAGCTGCGAGAGTGCATAATGTGACGGCACGTCTATCTGAGAAGGAACCTCCTGAGCCGCAGTGTGTTGTGCTCAGTTTCAAGGCTACTTGGAAGAGGGGGGTACTTGAAGAACGCCTTCTTGCTGGACGCGTCCTTCTGGCTGTGCTCCAGCTGCATGGACTCTGCAGCATTGAAGGTGTAAGAAACTGCTTCTGACCAGGTAGTGTCCAGGAAGTGCAACACAGCACCTTCCTTTGTGAAGCAGCCAGAGCATTCTCAGCTGAATCTGCTTGTGAAGAGGCTTTTGACTGGACATTTGAAATTCGCTCCACTGAGTACATGCAGCCGGTGCTCAGCTGCTTCGTTCTTCGCCTTCTGCGGTCTGGACAGAACTGAAGCCCAGCGATGCCTTTGAGCTTTGCCGCTCTTCAGCGCCAACACTGCACGCGGCCACAGTGCGCTGTGCACGGATTTTCCTCAGCTCGACGGACAAGCATTTTCTTGCTGCTTCACAGAGTCCAAACTGTCCGCGTAGCTCTCGCTCAGCGAAATGCATCAGGAGAGAAACACTGGCTGGATTAGCTTTTCGCTGGCCAAGACTTTCAACACAGCACTACACTCTGGGCGACGAGGAGGACAAAAGAAGAACACCTTTTCGCCCTGCCACGTTCTTCTGTGCGACACGACTATCCGCGTCTTCTCTCCCTGCAAGGCTCTAATGTGCGCGGTGCTACTTGGAAGTGAGAAGGCACGTGCAGAGAGCACCGCGATCTGACGGCGCTGTGCTGCCTGTAAAGGAAAGAGGACTGCCACTGGAATGTGGTGCAAATACAAGTTCCCACGCGTCGGGGCAAGCTCTGGGTAAGCCCGTTGAACTACAGCTGTTCTCTGTGCCAGACGTAGCCGAGAATCTTTCCCTTTACATTTAGACCGAATGTGCTGCTGTGCTGCACCGTGCTCTCTGGGCGAGAAGTAGACGACGCTTCGACTCCGGCAGAACGAAAGCGCCACATGGGTACTAAAGAGGCCGAACGAAGGCGCCGAGCACCGGGCTCGCGTCCGCAGCGTACAAACTGAGAAAGGAGCGTGGCTGGCGCTCGCCTGCCTGCCGACTTCACGTTAGCATTGAGAAGGAGGAAGTTCAACGACAGCTACTTGTGCTACTACTTATCCCTCTTCCAACCATCCCTGGGAACACTGGCGCTTACCTTTCGGCTCCGAGATGCTGAAAACACAGTGGTCGATGCCAAGGAGAGGGGAAGTAGAGAGTACAGCGGGGAGTTGAAGTGGCTTTTACGTGAGGCAAGGGGAAGGTGCAGCCCAGCATTGGCTTTTCCTTCTAGTTCTTTTCTTCAGGAGAGCAGCTAGCAACCGAGCTGCGAGAGCCAACAATGGGATGGCACGTCTTGTCAGAGAAGCCACGGTCTACAGTGCTGTAGACTACTGTGCACTGTTTTAATGCTGCTGTCACTACACGCTACTTTTGGAACGGCTTCTCTCCTGACTCTCCCATCTCTGTGAGCTCTAGCTGCTTGAACTTGGCCACACTGAAGGTGTGTGGACGTGATTGCGCTGCGAGTATCAAGTCTTCCAGAGACGAGGGATAGTCAACAAATGCTTTCTCACCTGGCCCATCTCTCAGTCCCAACTGTGGCTGGAAATGCTGCGCTGCAAGGGTGGACTTAGCCACTCTGAGAGAATGTGATGACGCTCTATAGATAGTTGCGAAGGAAAGTGCTGGTCACTGCAATGTTTCGCCTAGTTTACAGACTTTAGAGGGACTAGGAAGGCCAACGCCTTGTTCTAGCACTTGTTCTCTGCGTGCAGCTGCTGGATGTTTGGAAGGGCTTTGGGATCCGCGAGAGGTGGAGGGTAGGATGGTAGCTAGAGCTTGAAGGAAAGTGCGTCTCTCCAGGACCTTTGATGCAGTTCAGTGGGTGCGAGTTCCATGTTGAGCATGTTCAAGATGGCACAGAAAAGGTTCTGAAAGAAAGAGGCCGTGCTGGAACTGCCTTGACTTTTGCCGCTTCGAAACTGCACAGCCAACAATGAAAAGATTCCTCTTGCTTCCCCGCGACGCGCAGGATCACATTCTTTTGTGTCTCCAAGAAGCAGGATGCACAGCGGAGCTCTTCCACCAACTGCTCGCACACGACTGGGGCCGCGCCAGCGAAGCGCTTGGCTTTTTCCCCGGCACTGTCAGCGCTCATCGAAACAACCACACGATGGCGCTGACGACTTGCAAAAGAAGGCCAAGCACCTGGCGCTGCTCGAAACCGCCCCAAGGGCAGAGGCAAGTTGCAAACGTCCCTGCACTCCAATCAACAGCACATCAGGACAAAAAGATTTCCCTCATCTTCCCCTTCCAAGAGCAGACTCTTCTTTACACCACACTCCAAGAGCCAGACAAACCTCTTTGGCCCAAACAAATCTTTTCCCTCTCGCAGATTCTGCCTACCATCTTGAAACCATCTGGCAAAAACAGAGCTCAAAACAGTGCCGGCTGACGAAGATCTTACTGCCTGCAACTTCAACTGCACCCCTCAAACTAGCAGCACACACGCTGTTCTCAGCACTTTCCTTCTCAGCTCTAGCTACCATCCTAAGCCTTCCCTCTCCTAGAGTCAGGATCCAAAGACAACGGCACCACGGACTGCTCACACACTAAAGGCATCGGGACAAAAGGCTCACAAGCTTGGCCTTTGCATTCCCACGGACAGCTCAACAGCTCTAACCCAGAGAGAGCTCTGCCTCTTGGGAAAAGCCCTTAAAATCCCTAAGAGCACCTGATGTGCACGTCCAAACCTGCTTGCCTTGCCAAAGAGAGCAACTACAAGCCCATCTCCAAAGAAACGGCATCCCCTCCTCCAAAATACAACACATATCCAGCCACTGATCCACCTCCAGTATTGAATAGATCCAACAATTGCCCCTACACGCCCAGGGGCCAGAAGAGAAATGTCTTGCTGGACTATTCCTCCCCATGCTACCTTAACATCTGCTCCAGCAACACTGGCACTCCGAGTCTCTTGGCCTTGCCTTGCCTTCAGTACCTTGTCGAGTTCTTCTTAAGCTACCCTTGCTCTGCTTCCTTTGCCTACGTCTGCCTTGCCTCGCACTACCTACAACTTGCTGGCTTTGCTTTGCCCTGCTTACCACTCTTGGCCTTGCCTTCCATGCAGGCAAGGCGCTGCAAAGCAAGTGCAGGCAATTGTGGGCAAGTCAAGGGAGAGGTAAGCAAGGCCAGAGCAGTGAGGGGAAAGCAAATGGAGTGGTAGGCAAGAGAAGGCCCAGACGTTAGAGGCAAGGCTGGCCGTAGGAAGGAAAGTCCACTGATGGGTAGGCCAGGCAGAAACAAGAAGGGCTTGGCAAGCCAAGGCCCTGGAGGAAAGCAGTAGGCAGGTCAAGGGCGGGGCATAGACGTGCAAAGGAATGCAAGGCTCCAGAGAGCTAGCAGGGCAAGGCAAGGAAACTGTTGTGTTGCCAAGGCAAGGCAAGGATAGGCAAGGCAGGTGAGAAGTACATTCGAGGACTGCTGGTACACAAAAGTGGCCAGGACCAACTGCTCTGTGTGGCCTTGCTTGGCGAGGCGAGGCAGGGCAATGAGGGTCCTAGAAGGAAAAGGAAAGGTGAGGCCAGACCTAGACGAATGTGAAAGGAAGTCAGGTGGGGGATGGGTGAGCAAGCCAATGCAAGGCAGGGGAGAAAAGGCAGGTTGAGGGAAGGCTACAGAGGGGGCAGCAAGGAAACGCAAGGCATGGGGAAGCATGTGAGGAGTGGGTGCTGCCAGCCGGCCGGGATGGCAGGGGCGGGGCCACTGCAAGTAGCATGGTGGGGATGTGGAGGGGGGTGTTAGTGTGCGGGAGGTGTGTGTGTGTGTGTGCAGCGGAGTGCAGGGTAAGTGCAGGTGTGCGTGTGCGCATAGGGGGGTTTTGTGCCAGGTGCTGTGCCAGGGGGAGCCGTCCCACCTCCAAGAAGGTGTGGGAGTGAAAGGAGTAACATGGATGTGTCTTTACAAAGAGACCGTGTGAATCCGTCCTTAGACAAGGCTAGGAATTTACTGGTAGGGGAGTAACAGAAGAAAGTGTTAGTTCTAGAAACTGTTACTAATCGACAGAGACTGTTGCTCAGCCAAGGCCGTGTTAAATTCCTGAACCTAGAGCAAGGCAACAAAGACTTAATAGCATTAGGAATAGTTTCGTTTTCTTCCTTTTCCATACCAAGAGGGGGGTGCCTATTAGAGGGGAGCATAGAGTAGGCAGTTCCGGAAGTCTGTCATTCCCGAGTACCTCAGAGGGTGCTGTTGCCAGGAACTTAGCATAAAAAGGGGGCTGCGTCCCGCAATCAGTTGAGAGACTCCATGGCAAAAGCCCCATGGCCTCTCCCTGTAGTTGAAGAATGTTCCAGGACTCCTCTGTCTCCTTTTTGGTGGATGAAGAAATTCAGAAAGCAACACTTCTGCCAGAACTCTCCAAGATGCCCCCTTTGCTCCCAGCGACTCCATCACTGCCCGGGAAGCTGTCTTTTCTACCAGAGGAGTTCGAGATACAGTTAAAAGTCGTGTGGCAGAGAAAAAAGACAAGAATTGGTTTACAAGGGATGGCAAACAAGAGATACTAGAAGCTTTGGCCCTACCAATATTAAAAGAACTCCGTGAAGAGAGTCCTTGCACTTCCTGAGGATTGGCAGAAGCCTTCCTCATGCTGTATGTTGCTGGGGGTCTTTTTAGACTGGCAAAACGAGCTGTTGAAGGTTGCTTGATCTGTGCTAAAGCAAACAGCCAAGTTACAAAGTAACTTGCCAGGGGAGGGAGGCCTTGGGCTGCATGTCCCTTCCAAAGATGCCAGGTGGATTTTCCTGAGATGCCCCAAGTGGGAAGGCTTCATATCTTCTGCTAATGGTATGTCAGCTAGCAAGGTGGCCAGAGGCATTTCCAACTGCTTCAGCAACGACAGCATCAGTTATTAAGGCATCTTTGGAACAAATCATTCCAAGATACAGCATTGTAGAAGCAATAGACTCAGATAGGGGAACTCATTTTACAGGAAAGATCCTTCAAGGGGTTTTGGCTTCTTTAGGAACACAATGGAACCTCCCTAGGCCCTGGCACCCCCAGAGCTCAGCTCGGGTAGAAAACAATGAATAGAGGAATAAACACCTTTTGAAGCTGGTAATAGAAACCAAGATGCCATGGCTAGGGCTTTGGACATTGGCTTTGGCGAGAATGAGAGCCCGACCCAGAAGAGAGATTCCGTTATCCCCCTTTCCGTCGTTGTTACGAATTACCCGGCTAAGTCTCAACCTAGTGGGGGAGTAGAGGTAAGTGATGTATATTTAAAACCATCTGTGGCCAGGATACTGCTTCTTGTGAAACCCCTTCAACAGGAAGCTCAGCTGGCACAAGCCCCACCTTTGGACTTTGCTGCTTGTAACATCCAACCAGGAGATTGAGTCCTAGTTAAGGAGTAGAAAGAAGCGCCAGTGGCGGTGAAATGGCGTGGCCCATTCCAAGTGTCACTGACGACAGAAACAGCCATCAAGACAGCTGAACACAGGTGGACCCGTCACTCTCTGGTCAAGGTCTCTGAAGCCTCAGAGATTTGCACATCTCAGCTGGAGGAGAAGGCCGGGAGGCCATGACTGACACTCTGCAGGAGTGGGCCGGAGCAGTAGCCAGTGCTTCGACATCAGAGGAAGCCCTGCGTGCCTACCCACAGACCATCTGCTGAAATAGTGTCTATGGGCATCCCTCCTCTAGAATCTCCACTCACTGGGGCGCTAATACTTGCAGCCATTGTTTCACGTTAAGTAGTTTCTGTGTCGTCAATTGCCACAGGTGGTGCAGAAGACAACGGGAAAATTAGACTAGCTAATTAGATCACATTATTAAAACATTTTCCTTACTAGTTCTACTTTTATATGGTCAGCTAAGTTTAGGCCAGGAGTGGGAGAATCAATTGGCAGCCTTAGGAGAAGAAGTAGCAAAAGTTTTGAACCTTAGCAATTGCTGGCTCTGTGGAGGGCCAGGAGGATCTGAAGAGTGCCTATGGTTGGCTAGCCCAGCTGAACCGAAGTGGTGGCTCAACACCCGACATGAGGTCCATACTAGGACCAAAGGGCCAAAGAAGGAAGTCCATGGCTATAGGAGAAGGTTTCACGAAGGATGTCTGGACTTCAGGTGGCTCTCTTGAAAGCTGTTTCTTGCATAGGTGAAGTTACAGCAGTTCAGGGAGCGGGTATCCAGAGCCAGCCCTACAGCTGCCAGCTCCAGCTGTAGGCATACCTGAAGCCGCTTTCTGTTCAAGTTACAAAGCATTCTAGACTTTTCTTTGCAGAGTATCTTAACACATAACAACCAATAAGCACCATACCCAATACCTTTACATTTGCCTATAGCCTATCATAGCTACTACCATCACCATATTCTAGTCATTATTATCCAATCACAAGAGTAAGTAAGTTACAATTTCAGCTTACAGTGGAGAATTCTTAGACCTTTCTTCTTCTTGCTACATCAACATTTCTTGTTTGCCTGCCATATCTTTCTTTTTGGTAAAGACACGTTTTCTATTGACTTATGCTCTTCTTGAGACTTACTTACTTGGTGAAAAACATGTCTTTGTTTGTAATCACATACCTTTGTCCTGCTCCTAAAAATCTCCTTCCAACTCATCTCCAACCTTTGCCTTCTCAGTTACTCAGCGATCACTGTTTCAGCAAAACATCTTTTGTTCCATATCAAAACTTGCTTCCATTTCTACCTCATCCCCAGCTTCTACATTCACAGACCTTTCTGCCAAGCCCACATACCTGTGAAACTTTCTTACCAAACTTTCATCCTCCCCAACACATGGCCACTTCATTCTTCTCCAACCGGCACTTATTGCCTAAACAGGACAGGGCGGGTCTATGTAGGAAAAGGCGTTTGTCAATTGACTTTCCCTCTGGCTTTAAACAATTGGCTTTGGACCCACAATTGCCCTCCTTACAATTGTTCCAAATATCAAGACAAATGCAATCAAATAGCTGTTCAGCTCACTAATGGTAGCTGCGTAAGGTGTTCTTACCACACTTACCAAAAACATTTGGAAGCCTGTAAAGCAATGGGGAGGGACAAGGGGTTTTTTTGACCACCTATTTTTAAGCTGTCCCCACAAAAATTCCACAAGTAGAAGACATGTTGTTTGTGATTATCAGTGGGAATGGCAACACCGGATTGGAACTCAAAGCCTTTTAGTGAGTTCTGCTCCAAATCCAACCAAACAGCTTGCAGATGTAAATGTAGATGGCAACCCTGTGTGGGAGCTTGGAAATGCAAATACTGTGACCCTTATGGTGGGGCAGCTATTGTTGGAGGACCGTTAGGCCCGGGAATCCTGCTGTATTTTGACCCACCAATTGATGACCAAGGGTAGGAAGGCCCCTTTGCTAATGGAACACGGGCTTTGAAAGGACATTATTGGATTTGTGGCCAACATGCTTAGCTCAGGTTACCTCCAAACTGGTCAGGGATATAGTGTATATCTTAGACCATTGTTCTTTTTGCTACTACAAATTCAGGGAAATCGCTTAGGAATCAAAATCTGTGAGGATTTAATTAGAGAAAAGCAGTCAGCTGAGGCAGCCTTGGCTGCAGGGAGCACCCCAAAACGGGGAAAAGATGAATGGCCACCAGAACAAGTTACGCAACACGATGGACCAGCCCCTTGGAAACCTAAGGAATTAATCCCAGATGCCTGGGAACCCATTTATCATTTCAATGAGATAATTAGGTTACAAGCTGTCTCAGAAATAATTACCAACCAGCCAGCCACAGCTCTTGACCGTCTTGCTGAGCAACCCACTTCAATGAGGAAAGCGGTATTTTCAACATTGGATGGTATTAGATTATCTGTTAGCAGAAGAAGGAGGAGTTTGTGGGAAATTCAATGACTCGAGCTGCTGTTTGCAAGCACAGGACAGCGGAAATGTGGTCAAACAAATAACAAAGGAAATAACCTCAGCTCATGGACCTGTCCAAGTGTTAAAAGGATGGTAACGGGACATGTTTTCCTGGCTAACTGGCCAGCTATGGGCTAAATTGTTACAGCAGGGATTACTGTAACACGCCTATATCAAACCAGGAATCCCGTGGAAAAGAAGTATATATGGACAGATTGGTGGTAGATGTTTCGGAGGTCTTTATTTCTCCAGCCGCATGGCCGGGGCTCTGCTCAGGAACTCCCCCAGTCACGGGACCCGAGGGTCCTTGGCCACACCGGGGAACACAAACCAACCAATGGGGAATGAAGCTGACCAGGGGCAGGGAAACCCCGTGTCTCTCGCCCAGGGCCCATCTCCCAGGGCTCCATGGCAGGGGGGGAGACCCCAACACTAAATGAATACCGTTTCTCCTCTTATATGCTATAGCAACTCTAATCTTTTGACCATGCGTGACACCATGCTGGGTGCAGCTCTTTCAGCAGGTGGTCAAGGGGATGCCGCTAGCAGCCATGCCTACCTGATCCAGAAAGGACTACAAAAGGACAGAAAAGGATGTCACTGCAAATAATAGCAGAAGCCAAGAAGACTCAAGAAGAAAAAATTAAATCAATGGTAATTAAGGTTTGTAAAGACAAATACAGATCAAATAAAAAGAGGAGGGATTAAAAGGAAGGAGCTGGATGAGTCTTTACAAACAGACCGTGTGAATTGGCCTGTAGACAAGGCTAGGAACTTATGGGGAGTGAAGTAACAGAAGAAACTATTAGTTCTCTAGAACTGTTACGAATCATCAGAGACTGTTGATTAATCCAGGGCGTGTTAAATTCCTGAACCTAGAGCAAGGCAACAAAGACTTAATAGAATTAGGAATGGGTTTTTTTTCTTCCTTTTCGATGCCAAAAGGGGGGGTGCATATTAGAGGAGGGCATCGAGTAGGCAGTTCCGGAAGTCTGTATCTGCCGAATACCTCAGCCAGTGGGGAAAAGGAAGAGGGCCTTGTGGCCAGGAACTTGGCATAAAAAAGGGGCTGCATCCCGCAACCGTTTGACAGACCCCAGGGGAAAAGCCCCATGGACTCTCCCTGTAGTCGAAGAATGTTGCAGGACTCCTCTGTCTCCTTTTCGGACATAAACCTCAGGCATCGTGGATTAATTTTCCCTAACGGCAGCGACCTGCCGCGTGCTCTCCGTGCTCCTCCCCAGCCCCCCGGCAGGTGTAAAATAGTTCCCGGCGGCTCCCACCACGCGTTACAGACGGCTGCGCGGCCCCGGGGCTGCTCGCAGTGCTCCCCTGCTCCGCAAGGGCTGCCCGCGGGCTGCGGAGCCACCTCGCCACCGGCGCGGCCAGGGCCGGGGCCCTTCTCGACAGCAGCCGAGGGGCTGCGGAGCGGGCGGCTGCGGGACGATCAGCCATTTTATGCCGCGCGGTGCTGCCGCCTCCATCTAGTGCTCCATCGCGCCGCCGGCCGACCCCGCCTGGCGCGTTCACGCTCGGCCGCGCTCGCCGCCCGCCCAGCCTCGCCGGAAGCTCTCCGGCCCGGGCCGTGCCCCGGCTCCGCCTGCGGTTCGGCAGGGCCCGGCCGCACGCGTGCTGCGTGGCTCGGAGCACCCGCGTTGCGCCGCAGGCCACGGGGAAGGCGGGGCGGGGCGGGCCGGCGCCATCGTGGTAGCGCGAGGAGAGGAGCGCCCGGGCGGGGCGGCGAGTGGCGCGGCGGTGAGCGCTTCTGCTTCCTGTCGCTCGGCGGCCGCCCTCGGCAGGTGCCGTGTGACCCCGCGGAGCGGCGGGGCCGGCCGGGCGGTGCGCGGCGAGGCTTTCGGCCAGCGGCGGCCGCAGCGAGAGTCTGCTGGCACTGCCCGTGCCGGTGGAGAGAGCGGGGATCCGAGGCCGGCCTTCCTAGGGTAACGAGGGGCGACCGCCTTTGCCGCGCTGCCCTCCGTGCAGCACGTGGCCGATTCCGGTGAACCCGAGGTCTCCGCAGCGGCGCGGGCGGGAGGGAGTGGGGAGCGCGCTCGGTGCTCTGCCGGCCGCTCCCGCCCAGCGCTGCGCTCCGCCGAGGCGTTTTCCCGCCCGTCCTGGGGAGGACACAAGGGACACCAAAGTTGGAGCTTAGCTGTCAGGGGGAGCAACTTGCCTCCATTGGCGACGTCCTTTTCCCTCTGATTCAGCTACCTTGTAGTAGGTGCGATGGTGCTGAAGAAGGGTGGCGGCTTGGCACAGTTGCTGTCATAGGTGGTGCAAGAGCTCCACGCCAGGAGCTTTGAGTGGCATGTGTGAGGGTAGGAGGGTACGGCACCCACAGCTGAAGGCAGAAAAGGTCAGGGCATGTCATCAGCCGCAATCGTGCTAAGTTGTTCATCTTTGCAAACAGCTTGCCGAGTTGTTCCTTTTCTTAAGTAATGGGGGTTAGTATCAACCAGAACTGCATATGGTCAGTATTTGCAGAGAAGGTTATTTGGACTGTTGTTGAGGTGAGTGTAGCAGTTTCTATGGCATTTTGCAAAAAAGTGACAGGTCTCTCTGCGTTCCCCAATTCTTAACAAAAATGAAGTTAACAAAGCCCTGAAAAGAGGTTTTACAAA